>NC_060143.1:295087490-295457490 GCF_021461385.2 Schistocerca piceifrons | reverse complement strand
TGAACTCAACAAGTCGTTGGAAGTACCCGCAGAAATATTGAGCCGTGTTTCCTCTATAGTCATCCAAAATGGCGAAAGTGTTGCCAGTGTAGGATTTTGTGCACGAACTGACCCCTCGATTACGGCCCGTAAATGTGCGATGGGATTCATTTCCGGCGATCTGGGTGAACAAAACATTCGCTTGAATTGTCCAGAATGTTCTCCGTACCAATCACGAACAATTGTGGCCAGGTCACATGGCCCATTGCCGTTCATAAAAATTATATCGTTGTTGGGGAATACAAAATCCATGCATGGCTGCAAATGGCCTCCAGGTGCCCCGAACATGACCATTTCCGGTCAATTATCGGTTCAGTTGGACCAGAGGATGCAGTCCCCTCCATGTAAACCAGTCCCACACTATTATGGAGCCATCACCAGCTTCCACAATGCACTATTGACAACTTGAGTACATGGCTTCGTGGAGTCTACGCCACGCTCTAATCCTAACATCAGCTCTTACCAACTGAAGTCGGTACTCATCTGATCGGGCCTCGATTTCCTTGTCGTCTGGGGGCCAGCGAAAATGATCACGAACCCTGGAGAGGCACTGCTGGCGATGTCGTAGTGTTAGAAAGGTACTCTCGTCGGTCGTCTGCTGCCATAGGCTATTAGCAGCAAATTTCGTCACGCTGTCCTGAAACATACGTTTGTCGTGCTTCCCACATTGATTTATGTGGTTATTTCTCGTAGTGTTGCTTGTCTGTTAGCACTGACGACTCTACAAACGCTGCTGCTCTCACTCGTTAAGTGAAAGCCGTCGCCCGTTGCGTTGTCCGCTGTGAGAGGTACACAAATGGTTCAAACGGCTCTGAGCACTACGCGACTTAAAATCTGTGGTCATCAGTCCCCTAGAACTTAGAACTACTTAAACCTAACTAACCTAAGGGCATCACACACATCCATGCCGGGGCAGGATTCGAACCTGCGACAGTAGCAATCGCGCGCTTCCGGACTGAGCGCCTAGAACCTCTCGGCCACGACGGCCGGCGAGACGTATGCCTGAAATTTGATATTCTCAGCACACTCTTGATGCTGTAGACGTCGGAATATTGAGTTACTCAACGATTTCCGAAGTGCAAATGTCCCATGCGTCTAGCTGCAACCACTATTCCACGTTCAAAATCGGTTAATTCCCGTCGTGCTCCAATAATCACGCCGGAAACCTTTTCACGTGACTCAACTGAGTCCAGATGACAGCTCCACCAATGCACTGCCATTTTATACCTTATTTGGACAATGTTAGCGCCATCTGTATATGTGCATAAGGCTATCCCATGACTTCTGTCACGTCAGTAAATTAGTACCGCATTTTATGTTCATCGTCTCTATAGCGCAAATCCACGAATCTATGTTACTTCCGTGCCAAAGTTCACAGCGCAGAACCTGATCGGTAGAAGTCCTGGAGTACAGGCTGCAAAACTTTCCCCCTCTCACATTCTCTAACCCCTCAGTGGCAGCGTTGCTTACCCCTGTACCCTTGAGGTAAACGGTCAACTTTACTTGCCTCGCTGTCGAATTCATCAGTGTCAATTAAAATTTAACACATCTTATAGCCGGCCGCGGTGGCCGAGCGGTTCTAGGAGTTTCAATCCGGAACCGCGCTGCTGCTACAGTCGCAGGCTCGAATCCTGCCTCGGGCATGGATGTGTGTGATGTCCTTAGGTTAGTTAGGTTTAAGTAGTTCTAAGTCTAGGGGACTGATGACCTCAGATGTTAAGTCCCAGAGTGCGTAGAGCCATAACACGTCGTAAAATGTTACGTTGTGTCTCTTTTTGTTTGCTACTGAGCAGGAAAACTGTGCTCTTAAGAATACCTTAACGTTATTTGTTAGATGCATATTATTATACTTGTACAATATGGCTGAGAATCGCGGGTCGAGCGAATTACTGATTCGAGCTACAGACTGACAGCCGCTGCCATAAGAAATCTAACTTCAATGTTTTAATTGAAGCTCATTTTCCTGTGTTTCAATGTTTATGACGCCATACCCCTTGAAATGTGTGTCATACGATTGTGTCTTACAATTACATTCACTGCTGTATGTGGACTCAGTATGAATAAAGTGAGGGTTAGTAGTAAAGAAGTAACAAACTGAAATCTCGGGGAGTGTGTGTTTCTAAGTGGTTAGCAATTGTAAAGTTTGTCCCTAGGTGCTTTCATTCTCAAACACTGGACAGATACAGTGTGGGTAACTCGCACGTAATTGACTGCTCTAACTTTAGTACTTGACCTATTGTTTTAAATGTCTAACGTGAGACAGGGAAATAGGGTGCGTCAGAATTTTAAATTCTTAAAATCGGTAGCAACGAAAAACACTTTTCTTTTAATGATGTCCAACCCAAATCCTGTATCATTTCTGTGACACTCTGTCACATATTTCGCGATAATACAAAATGTCCTTCCCTTCTTTGAACTTTTTCAATGTACCCAGTTAGTCATATCTGGTAAGGATCCACACTGCGCAGCAGATTTCTAAAATAGGACGAACAAGCGTAGTGTAAGCCGTCTCCCCAATAGATCTGTTACATTTTCTAAGTGTCCTGCCAATAAAACACCGTCTTTGGTTAGCCTTCCCCACAACATTTTTTGTGTGTTCCTTCCAATTCAAGTTCGTAATTGTAATACCTAGGTATTTAGTTGTACTTACGGTTTTTAGATTAAACTGATTTACCTTGTAACCGAAGTTTGACTAATTCCTTTTAGCAGTCACGTGGATGCCCTGACACTTTTCGTCATTTATGGTCAACTGCCACTTTTCGCAACATTCAGATATCTTTTGTAAATCGTTTTGCAGTTTGTTTTGATCTTCTGATGACTTTCTTAGTCGATAAACGACAGAATAATCTGCAAAAAACCTAAAACGGCTGATCAGATTGTCTCTCAAGTCCTTTATATAGATAAGGAACAGCAAAGGGCCTATAACACTACCTTCGGGAACGCCAGAAATCACTTCTGTTTTACTCGACGACTTTCCGTCAGTTACTACGAACTATGATTTCTGTGACAGGAAATCACAAATCCAGTCACATAACTGAGACGATATTCCATAAGGTCGCAATTTCACGATGAGTTGCTTGTGTGATACAGTGTCAAAAGCCTTCTGGAAATCCAGAAATACGGAATCGATCTGAAATCCCTTGTCAATAACACTCAACACTTCATGTGAATAAAGAGCTAGTTATATTTCACAGGAACGATGTTTTCTAAACCCATGTTGACTGTGTGTCAGTACCGTTTTATTCGATTTAATTCATAATGTTCGAACACAATGTGTGTTCTAGAATCTTGCTGCATTTCCACGTTAACGACATGGGCCTGTAATTTAATGGATTACTCCTACCGCCTTTCTTAAATATTGGTATGACCTGTGCAACTTTCCATTCTTTGGGTACGGATCTTCCGTCCTTCACTACTCTGAGGATATTTACTCCTCCGTTACTCATGTTAGCAACTGTTCTTGATTCGAATTCTGGAATATTTACTTCGTCTTCTTTCGTGAAGGCATTTCGGAACACTGTTTAGAAACTCTGCTTTGGCAGCACGGTGTTCGAAAGTATCTCCATTGCTATCGCGCAGATAAGGCATTGATTGTTTCTTGCCGCTAACATAATTCACATACGACCAGAATCACTGTGGACTTTCTGCCAGGTTTCGAGATAAAGTTTCGTCATGAAAACTGTTATAAGCATCTCACATGTAAGTCCGCGCTAAATTTGGAGCTTCTGTAAAAGATTGCCAGTATTGGGGATTTTGCGTATGTTTAAATTTGGCATGTTTGTTTCGTTGTTTCTGCAAAAGTGTTCTTACCCGTTTTATGTACCAAGGATGATCAGCTCCGTCGTTAGTTAATTTATTTGGTATAAATCTATCAATTGCTGCCGATAGTATTTCTTTGAGTTTAAGCCACATCTGGTTTACACTTACATTATTAATTTGGAATGACTGGAGCTTTTCTCTCAGGAAGATGTCAAGTGAATTTTTGTATGCTTTCTTGAATAGGTATATTTTTGGCTTATTTTTGAAGGATTTGGAGATTACAATATTCAATCTCGCTACGACAACCTTGTGTTCACTAATCTCTGAATCGGTTTAGAGGTCAAGTGTGTTTTCACAACTGTTTACTATTCGCGTGGGCTCGTGAACTAACTGCTTGAAATAATTTTCAGAGAATGCGTTTATCACAATTTCGGATGATATTTTATACGTACCTCCGGAATTAAAGATGTATTTTCGCCAACATATCGAGGGTAAATTAAAGTCACCACCAATTGTAATCGTATGAGTCGGGTACGTGTTTGAAATCAAATTCACGTTTTTTTTTTAACCTTTCAGAAACTGTATCATCTGAATTGGGAAGTCGGTAAAACGATCCAATTATTATTCTATTCCGGTTTCCAACAATCACCTCTGCCCATACTAACTCACAGGAAGTATCTGCTTCAATTTCGCGACAAGGTAAACTACTACTGACAGCAACAAACACGCCACCACCAACCGTGTTTAGCCTATCCTTTCGAAACACCGTTAGGTTCTTAGCAAAAATTTCAGCTCAGCTTGTATCTGGCTTTAGCCAGTATTCAGTGCCTATAACGATTTGAGCATCATTACTTCCTATTAGCGCTTGGAGCTCTGATACTTTCCAACGCAGTTACGACAAATTACAACTGTTCTGCCAATGGTTCCTGTATCTACGTTCATCCTGTGTTCAGCCTGCAGCCTTTGTGACTGAAGCACTTCTTGTGTTTTCCCGAGACCTTCTAACCTAAAAAACCGCCCAGTCCACGCAACACGGCCCCTGCTATCCGTGTAGCCGCCTCCTGCGTATAGTGGACACCTGACGTGAACCCGAAATCCAACCACCCTTTGGCGCAAGTCGAGGAATCTGTAACCTGCACGGTGGCAGAACCGTCTGAGCCTCTGATTCAGACCCTCCAGTCGACTCTGTGCTAGAGGTCCGTAATCGGTCAGCTCTTATTTCATCTTTCAAGCAACTTTACCACTTCCGTTAGTCGCTCGAAACCAGAGATTTCTCCAAAGTCCCTCACCTTACCAGGTGAAGGTGAATAGTGTAATAGTTGTCAGTGTATGTCCACTTAAAACTGGGAGCTGAAGCAACACACACATTGCTGCATGGTCCATGCGAACTTCTACTCTTGCCATGTGGTAGTAAAGGATTGAGTGGTATTCCTTATCACGTCGGCACTTACCGAAGCACATGCTCTGACAACTACCTCTCGTATATCGTGCAAATAGTAAATATTCACCGAATACGGCGTATCCATCTAACGTGCCATTGACATGTAAACTCCATTCGACGTTTTCGAAAGACAACACCAATAGGAACGGTAGGGCTAGTATCGGCGAATCAAGCGTATGTGAATGATATATTCCTTCGAAGAACATTTTGATGTGCTTCTCATTTACGGAGAATGCGAACGAAATTCAGTGAGAGCTAGAGACCTATACGCTGAAAGATATCCTCAACGTACTCACCCTCACGTCATACCCTTTAAATATGTGTGTGATAAATTGAGAACAACTAGATCTTCAACGCATCAGAAACATATCCGGCAAAGGAAAGTTACTAACGAGGAAACGGAAATAGGTACTTTTGCCACTGTGGTTCGTGATACTTGGGTTAGTTCGCGTCAAATCGCAAGGGAATCTGGCATCAGCCAGAGTAGTGTTGTTCGTGTTCTGGATCGCCATAAATATCATCCTTACCGTATCAGTTTTCACCAATAAATAACTGGTACATATTGTATGCGTCACACTGAATTCTGCAGATGGGCTCCACTTCAGATTCACAGGGATGACACATTTACTAATTTGTCTTTATTTACTGACAAGGCTACATTCACGAACGATGGAAACGTCAATTTGCATAAAATGCATTATTGGGCAACTGAAAATCCATGTTGGCTGCGGCATGTTGCACAACAAAAACCGTGGTCGGTGAATGTGCGGTGTGGGATTCTGGAGGACAGAATTATAGGCCCCAGTTTCATCGAAGGAAATCTTAATGGTAGGAAGTACACCACATTCCTGACAGAAACGTTAGTCTGTTATTGGAAGAAATACCGTTATTAACAACTAACAGAATATGGTATCAACACGATGGCTGTCCGGCACATTTTCGGCTGATGGCTAGAAAATAAGTGCAGAGGTAATTCCCAAATCATTAGATTGGATGCAGAGGAGATACGTCGTGGCCGGATCGTTCGCCAGAATTCACGCCTCTGGATTTTTTCTTCAGGGGATTCGTAAAAGACATTGTTTATCAAGACGTCCCAATTGCACCTGAAGATATGCGAGAGAGAATTGTCAGAGCAAGTGCTTCGATAAGTGCCTAAGTGATAAGGAATACCACTTTATCCATGATAAGATGATTTCAGCACTGCATTGATACTAATGATGATCACTTCTAACACCTTCTGTAAATGGAAGTTCATGCCACCTCTTTAACCTTCGTTGATCTTCAAAGATCTTACTGCTCATCATCATTTGATTCGTCTCGATAGCCGCTATCAGAAAATAAGTAACAACTATAGCATCCCATTTAAAAAACGAAGTTGACCTTCATATTTCTGAAGTGACCCCCACCTAGCAACAAAAAACCATTGTCATATTATGGGCCCTGTTGTCCCATGAAACTTTTGTCCGACAAACGTTTCAGCTCCTATAATACTTTCGGAGTTATTCTTGGTGGCAATAGTTACTGACTCGCTCTGTGTAATTCCTGCCCTATTTCTGACTCAAATCATAGTTGGCCAAAGTGGTTCACTGCTATCTTGGCACGGCTGGGTTGCGGCGGTAGGTCTTGTCAGGATGACGGCCGTTGGTATCTTCGCAGACAGCACCAGTAGTAAAATGTTTTATTGAATTTAAAGTTCCAGCACTTGTGGCGTCAATCAGTAGTGGTTACTCCTCCACATCCGCCAGCCCAGCATAGCTCTGAAGTTCAGGGCAGGGTGCATCTGTTGATTCGAAGCCTACTGTGGTCCCTGTATCGCAAGACAATAACGTAGGGGAGTGTAGAGGTTCAAAATTGTACATGGAAACGACGTCTTGACTACAGTAAGCGTGTTGAGTTGGGTTTAGGTGCTTCAGCTATACAGAGATGAAGAGACCTGCACAGGATAGACTGGTGTCTAGGTTTGCATGAAACCAGTCATCGATATGAAAGCTACAGCAGCAATAGTCTGAGGATTAGTGGATTTTTTTAAGTATTCGTGTTGCTTGTAAACTTCCTTTGCCACGAACTATATCAAAAGTCTGATTCTATAACAATTACAAATGGTTTTCCACATTTCGGTCAAATGGTGAAGCTATTCCCAAATGCAGCTGTTCGACCTCTTATAATAAGCCTTACTTGACGTCAGTTCGGTGAGTTGTGCGTCCATGACGATGATATGATGATGGGGACAGTGAAAACAGTACAACATTCATCCCCAGGCAGATAAAATCCCGCCTGGACCGGGAATCGAATGCGGGACTCCTTGGCCTAGATGCAGTAAAGTTAATCATTTTTTTCCAGTTAGACAAGGCTTTTCTTTTTTCTTTTAACACCATCACGTGTAGCAGGAAACCGACATCTTGAGGAGGAAAGAGTGTCAATTGGCACTCTCGTTGGGACTATCGATTTATGTTTTTTGGAGAACAACACTGCAATGGACAAAAGAACAATCGGTACCAAGAGTGGAAAATGCGTTGATCAACTGCTTAGCGCAGTAACACCGCAGCATCGGGTTGGGTTAAGAAAAAGACTGCAAAGAAAATAGACAAAAATTTTCTGTGTTTAGGATTGTGGACAACTGCATGTGGCATTCTTTAAGGAAGGGCCAAAAACCAAGCACATATTTCTCGCTGGCAGCAAACTAGAACTCAACTGCGTGTCCACAGATCCACGTCACGGCGTTCATCTTCATTTATGGGAAATACTGCGAGTCCGAAAGAGAAACTGGTGAAGAAGTGTCTGAAGAGGTACTGTACGGGTGATAAAGGCCAGCATCTGTCGCACTAAGGACCATAAACCCATCGCCAGTCTGCGCTCCAGCAATGCTCATCCATGTCCATAACATCACAGGCGACACACATTGCGGTGTCTGGAAGCTGAATCCCGGAAGGCATAACCGGCATACTTGCTTCCCATTGACTGTAAGGTACCATGCAGAGTGGGCGTCAGTGGCAAGGAAAAGAGCGCACACTGTCATCAAACGGCATTCCAGTCGACATGGTAATGCTTCCCTTCAACCGCATTCGGAGACTTGCTGAAGACAATCATAGATTGCCTTCGTGGAAGTCAAGCGCGGTTTGTAGTAGTACGTTACGGATATAGCTCAGTTAGATGGGAAGAAAGCGGAAGTAAAACAAGGGTGCCAAAATGTTTGAGAGCTGGATATGGTCTGAGAGAACGCGTGGAGGAAGGGTTTCCAGCAAAAGACCGGTGAGGCTTGTGGGACAACGTCGCCACAGTAAGATCTTAGAGCTGACAGAAAGGGCTATCGTTCTGTCAGGCCCATGCACTGCAGGAGGGTGAGGGTCTTGTACAGAATCTTGAACAGCAAGCCGTGACAAACGTACAAACCAATTGCCACTGGCATTGCATATCTGTGATGTATCCTGAGGCTTATGAGTGGGAAGAAACAGCCGAGTAATGATATTCATGTCACTGTTGAGCAACTTCAAGGGGCAACAATTGCATATACATAATGTAACCTCAGGCTTACGGATGAGAATGAAGAGACTGTCGAAGAAACCGTTGGGCATCTGCATGAATGCGACATCAGATCTCGACAAATTATCATCCACACTGGTGTCAGTACGGGACAAAATGTCCGATAAAACCAGTGGGATGCCGTCAGGGCATAGAACCCGCCTTGGTAGCATCGTAGACGTATTCGCCAGATTAGCAGGCAATGTCGAATAGTGCCCAGGCACAGTTCACTGCCCACTCTCAACCTCAACTGTTCTAGAGACTAGCAGATTGATCATTCCATCCCCAGAACTGAGCCAAAGGAGAATCGGTATACTGTCGCGATTTTGGTGGGATGGTGACGTTGTACAGAGTACAGGCTAACGTAATGTGCATTTAGAGGAGGCCCTACAGGGAGACCATCGACATCGTAGTACATTCCCAGAGAATGGTAAAGTAGAAATCCCAGATTCATCACTGTCATTATGACCTCCCTTACATAACCAACCAAGGCTTTGCAGGACGCAGGCTTGCAGCAGAGAACCCACCATGACAGGCAGATTGATATAGAACACGGTACTGACGACAGGCTATTCACGTGATCTTGATGAGAAGCTAGCAGTCAGGTGAAGTAAGATGGAACGGTTTAAGTTTCCATGGTTCCCAGACGCACCACACCTTTTGGTGGCAGAGAATGACGGCACAGACGTAGGCGTCGTGATCAGAGAGAGCAACGAGCCAAACTTCAGCAGCCTGCATCCTACTGAATGACATAATAACCGTCTATGGGACTGACACAATAACTGTCTATGGGACTGAGAGAATGTCTAGCGAAGTGGGTAAGCCCTGAACGATCCCAATGAACATGGTCCCAAGACAGAGAGGTTGGTCCTTGGGCTCGTAAGTAGAGTTGAAGTAGGCCTAATATCATCAGTGCATCCTGTTCACTCAGGAAGAGAGGCGTGACTACCTCAGAGAAGAAGAGGGACGTTTGTGGCGCGACACATAACCAGATGGCCCATAGATGTTGATGATCATGATGTCACCAATCGTAAGAGACATATATAGGGCACCTGGGAGGTAGGCAACTCCATCAGGAGGATACCCTGCACAAGAGGGTCGCAATCCTACTACCAGTATGGGAACGTGGAGATGTGTGCTATAAAGCCATGGGGGTCACAAAAATCTGCAAGCACCACCTGAAGGACGTAACGTCAACGTCCACAGCATGTAGCATTTCATGGAATAGTGCCAGTTCATGGTGTGTGCCTATTATATTGATATTGACATGGCTATGCGATAAGTCTGGAAAGTTGCCATAGCCACTTCCATGTGGGAGAGTGATGCAAGCACGGAGCAAGCACAGACTCCCCACTAGGCCCCTGTGGAATGGCACATCACTGTGACATGGAGCCTGTAGACCCCACCAGAAGGGGTTCCGTCATACTGTAACTCTCCAGAATGTCCATCATCATCATCAACATCGACGTCGTTTGCCCAGGAGACAGACGTCTCATCTGGCCAGATCAGTCGATCACTTCCTGCCGACAGGTACCATCAGACACGGAAAGGAGGGCATCTGCAGGAGACAGGTGGGGGAAGGTTGGATGCTGGCTGGAGACTGTGGTGAGGAGAGACATTGTGTCGTCCAGTGGCAGGGTACATCATCAGTTGAAAGGTGATCATGCTGTGGACACATTTGATGGAGGCAATCATCAGAAGTCTTCTGTTTCCTCGGCGACTGTTGCTTCCATGCTGGATGGCGGATGGCTGTCATCCAAGATGTGGCCAGAAGACAGAAAAGTGGATGTCGGTACAGCTCCATGATCAACAAGCAGTGGGTTCCGGACACACTTCTTGCCACTGCTGACAGCCATCGACCGTGTGTGCTTCCGCAGCCGGCTGTGTAGGAGAGACAGGTATATTATCCATTGCGTCACTGAAAGGAGCCGACTAACTTGGAGTGGGCACAAAAGGCAGCCCCCACTGCAGACGCTCACCATAGAGGTAACACAGTGGGCGCCGCATAGAGAGTGACGTTTCCGATCGGTATTCAAACTAGTCTCCTTAGGAGACTTTCCAAATGGACATAGCATACCTGGCTACTACCTGAACAAGTGTGCAGCTGAACATTGTATTTATACATGACGACAGCCCTGCAACTGGCAATAACCAAGTTAGAAACCACGTGTTTCCTCAGTTCAGTCCTTACCTGAAGGTCACCACTGAATACATGGCAGATTTAGAACATATTCCACGTTTCACCAGCGTGGCTGACGACGTTGCCATAGGATTTAAATGTAGTTACCACAATGGCCGGTAACACCGCAAACGGGAATTCGAAAACCCTGAGTCCAAAAACAGCATGATAAACGACGACAGCCCCTATATGGTCTCCAGAGTATTGAAGCTTGAGATCATGATCATGGCACCGCACAATGAGAGCGTACAACTTTTAATTCGCCATCTTGATATACACAGTGCTACTAATGATCGAAAAATGAGCTCCAAGAACGTCTTGTGGTGGAAGATGCATTATTTAGTCCTGTATAAACCATTATACTTCATATGCCTTTGGTCTCACATAATCCGAAGGAAAAGAGAACTAAATCGTGGCTTGGCAACCGGAAGACACGTTAATTTTCCATGAACACGGACACGAAGACAAGCCGCTACGTAGAAGTAGGCAAAGGCGAGTGCGGTCGCAGGCAGGGCAACGGGCGGGACGCGAGCAAGACCTGCTGGCCGCACCACTGCCGAAGGCGGGCCGTGCCACAAGACCGCCACCTGTGCACATCTTCGTAGTTCACATAATTTGTACAGTAATATACAAAGCGGAAAACGTGCTCTCCAGAAGCCTCTAAAAGTTCTTGACAGATTTATTTGAAATGTTTGCGCGATTCTCCAATAATCGCTCAGATGGTCTTATATTTTTGTAAAATGTACATACAGCCCAATATTTCAATGATTTTAAAAGCATGCGTAAACCACGTTTCTGTGATCCAAGCCCTCAAAAAATGAAACAGTAAATTGAAACCGACAATGTGAAACTTGAATTTTCTTTCTCTCTGTTAATAAACCAGAAACTCGTTTCTTTTGCAGTTTTGTCCACGACTTTGCCTTTTACGTTTTCCCCTTAAACTAAATAATACGAACACAATAACTTTCGTATCTTGCTTCTTTTTAGCGGATAGGCATTCAACTAAGACCTTGACACCTGGCGTCGATACCAGATGGCAGTACATTGGGCAGGCTTACTGCGCGTAAAGAGTCGTTGATGTTGAAGTCACACTGACTGGATGTCAGCATAAGACGTCCTATTTTTCCTTTTTTGCGTTTACTGTGGCTGAAGTATAATACACGGTGCTGATGTTGACCTATTTTAACACTCCCGTTATCTATTCTGGGACATAATGATTTACAGGTAGAAACACAGTAGACCTTTATGTACTTTTGCATGTCTTATACAGTTTCACTTTCCGCAATTTAACATCGATAAAAGGCTCTCGTTGAAGTTGGATCTACGGCTATGATTCTCGCTTTAGACTTTCACACCAATTTTCGTAGACTAAATTTTGATTGATGGAGAATGTAATAAGTATAACTCGTTTGGCTTATGTGATATTTAAGAACAATACAGAGTAGTTCCATATAGTTTCGCTATTAGTTGTAAACATTATGGCGGTGGCATTATGTTTCTACTGAGATATAAAGGGAAAACTTTGTTAACAGAAATCAAGAAAAGTTCTTCACCGATTTACTTCAAATTTATACAACACTGTAATGAACATTCGGACGGACGTGAGTAGAAAGAATGCTGAGTTGTGATAATATACTTTAACTTTTCCTTTCTCCCAGTCGATTTTGATTACGATAGCATGGCATTTAAACTATTAGGCAAATAATTCTTCTTTCATATGTTGTTTCTCCGTGTATACAATGTTAAACAAAAATTTATACACACAAAAATGTGTTTTCTTTTTTCCTTGCAGTCGATTTTACCAGAAAATATGTACGAGGGCTGTCCAGAAAGTAAGTTACGATTGATCGCGAAATGAAAATCACAGTGAAAATCAGAAATGTTCCATTTGTAACAATTAGCTACACCTTTCAGCTACTTCTCTACGTAGTCGCTGTTCTGACTCAGACATTCGTCGTAGCGTTGTACCAACTTTCCAATACCCTCATCATAGAAGGCAGCCGCCAGTGCTTTCCGCCAAGTCTCTACGCTGGCCTAAAGCTCGTTGTCTGTGCCAAAATGTTGTCTTCATAGCCAGCGGTTCGTTTGAGCAGAGATGAAACTCAATGGGAGACAATTACGGGCTGTATTGTGGGTAACCAAACATTTCCAATTGAAACGATGCAGGAACATCTTCATTGCCCCTGCAGAATGAGGCTGAGAATTGTCTTGAAGAACAAATCGCACGACAGTTACGTAATGTTGGTTGCATAGCTTCAGGGGAAAATTCTCACCAGGCCCTCGTACTTGGCGGGAGACACTATTTTCCATAACATCTTTACGCGGTCGCTAAGAGCTCAGGAAAGAAAAGAGCGACATAATTCTACCTAGAGTCATACTAGAGACACTGCCCAACACATCTTTGCAAAACTTTATCGGATTTTCACAGTCGTTTACATTTCGCGACCGATCGTAACTTACTTTCTGGACAGCCCTCGTATATTAGGAAAGCTCTATTTATGGCGCATAGTTTATGATTATAAAATTAGTATGAAATCTCAGTCGTGGGAAACTTCGTAAAACTGTGCGAAATAATGTCATTGAAGCTGCTATCCTCATGGGTACAGACAGCTGGATAGGTCTCTCTCATACCCTGTGTACCAGTGATCCCAACCTATTTTCCCATTCATTTTAGGGACTTAATTCCAAATCATGGTTTCGTTAGTAATAAAAATTAACTAGGCTCAAGGTCGGACATTCAAACAGGTTGGAATCGATTGACGATCAGAGTGTTTTTCGCATGTTCAGTTGTATGTTGTTCTATCATGAAAGGTTGTTCAGAAAACCCAACTCGTACTCTTACCACAGAGTAGCCAGACAACGAGAAGTATTGTACATTATGAAGTTTAGTAATCGTACTGGGAACAAGACATTTAAGAAACTTAAAAACAATGAAAACGAAGGAATCGTTTTCATACATATTCTCTACAATTTGTTATAGTTTCGAGTTCCTTGTTCTCAAAGTGGGTGACGTCGTAACGGGGAGTTGAAATTTGCGCACTGTAACATTTCCCAGGGTTACATGATATTAGAACGTTATCATATTCCCATACGTATTCAGCAGTTGTCAAACACTGATGGGTTCACTAGTATTGGTTAAAAAGTAGTGGAAAAACTGTTATTTTGTAAATTCCGTAATATCTCAACGAATTCCATGCAATATAGACAGATTTCCAAAATCGCAAATAGCCTCACGTATTCTTGGATTTTTTCAGAATCCTAACCGATCTTTCTCAACTCCAGCTTCTATCGCTCTTTCCATGCTTCTGTAAGTAATTCGAACCTAAATTTTTGCAACAATAACGTATGAAACTGCTGTTTCGGTAACTTTCATACCTGTGAGCACCTGCCATCTTTCGCAGGTATCATAGCTTTCCAGTTTACTAGCCACAGTCCAGGAAGAGAGAAAATAACTCTGTCAGAAACGCTTGTATGGTTTTTCAATAATTCACTAACTCCTCAATCACGTAAATGGTTGCCGGTGAAAGCCTGACTCCTGAAGAGCCACGATCCTTCATTCCCCGGTTGTCGCTATGTGATGCTTCAATGGCAACAGCCGTACTCATTTGCTGATGAATTCGACTGAATTTCAGGGAAATGCTGCCAGGAATAACTGCAAGCTTTTTAGGGCGTAGTTCGGTGTTTTAATGGCTCCGAATTGCTGTTCGGAGGGTTTCGCAAAGGCAGTTAACGCCTTTCTTGGTGGGAAGCTGTGCAAGAAACAGTCTGTGGACTTATAAATCAACTGGGCAACAACGATAAAAAACTGAGAGACTAGTCGCTGTCAGTTAAAAGATGCGTTTTCCTTATAGTTACATTTTCAAACACAAAAACACTTAAGACAGCCGTTAGATGTATTAATTACTTGGGAGTGCGCGTACAGAGCGATTTAAAGTTGAACGGCCAGATACAAGCAAGCACAGAAAAAGGCAGATACTAGACACAGATTCGGTGGGAGAATTCTCACGAAGTCTAGTCAGCCCACGAATAATCTTCACAAAACTAGTTGTTCGACGGATACTTTCTGCGTGCCAGTCTAGGACCCGTATCAGAAAAGATTGATAGAAGTAACAGACAAGATACAAAGAAGACCGGTACGTTTCGTTACAGGCCAATTAATGAGCATGAAAGCTTCGCGGAGATGCTGTCAGCTCCAGTGGCATAACGCTGCGAGAGAGTAGTTACGTATAGCAGCGTGGCTTACTGCTAAAATTCTTTATGCGTTCATACCCTGAAGAGTCAGCCAATACATTGCTTCCTTCTACATATACGTCACGTAAACACCATAAAGGGAATATTAGAGAAATTCGAGTTCACACTAAGTTTTAACTAAAATCGTTCTCCCCGCCGACCATTTCCTCCTGGAACAGGATGTGATGGAAGTGACAGAGGTACATAGACTACCTTCCGTCACGCACTATAACGTCGTGACTGCTTACGGAGCACAGATGTAGTCGGAAACAATGAAAAACGCACTACAGAAAATGGTGTAAAATTAGATAAAATTTCTCAGGTTATTTGCGAGTCAAATTGGGATAAAATCCAAAGCTTTCGATGGTTGCCTCAATCACCATCGTCGTCCGGTGCTAGGACTGTGTTTTGTGACACTGGCGAGGCTCCGACTTTTATACCCCGAGGATGGTATCTGATTGACTGAGCCACGTGCTAAGGTGATAACTTCTAACTGTTTACCTTCGCTGTCCAAGGCCGCATAGGCGTCACCTCTTACATTGGGCGGTAAACTATTCGTAGCGATATTAGGGTAAAATAAAAAATATAAAAGTGTAAAACTTAAAATTAGTGACTCACGCAGTCATGAACCTGACGTGCTTCAGAAAGGGTAAAATAAAAATCAAGTGAATTATTGCAACAAAAGCTGCTTTAGTGTAAATTCGCTTCTTACAATGCCACCGAAGAACTTTCAAGTAATAAACATACGCAGCAAGCTCTGATATATGACACAGGAAAAGTACCCGCAGTTGTGAAAACGGGCAACCTCCAACTATAGAACGGAGTGACGATATTGAAAATTTGTGCTGGACCGGGACTCGAACCCGCATTTTTCCTGCTTGTCGCGAATTGTCGCCTTAACACTTTCGCCTATTCGTGCACACTTCATGGCCGGAACCAAACTTCCGTATGTCGTCGTCCATGCGTCATTGACCTGCACTCGTACACTTCCTGTTACTCTCCTATAGGGGAGACGTATTAATCGAAAGTCAACAGCCTGGTGTCGGCGGATTATTATGTTGCATTCTACTTCTTGAAAACAGTAGAAACAGCAAAAAAGAGGAACTCATCGTCACCAGACACGTAGGGACATTAATTTGTCTACTGAGGTTGAAACTGGCTCTTGAACGGTACGGCGTAGGCTTCTTGATTGTGGGCCAAAGGCACGAAAGCCAATAAAGAAGCATTTGCTGATAACTGCTACAAAAAGGAAACGGTTGGTATCGGCCAAAATATGTAAATCATGGACTTCTAATGAATGGAAACGTGTAATTTTCTGTAATGACTCACATTTTATTGTTCAGTGATACAGAGCAAGGGTAGTCAGGCGGAGCGCCCACAAGGCAGTGACAAAAATGTGTTTGGGTTTCTTCACTACAAGTGGCTCTGGGGCACTAGTTGCAGTTGATGCCATGATGAATCCTTAGGCGCAAGGTTGTGCCGTTCCTACAGAGCTTTGCAGATGGTGCAGCAGCATTTGAACTTGATCTCGCCCACTGTCACACTCCCGAAGCAGTCAAGGCGTTGATGGAAGAAAATGATGTTAATGAGCTTCAGCGGCCTGAGAATTCACCAGACCTAAATCCCACTAAAAGTTTGTTGAGTACTATGAAAAGGAGACTTGGTAAAATGGACTGTTCGTCAAAAGAATGCATTTTAGTAAATGTAGTAAAAATGTGGTTTCATGACCACGAAACACAGAACGTTTTCTCTTACCTCTATGGTACCATGTGTCCGGAAGGTTATTAAAGCAAAAGGAGTTCACATTAGTTATTAATATTCAGCAAGGTACTAACTGTATTATGCATACAGTAATAAATGTGCAAAGTTAAAAGACTTCAGAGTGCATACAACAGAGAGAAACAATCACCCTGGTTTCATTTCGCTCTATAAGATATCACTTAACACTTTCAAGTCACAAAATTAATCCACAGACAGCTTACATGCTTTTACGTCAAAAAAAGTAAGAGAGAGAGGAAGAAATGGAAAGTGGTAATGGCATAGGCTGCCCAAGGATCGATCTAAATTACCTGTCAGGAAAGTGTGACAACTATGGTGGTAAACGAGATTAGCGTACAAAACTCGTACTGTTGTACAGTTTATCAGACGTGTCCCCCTGGAACATTTATTCTTCTACATCTACATGTATATTCCGCAAACCACCCTGAGGTGCGTGGCGGGGGATCCTTTGCGTACCTGTGTCCCTTTCCCAGTTTCCGCGTTCCACTCGCTTATGGTTCTCGGGAAGAACGATTGCTAGTAAGCCTCTGATTGCATCACGATGGTGTTTCGCAGATATATGCGGGAGGAAGCAGTGTATTGGTTGACTCTTCTCGGAATATATGCTCTCGAAACTTCAACAGTATCTATACCGTAATGAAGAACGCCTCTGTTGCAGTCTGCGACTCAAGTGATGGTTTCGTGCTTTGTGAATGAACCTGTCACGGAGTGTGCTGCTCTTCTTTCTATATTCTCTATTTACTCTACCAATTCTATTTGGTACGGATCCCAGACTGAAGACGAGTATTCAGGTATTCGTTGAACGAGTGTTTTGTAAGCTTTTTCCTTCATTGATGGATTAACGTTCCGGAGGATTCTTCCTCTAAATCTCCATCTTGCATGTGCCTTAGACAGGATTAGCTTTATGTGGCTGTACCATCCATATCGCTTCGTACGTATGCTCCTATCTATTTTATCGAGGTACTTGCTTTCAGTGATTTTTCTGTAATTGTATAATCACAAAATAAAAGGAGTTTCTGTCTACGTATTCACAATACGTTACATTTGTATTAAGAGTCAGCTCTCACTCTGTGCACCAAGCGTCGGTCCTCTGCAGGTATTCCTGCATTTCGTTGTGATTTTCTATCAACGCTATTTCTCTGTATGCAATAACCTCACGGAACTTCCGACTTTGCCTACTATGTCATTCATAGATATTGTGAAAGATAATGGTCCAGTAACACTCCCCTAGGGCACACCCGAAGTTACCGTCACCTCTGAAGATCGCTGTCCGTTCAGGACGACGGTTTGTGTTCTGTCCATTCACACGGTTGGTCTGATATGCCGTGCTGTATGGATCATCCTGTAATGACGCCTCTGTAGGGCGTGGTGCGTGTGTGGTGATGCTGTAGATGGTGGGGAACCATTGGAAACGCTGGGGACAATTTAACAATATAACTTTATTATATCTTCAGTTCTACGTGGGGTACGCACTCATCTCCCCGTGGACGGTGCAGCTGGCGAAGGGCTGCTATGACGGCACTTGGCGATGCTACACCAAGACTCCGGCCCCGAGGCGCAGGGAAGGCCACGGCCAGTGGCGACAGCGGCGCGGAAGCCACACGCCAGGCGACGGCCGCTCTGGTCTCTGCTCCGAGGTGGCAGAGGCGGCTGTGCTTAGGTCCCGAAAAGTTGTGACTCCGAGTCCCTCCCTGGGCCTCAGCGTCGGCGGCAGCAGGCACGGACAGCAGGCCGACGGAGCGTTGAAGGACCCAGTGTAGCGGGAGGCGCAACCTGAACTCGAACCAGAGCAGCTGCTCGTGCTGCCCAGTCGTCTCGCGACCCGGCATTGCTGCCGAGTTGCTGAATCGAACGACGCCCTGTCCTAAAATTTAACCTCATTTATACTCCGTTACTTCTCAGTTGTTTGTATAAAGCCTGGCGTCTACTTACGCCATCCATAACAGAGAGACTCGCTCGAGTATGGTGCAGCGGCCCACTAACTACGTCGTTCTTTACTTCGCGCAACAGTTTACCGCTGCGCTGAGCTATCCTCGATTCGCAATTCACTTCCGGATATGAAACTTCCTGGCAGATTAAAACTGTGTGCCGGACCGAGACTCGATCTCGGGACCTTTGCCTTTCGCGGGCAAGTGCTCTATCACTGAGCTACCCAAGCTCAGTGATAGAGCACTTGCCCACGAAAGGCAAAGGTCCCGAGATCGAGTCTCGGTCCGGCACACAGTTTTAAGCTGCCAGGAAGTTTCATATCAGCGCACACTCCGCCGCAGAGTAAAAAATCTCGCACTTCCAGATATGTTACTCTGCCCTATTTGTCGACATAGCGTGGCTGACAGCCAGCGCTGTTACCGCAATACTCCGAGGCGGCCACTCTGCTACTTTCAGGCATTTACACTAAATATTTAATACTTTTCCAAAAATACTGGGTAGTGCCACTACCGCGGGACTGCTACGGTCGCAGGTTCGAATCCTGCCTCGGGCATGGATGTGTGTGCTGTCCTTAGGTTAGTTAGGTTTAATTAGTTCTAAGTGACTGATGACCTCAGAAGTCGCATAGTGCTCAGAGCCATTTGAGCCATTAGTGCCACTACGCTACGCTCGTATTTTGTTCATTGGCCGGCAGTGCGGAACTGTATCGAACGACTACCAGAAGGCAGAGCAGACGGCATGTACTTGGGTGCTTGTATGCACTGCTTCCTTGGTGTCATGGACGAACACAGGTGGAGTAGCGTTTCACACGATCGTCGTTTTCGGAACCCATGTACGTTCCTACACAGGAGACATCAGAGAATGACGTTCGCATTGTTGTTGAGGTATGCACTATCAAGAACAAGGTGAACATCGTTCACTGTTGTGGGTATGCATCTCGTACTCGTTCGAAATTTGAATGCATCAGGGTGCAGAGGTGGGATCATATTGGAATACTGTAGCTGCAACCATAGGAGTCCGCAAGAGTGGATAAGAGGGGGAATTTGCGCCCTTACAATATGCAAGTCTGGTAATCATTGCCTGCGAATCCTCGAACCTGCAGCGTCAGCACTGCCGACCGGGAGGGAAAATATTGCCACTTTAGCAGTCACTTTACATCTCGTATTTTTGTAGTTGTTCTTCTGTACATGGGAAAATGCCGATTCGTTGGTGCGGCTGCGGTTTCGGCGCCAGTCGGCAGCGAAGATGAAGACGATCCTTTACAGACTCGTGCCAAAATAATGTCTTCAGTCGTTTCCCGCCGTTCCCTCTTACCGAAGAAGAGGCAGGCAGCGCACATGAACTGCTTCGTTGATTCGAAACATACAAACGTCCCAGTTATCCATCTACGGTTCCCACAATGACATCCCTTTCCCAAGACGCGCAACGGAATAAAGTCAGTGGCTTACCATTTATCTGAGGAGGAAGAAGAAAACCCATGGTGTCCTCCTGGTTATGCAGTGACTCGTCATAGCTAGTGTATAATACTCGGGAGGACACAGCCATCCTACATCACAAATTTGTATATCCATACTGAATCCGAGGCACAAAAATCTAAAATGGAAGTACCTTTCTCTGCGCAGGAAGAAAGGGTCTGAAATTTAAATTTAGAAAAGATGTTCTCTCCAGTATTAGGACTTTCTCAAAGTCTATGACTGCAGTAGTGGGTCACATGCTGTCACAGAAGTACGATTATTGCATTCCAGTTGTCATGCTGTACTACAATGCGACGAATATATATATATATATATATATATATATATATAGCGTGTGTGTGAAATCGCAATTTATCGCCAATAATGTCACATTTGCCAAATATTATCTGTTAAACTGTCGCTCAGCAGTTTACGGTGGAGCGCAGCCCGTTTACAGTCGTCATTGCCTTAATAAGTATATGCTGGAGAGACAACATTTGACACTAAAAAAGAGAAGCAATGAAAGCAATGTAACTTCAACAGACGTTCAGTATTGCAAGCAGGGAAGGTATTTCTACTACATATGGCATCAAAGCTAAATAAGCCTTCTTTTTAGTTTATTTCTTGTCTCCACTTCGAGGAATATTCATGCGGCAGTTTTGTTGATATCGAGCAGCGTTTTCTAAGTCATTCTGCCTTTTTTTCCGTATTTCAAATTTCGAATTTTCAGCTTCAACCTAACACTAGGAGAAAGAATGATAATTTTGGGGAATGTTTTCTAGCTTTGTTTCATAACTCTTCGGATACGCTTGATTTAATCATATGAGAATGTAATTTCACATCAAAAAGGTAGTATCCACATTCATATTCTCAGCCTGAACAGCCGACAGACATCACTGGATTCGCCTACGGAGGAGCATGTGGTCAGCGCACCGCTTTTCCGGCTGTTGTCAGTTTTCGTGACCAGTCAAGTAGCTCCTCAATTGGCCTAAAAAGGGATGAGAGCACCCCACTTGCAAACAGCGCTCGGTAGACAAGGAGAGTCCCCCATCCAAATGCTTACGATGCCCGATGGCTCTTAACTTCGGTGGTTTGACCCGAACCGGGTCCCGCAAAGCCGTTGACCGTATTCATATTAATAATAGATGTATTTTGCATGTAGTATTGAAATATCGTTACTGTTTTGCTCCCAAAGTAATGAATACTATGTACTTAACGAGTACTGATATATAAGTAGTTTTTTTGTATTTTTATCAAATTAAGTTCTCGTGGCACGGCGTGTTTTCAAACTCAACGACTCACTTGCGTGAAAACTGGCAGTTACTGAATGTTGTCCCCTTTTGGAAACATTTTTCTGGACGCCGATGATTGCAACGAGACGATGGCGTGAGAAAAAAACCGAAAATCTTCATAAAAATTTGACGAGCCCTATATGTGTGCGTATTTGGACAAGACTAGGGATGAGATTCTTCCATATCTTATATCCGTCCTTAGGTATTATACCTTTCCACGAAGTAATGTTTCGGGATGAGAAGTTCATATGCAATATCTTAAAATATGTGGTACTACGGCATTGTTTATTTGTGACAAATACACCATGAGGAACAATGATAGCTCGAACTACTCTTTAAAAAATCGAGAAAAAATGCTGCTCTGAAATCACGTTTTGTACTTCCGTTATTCCGATCGGCACTAAAACGTAGATGTCATGTAAGTAATATAATATTTCCGTTTTCTGTAAAAAAATTCCATTTACCTTTAACGTTGTAAGGGGTACTTTTATCTGAGGATGACATTCTCTAACTGCATCTGAATCAATGTCTCTCCGTTGCACAGAGAAAAAATCATACGCTTTCCATCTGAATCGTTAGTCAGCGACAGTAAAATATGTTACCGATAAGTCACATCATACATTTCATTATCACGGTTCTTAATTATCGACTCAAACGTACCTTAAACGTTTAAATTATTCAGTACGTCGGCTGTTAGAGATTTTCCATGATCAAAGAGCTCGACCAATATTGCTAATTTTCATACGTGACAAATATGAGCTTGAAATGATGGCGTGCATCTCTGTTTTATGTCGTTACTAATTCAATTCCTTTGCGAAAAGATACGTGAAATTGCAGTTTATCGCCATTGATGTCACATTAGTCAAATATTATCCGTTAAACTGTCGCTCAACAGTGTACGGGGCAACGCAGCCCGTTTACAGTCGTTATTGCCTTAATAAGTATATGCTGGAGAGCTGCTGTATGTTTTAAGTTGATACTGTTGGAAAAGGTTCATTCCTGTAACAAAAATTATTCTCCCTTTTCGGTCCACTTAGGGCTCTTTCATATGGACAAATGCATCTGTTTTATTACAGAAAGTCCGTCATAGTTAAACGTGTAGAAGAGTGTAGCTTTTCATAGAATTTGCACGGAATATTTAAAAAACGTGTACTTTATTTCTACATCTCAACACTTTTTCTGTAGTTTATTTTCTGCAACAAATTTCCTTCATCTCTAACACTGTAATGGGTACAGGTATCTTTAGTGCCATCACGTTGTGAATTGTTCATTAACGCATCGTTCGTTCTCTGGAATTCTCGGTAGGAAGCGCGGGTTTTCTACTCACAGGGGCCATTGTATTGCTGTATTCAAACAAGTCTCACTAACCAGAATGAGTGGAGGGAGTCATAGTTAGAGTTTCGCATGGAGCAGTTACGTATAGTTGAGAGGCACCAAAAGTTATTTGAATAGTTCGATAACTTTATCCCTAATTTAGAATTTTACGTCGATTGGAAGGCAACAGCGAGTAATTATTCATCTGATTCGCTCAGGGTGTGCGTAACAGCGCTTTTCTCTTCTAGTTTGCTCGTCCATTCTTCTTTAGCAGACGCGTGACGTACTTCGTACTCCATACCAACCACTCACATATACTTATTTTGCTACTATTTCAGGTTGTTTAATGTGCAGTGCTTACTATAGACGGCACGATTTTACTAGAATTATGTATAGAAGTCCATAATACATAAAAGGCGGCTAATTTCAAGAGATTAAGCATTTTTGTTTAAGTATTTAAACTGTCTGTTCCCGCCCCTTCTTTGCTGTGGCTCATTCTGGTTGAATGGAAAAGAAAGGAAAGGGAAAGCGCACCTTTCTAACCTTTTTCCATGCATCCCCCCTACCTTTTCTTTGTCAATCTCCTCATCCCCCCCCCCCCCCCACACACACACACTCTCACCATTTCCATCTCCTCATTTCCATTATCTCTGACCATTTTCTCCCACCCCTCTATTCGTTTCCTCTTCAACTCCCCCCCCCCCCCACACACACACACACACATTTTTTTTTTTCAGCCGGCCCGGCTAGCCGCGCGGTCTAACGTGCTGCTTCCGTAGTGGTCGGGCGTGCTGGTTTCCGGCTCGAATCCGCCCGGTGGCTAAGAGTCGAGGTCCAGTTTTCCGGTCAGCCTGTAGATGGCTGTTCAAGGCAGTTTTCCATCTACCTCGGTGAATGCGAGCTGGTTCCGCTTATTTCGCATCCGTTACACAATGTCACCGATTGCTGCGTAAACAGTCTCTCGACGTACGCGTACACCATAATTACTCTACCACGCAAACATTTGGCGCTACACTCGTCTGGTATGAGACATTGCCGAGGGTGGTGGGGGGGGGGGGCTGGCTGCTGGGGGGGGGGAGGGGGTCCACTGGGGGACGAACCGCACAATAACCCTGGGTTCAGTGTGGAGCGGCGGTGGGGTGGTGGACGGCTGTCGCCTGTAGTAGTTAAAACACGCGCGTATTCGAATGGAACGTTGTGTCAGAACTTCCAAGCAGTCGTTGAAAAATTTTCGGAGATTTACAGTTTTGAATCAATGAACATTTGCATTTATATTTAACGGTTTCTAATGTTAAGATTTACACTTTGTAACTTAACTGTGGAAGTAAAAATGTTTCCTCCATCTTCAGCATCGTATTCCTGCTCAATCTGTTATTCATGTTCGCTATAGTCAATGTCTTAATCTCAGTGGAATCATCCCCATCTGAATACTCTTATCTCAGCATCAGAATTCTTACTAGGTAGCTCATGAAGCTTGTTAAAATGTGACGTTTTCAGGAGATCTGAATAAGAAGAACGACGTTTCTGCTTTGTAGGCCACCTGCACGCAGAAACTGATGCAAAACAGTATCTATATTACTGAAAGAAAAACCTATCAGCACGGTAGCCGAAACAATCGCAGAAATGGATGAATTTGCCCTTGGTGTCGTTTACACATCATACTGGAGAAAGGCTAGTCAGTAGAATGGGTTGGCGGAACGTGGTATCATTTGTATAGTTATAAAGGCTACCGTGGAGTGTCATAGCGTGAAAAATTAATTTAGAAAATCAATACAGCAATGGGTGACTTAATTGTGGAAATGAAATAAATTTAATTTAGTACGAGCTTGGATGGGTCTAAGTATTGTCAGGAAGTGTGTTACCCACTAAATCAATAAATGCAGTGGTATATGCTGTTATCTTCCGAAAGCAACATTTTTATTCACTTAAATTTGAGGAACTCTAAAATTGTGGAAGTAAAGAAAGATGTTTCCATTTTGGGTACACCGTTAGTTTCTGCAACTAACCGTTTTCTCATCGTTAAGCATCCCTTACCCAAGTCCGATCGCTGCAATCTTAAACACTGCAATAGAGGAAGAGCAACAAGAATATAAGAGATAGGAGGAGCCGGAGGGTTACAGTTGACTTACGTGAAAGGACTTTCTTTTCGGTGAAGAATGGTACAAACATTGAACATTGGTATGCAATAATGATAAATCGATAGGAAAAATGGTGATCAGTCCGTGTACATAAAAGTATGCCATCGCCGGCAAAATCGTGTGTGAGACAGCAGTCTGTATCATCTTTGATGACAGCAACTCGAGACGACCAATATGACAACGGACGAGGAGCGGCGCTGTTTGAACGCAAAATAGCTGCTCAGAAACCAGCAGCTGCAGAAAGTTATGCAAGTGTTGCAGGAATGCCAAAATCTGCGTAGTTTGATTTTTGTACAGTTGGTGAAACTTTAGAAATACTTAACATGTGAATAAAACTTTGTGGACGGAGTCTTATGTTCCTTACTTTTCATTTTCAATTTTAAATACCACTAGAGAGGGTTGTGGTACTTGGGTTCAGTAGAAAGGGAGAATACAATTCAAAGATTCCGGTTCTGAGGACGTAAGTAAGGGAGAATGCGTAGACATGGAACTAACAATGGATTTTAGTACGAGTCACACTTCAACACCACAGATAATCAACGAGAAAGAGCTAGAAAGAACTGCAAACTTCGTAGTATAAAACAAGCTTTCTCCAGAAGTCAGTCACGGTAATAGCACGGTAATAGAAAGTCAGGAGAAAACAATAGGGTAACTTAGGTAATGGCAAAAGAAAATGACGAAGGAATTAATGTCAGCATTTAATGAGACTCAAGAACAGAAAGAAGTGGCCAAATGTAAGGAAATGCGAAACAAATTTATTCCTTTGTTAGAATATTCGGTATCAATGGAGCCACATTTGAAACGAACTTCATACTCAGGCTTGTTAATTGAGATACCTCATTCTAGTCATGGCATGTCATGCAGAATGCCTGTTATTATGTTAGTTTCGGATGACAAGATGATAAGGATACTGAATCAGTTGCTAACATTCCCAGTATGGACTCTCACAATCAGTAGACCAGAAAGAAACATTGAAGCAGAAGAAACGAGTAAAGTTTGAGAAGGAAGCTCTTTAACAGAAGGATAAGTAGACTTTCAAAGAACAGCAGCAGGATTTAGGAGGAAAGTCAGTTTGTTAAGTTTTAAGAAAAAACTTGAAGAAAACTGAGGTAAGCTGCTCATAAGAGGATATTGAGACAATATTCCTGACAAAATATTGGTCTAAAAGCAAACAAGACGAGAGTAAAATCTTTATGTCCAACCGTTTGTAGAACGGAATGCGTGAGGGAACGATGGATAATGGTAGGCGAAAACATGGCAGAAATCATTTGTGTACTTACAGGCTAGTACGAAAAGCTGTGTACTGCTATCTGTAGGATTACAAAAACATAAATATTACACTGTGAAAGTAAAGGGGGACGAATATGAGGACGACGTCGACTACAGTACGACTGAATCTCATAAGGAGAAGGCCTCAAGCCACCTCAACCACAAGAGAAGGCCGCGGCGCGCTCGTGTGACGTCACACAGCGCGGGCCAGAGTTGGCCGGCACTGACAGAATCGAGATGCACGACGCACTGCAATCTTCCTCAAACTATTCTAAAGAATCGTTACGTTTTACGTTAATCGTTGTTTTACGTTAGTTGTACCTTTATATATGAAATTCAAGGTGAACTGCCCTTCATTTCGTTAACGGTAATAGTTATTGAGATATTTCACATACAGGGTGTTTCACTAAATGTGTTTGCCTTTGTAAGATACGAAATAATAGGCGACCGAAATATTTATTGCGGTAGCACACCGTAAGAAAAGTTACACTGTCTGAGGAGCTATGAACATAGTTTATTGTGTTATTATCCAAAGAGTTACACCAAAAAGATACAATTTTTTAAGGCCAACAACAGTTGTTTCTATCATGCACTGGAATCACTAACACCAGCTGTGTATACATCAGTTTAAATTACATTCCTATCACTTTTAGTTTTGGAGCCACAACTCTTCAAAGTTTCAGGGACTGATACCACACGTTGTACATAATACATTACTGTGTGCTGGGTGATGGATGTTCTGGCGGTGGGAAGTTGATTGAAATGACATGTTCAAATGTGTGTCCATGTTCCTGAATGCACAATACAATGCGCCTTCTAAAGGATCTGCGGACGAGATATAACATCGTCGGTGTCACGGAGCAACATGCGTCCTCGATGTGCCGGTTTAGATCATCTGGGGATGTGGGCTAAGTGACATAAACACGGTCCTTTAGATATACCCACAAAAAGAAATCTAAAGGTTTTAAATCAGGTGACCTTGCGGGCCATGAATAAAGACCATGGCATCCCAACCACCTTCTTGCAAACCTGTTGATTCGTTCTTCCACAACAGCACTCTCAGAATGGGCTGGGTGACCATCATGCTGCATCCACATATGGACTCTGGGTGGTCTCCTTGAACATGTGTGTCTACACACCAAACGGTTGACTATAAACGCGCGGTATAGCTCACCTGTCAGTGTACCTGGGAAATAGTGTGGACCGATGATTTCACCCCCAAGATCTCCACACCATACATTAATAGACCACCTACGTTGACGGTCGACAAGTCGTACACACCGAGATTGTCTGCGGCCCAGTAGTGCACGTTATGGTGATTCACTACACCATAATTTGTGAACGTGGACTTCTCAGAGAACATAACACCTTGTAAAGACTCCAGCGTGAAATTACGCATGCCCCATTCACAGAATGTAGCTATCGCATGGAAATCATTCCCATGCAGCTCCTGGGTCAGTGAGAGCTGGTACGGGTGAAACCTGTGGCCTTGTACTATACGCCACATGCGAGACTGACACCAGTGACTCATAAGCTGACATGATCGTGGTGTACTGCAGCTAAAACAAACACCTCTGTCTCATCACTTCTTGCAGTTCTTCGTCTGTTACTGCGGCGCATTACCAAGCTGCCTGTTTCCCAAAGTAGTCGTTCGGCACTTAAGAACGTAATGGCTCCCGGTGCTCTTCGCCTAGAATATCTCACGGAGTACGCCATGGCGGCTTCAGTGGCATCGTGTCGGCACTCGCCGAGCATCAGCACCATGTCAACGTACTCGTTGTTCGTGTACGCCATCTTCATCCGTTGTCAGTAACGGTGGTATATTGAGCCCCGTTTGTTTGTGTGGCTCGAACTGTCATGTATACGGCCGTGTGCGCGACAGTCGGCAGTATAACAGCGCATCGAAGCAGCTTCTCGCTCCGTGACACCGGCGACGTACAACTCGGCCTCACACATTTAGAAGGCGCATTGCGTTATGCGCAGCGTGTGTGGTATCTGCCCCTGAAACTTTGAAGGGTTGTAGCTCCCAAACTAAAAGTGATAGGAATGTAATTTAAATTGATGTGTACACAGCAGGTGTTACTGATTCCAGTGCATAACAGAAACAACTATTGTTGGCCTTAAAAATTGTATCTTTTTGCTGTAACTCTTTGGATAATAACACAATAAACTATATTGATAGCTCCTCCGACAGTGAAACCTTTCTTATGGTGACTTATCGCAATAAATATTTCCGTCGCCTATTACTTCGTAACTTACAGAGGCAAACACATTTAGTGAAACACCCTGTATAAGCACAAAATTCTAGGAAGTTATAATGAAAAATTGGTGTCGCTATGAATTTGACTTGGTGCATACTAGATCATATATTGCTGTGTATGAAAAGTAGCTAATATTTTGAATTCTTCTTTAAACTTGGGAGGAGATCAGTATCTGTCTCCAGTCTCAAGAAAATGGATTTTATGTTAATGTTCACCTCTGATAGCACGCACGCGATAATGAAATATTCATAGTATCCCTCATATCTTGTAAACCGTTCTAGGCACTGAAACGAAATTTTGGCAAATGATAGCAGGCACGATGTCTCGAACTGTTTACGAAATATGAAGGACATTATGAACATCTCATTCTCGCCTGCATGCTATCCGAAGTGAATGTGCTACGGAAAATCCATTTTCTCACGACAGGAGTCAGATACTAATCCCTTTCCAAGTACAAAGAAAAACTAAAAATGTTAGCGACATTTCATCAGCAGTTTCTGGGCTAATAACACCAAATGCAAATTCGTAGCGACCCCTACATTTCACTGCAGTGCTTTCGAATTTCGTGATGTTATATGAATATCAGAATAACTACGACTATTAACGAAATGATAAGCATTTGCTCATGCAGGCAACATGTTAAGTTACAGGTAACCAAAAATCAAACTACTTCACCGAACAAATTCTATAAAATCGTTTGAGAAAGGTTGCAGAGCGTGCACCTGGATTCGGTCAGCATGGCACCTTGCAAACCGTAGACCCACCGGCATGACGTCACACGAGCACGCCGTGGGCTCTTTAGGTGGTGATTCTCAGATACGGCCAATCGATTGGGTTCAGATTTGGCAGGTTGGTTGTGTGCAACCTAAAATGAAAGGCATTAAGGTATTTTAGCTCAAAATCATCAAATTTTGAAAGAAGCACACCTAAATTTCATGACGCGCTATTGACTCAAAACTGACAGGATAGATACATAATTGTAAGTAGAGCATTTCTGATGATCATATACATAGGCTTCACAAACGCACAGTTCTCGAGAAATCGAGGAAAGTAATTATTACAACTGCCTGATATGTACCCACAAGGTAAATGCTGTTCAATGAAAGCACACAACTGACACAGCGACCGAGCTATCTGGCGGGGGAGCAGAAAACTTATGTTGCATTCTCAAATGCATTTTGCTGTTTTGTTTACTTGTATGAACTCCGTATCAAAGTAGGTAAGAATGGGGCAGTTAATAATAAGGTAATAAATAAGAAATAACAATAGGGTAGGCAAATAAATTCCTCAAACCCCTTTGATCAGTAAAGAATTAAAGCTTTAATCCTGGTTGCCTTACAATGGCTGTTCCACTCACTCTGTTACATCTCCTCACTTTTATTCGAACTGCTCCGTGGATGTCACTTTTCATACAAACATTCCAAGCAAATATAGTCACTGTACCAAGAACATCTAATGAATGCAGAGTCTTCGCGCAACTACGTCGTTCCTTTCGAAGATTCACGAAATATAGATTTCGTTTACATTCAGATATTTATTTCTCGGGAATTAATTGTAATGCTTACAGTACATACGATAACATCGTCTGAAAAATTGATGCTGTAAGTTTGTCATGAATTATGCTATGAATAGGTGCTGCATCCACGCGGATGTGCGATTCCCCTCAAGCAAATTGTAGTTTTGAAACCTCCAGGTAAGGTTCTGTACCGAATCTCTCAGTAAACAAACATCGCATGATCGGCTATCTGTGATCCCTCTTGACGAATTCGCAGCAGTATTACTCGGAATCGGTTTTATGCAACGATTCCAAAAATTTTAATTCTTCACTAATTCAAGTCGAATAAGAAATTTCTTTGCCTAAGTTATTCGTCCTTATTGACCACCTTGCTAACCCTCTTATTCCTAACAATTTTGATATAGAAAAATAAAAAATAAAAAAAGTAGCAAAATGCATTTGAGAAGTGAACACAGTGTGTCTGCTCCCCAGCCAGATGGCCGGCCGGTGTGGCCGAGCGGTTCTAGGCACTTCAGTCTGGAACCGCGCGACCGCTACGGTCGCAGGTTCGAATCCTGCCTCGGGCATGGATGTATTTGATGTCCTTAGGTTAGTTAGGTTTACGTAGTTCTGAGTTCTAGGGGACTGATGACCTCAGATGTTAAGTCCCATAGTGCTCGGAGCCATTTTGAACCCAGCCAGATGCCTTGGTCGTTACGCCAGCGGCTCTTTCGCTAATGATGTTTACCATACGGGTATGTAAGAGAGAATCGTAACAATTAATTTCTTCGATTTCTTGGAAATTATGCGTTTGCGGACTCCCATATATGATGATGAAGTATGTTTTATTTTCAATTGAAGAGGTGAGAATGGTATAATCCAGAGCCACAAAATGTAAATTTAGCATGAGAGCGTTTCGAAAGTTGGAAAAAATCCATAAATCATATATCAGTTTTTCCGGGTAGCCAACACAAGTATTTTATTTCTCCAGCGTCTTAATATTCACGTGTGCGTAGTTATTGTGTGAGAAACGTTCCATATTATTTATAAAAACATTTTATCGCAGAGTGTGCCATGACAATGGGCTTTACCCTGTCTCATACTGAAAGATGAGAACGTTTACAAAATTGTGAACATCAACATATAACATAGTTTAAAATGATAGTGAAGGCAATATTTCAAAGAATATAACAAATATGTATCACCTTTGTGTCATTCCCTTCCTTTGTTTCACTCACAATCTTGAAGTATCCCTTCGGAACATCCGGTGCGTGCGTGCGAGCGTGCGTATGGCATTAATGATATAAAATTTTTCAGTTTTTCCTCACAGATTGTAATGAGTTTTTAGTAATACATTGTAGCTGGGCTGGATTAAGCTACTGAAATGCTCGTCTTTTTCCAGTGGTATTTGCAGTTCTGAATTCTTCGAAATCAGAATATTGGTAGTTCACTTTTAAATACCATGCAATTCCTCCATCAAAACTAAAGCTCTCGCTTCCGAAAATCGGAGCTAAGATCCATCATTATGTTTGTCCTTCTCTGTATGATTTGTCTGCAAAGGTGTCAGACATATTGTGTCTGCTTGCTTCATTTTAAGAACTAAAAATGGCTTCTTTCTGCAATACTCTCTAACGACTGTAACTTGGCCATCAGGGTTGTACACTATGTGGTTTCTGTTCTTAAAGTACTTCTCATTTCGACCGGTGTCTCGGTCACAGGGCAATCGTGTGTGCGAGACTTTCGGAAACCAATGTTCAACAGCCTTAAAGCTTCCTAGCGCCACAGTTGCCCAGTTTTTACCTTGGCATCTGCTGTTATCACTAACGATGTGAACAGTAATTGGTTGAACTGTTCTGTTTCTAGGAATTTTATCAGACAGCTTCCTGTCCCATCAGATCCAAGCTTTGCATCAGCTTCGCTCCACACGATCATATGTTCGTATCAGACCCAAAACCAAAAATACCAAATTATACGTCCATAATTTCTTCTTATAGAATGGAGGCCCGGACGTCAGTCGCGGTGTTTGGAAGGTTTGTTGTGCATCAATGGATATTATAAAATGTTCCTCTGGATTTTCTCTAGCTATGTTGGGAAGCTGTGTAATGATATTTTGTCCTGTAGATGCTTCGGTGCATGTCAGTTTTTAATCTCCTAATCAGAGTTGATCAATTGTGCATTTTCAATTTGAATTTGAAATTCATTACGTGCATGGCATGTGTCCGAAAGATACCGTTTAAAATCTTGGTTGAAAAACCACGAAATTTTGAAACTTTCGCTTGTAGTGCATTATTCTTTTCTCTTCGCAATATTTCAAGTAATGTTCTTGATATAACGAAGAGACCAGCATGTCATGGTCTAAGTACACTTTGTAAATGTTTTGTGAGCAGCTGTAACGACCAGCATGCTTAGATGTACTATTCATGAAGTTTTGAACTGTCTGAATTGCTTCTAGTGAAAGTTACCTAGATGGGTTTCCGTTCTTTCCTGGAACAAAAAAATAGTTCATTTTAAAGTTAAATGGCCAGGTAAGAGACATTTAGTGAAGTTTCGATTGAACATCGCACTTAAAGAAAGAAAAACCTAAAAAAGGATACAACTTAATGTATTTTTTTCCTGAAGTAGTATTAATTTAATCTTTAGATACCTCTTCTGTCTTTTGGAGAAGTGCAGTGACCATCACACAAGCATTTCTGTAAGCTTTTGAGCCGCGCTGTTATGTAGCCCATACACGTTCAAAAATACCTCTCTGTGTACCAAAATATTACAACCTGGTACAGAAAAGTAACCATTCACCGCGAAACTCCGGTTTTCCTTTTCTGTGGGTACCTGAAAAAATAAAATACGTTAGTCAGAATAATAATGTTATCTCTAAAAATACGTGATATAAAAATCTAGTATCATATTTTCATTAATTATGGTTACTTCCTTTGCAACTGTTCCATCTTAATATTACTCAGAAGGTAATTAATTTGATAATTGAAGTCGCCCATATCCCAGAAAGGCTGGAATATCTGCTCCATAAATTAATCAGTTTTCCGCCACCACTTGTTTTTGTATCTACCTCCAGGACCAAGAATTTTGCACCAATAGTTGTCCTGTTTTGTCAGATACGTACTAACTCCCAGAATTTCAACGATATTTACGTTGTTCATATTTCTTCTCTTTTTCTGCCTTTAGGTGTTTAAGTGGGTGATAGCTCTGGAGAACTTTGACTTTGGACGCTGAACACTGTGAAAGTACTCAGAATGTGAAAGACCAAAGCTACTTTAACGTACATAACATGCATTACTGTATTACAGAAATAGCCTTATAATATTAAAATTATTAACAATAATACAGCGATTAATCAGAGTAGTATAAAAATACATTTGCGCGAATCATGAATAAATTATTAGTGTGTAATTAATACGTAGAATCACACAGTAACACTGTAGTGTGATACAAATCTAAGCCTCATTGTTTTTATTGTTCAAAAATTGTTTTCAATTTACCCTGTCAATTACGGATGAATAACTGTTTCCACTGGATGAATAATTTTCATCAAAACTAGCTATTTCCTTGTGGGAATCTTCTTATTGAGTTGCGCTTGGAAAGGATCTCTTCTTTGCAAATGCCATTTTACTGCAGCTTTGGGTGTTTCACACACGGCAAAGACTAGTTCCTCAGTGTGTGAGAACAAGTATGAACCGCTAGTGAGTGAAAGGTAAAGGATACTGGGTGAGTCAGGAGGAAAGGTACATGCTTTGATATGCGATTTTCCGAGATATAACATGTTTAATATCACTTTTGTAAGTTTTTTTTTAATAACTCGAAAACCGAACACTCCATCGAAAATGTGTCTCAATACACAATTAAACTACATTAAATTTGCTACACAAATAGGTCCTATTTATTTTTTTGTCTAGGAATAACACTTTGCGCAGGGAGATCGCGAGAATATTGAAAATTTCGCGCGCGCGGGTGCGCTGTAGCTTAGGTGCTTTTTGTAGGCCACTTTGAGGTAGTTTTCCGACTTGATAGAGCACAAGCGTCCTGTATCAAAATGTTCGTCTCAACTTCCTCTGTGTTACTGTGGTACGTTGTAAACAATGAAAATGAATTATACAGACGATGATCATCATTGGTTTGGCAGGCGATCAACTGCGTGGTCATCAGCGCTCGTACAGTCTCAATTTTTACGCGGCCTAAGTTTTACTTAGTCCAAGCTAGCCACTGTCACGAATGATGATGATGAAATGATGAGGACAACACAAACACCCAGTCCCTGGGCAGAGAGGCTGTGGGAAAATAATACAGAAAATAAGTAGGAATGTAAATTTTAAGTGTTATATCTCGGAAACCATTTGGAATAGGGCATATATCCACATCAAGTTTTTTGTTCAGAATCACTAATGCTATCACCCCTCGCAACACATACCTTTTCTCCTGACTCACTCTGTATTTGCAGTACCTTCCCTTGTTGAATACAAGTTGAACTAACACATATAACGTATTTTGAGAAAAGTGTAGCGTTGGACTGTAACATCCGCGCCCCTTCAATTATTTATCTATCATGTTGGTTTTGAGTCGCTTGCACGTCATGTTTGGTAGTGGCTTTTTCAGAACCGGAGAGGTGTTGAGCCAAAATATATTAGTCTTTCATTTTAGGCTTTACACAAGTGACCTGCCGAATATGAGTCGGAGCGGTTGGTCGTGTCAGAGGCTTTATTCTTTTGAGTTAGGCTAGCAAAACTTTTAAGTGCCGCCCTAGAAAAGAGAGAAATTGTCAAATCGTATGAATAGTGATTGACATAGTATATTTACTGTTTGTGTAATTGTGTTGGATCCGTGTTGACAGCAACAAAGTAGACTATCGTTTAGCGAATGGTGGAAGATTTTCAATTAAGCATTTGGCGATGTAACACTCATGGAGAGAGTCAAAATGGAAATCGTAGGAGCTTTACCACGCTGCACTTATTTTGATTATTGTCTTGTGTACGGACTCTAGGTCTGATATGTTGCGTGGTGGCTGAGGTGCAATGGCTCAAATGGCTGTGAGCACTATGGGACTTAACATCTGAGGTCATCAGTGCCGTAGAACTTAGAACTAATTAAACCTAACTAACTTAAGGACATCACACACATCGATGTCCGAGGCAGGATTCGAACCTGCAACCGTAGCGGTCGCGCGGTTCCAGACTGAAGCTCCTAGAACCGCTCGGCCACACCGGCCGGCTGAGGTGCAATGAGACCACTGCTCAGGTAAATAATGTAGAACAATTTTATTCAAAATTCTTCCTTGGAGTTTTTAGTTGCATACAAATGAATGTTCGGTTGCTACTTTGAGTACCAACAAGGTTCAAATGGTTCAAATGGCTCTGAGCACTATGGGACCCAACTGCTGTGGTCATTAGTCCCCTATAACTTAGAACTAGTTAAACCTAACTAACCTAAGGACATCACACACATCCATGCCCGAGGCAGGATTCGAACCTGCGACCGTAGCGGTCTCCAGGTTCCAGACTGCAGCGCCAGAACCGCGCGGCCACTTCGGCCGGCTACCAACAAGGAAGGGAAAAAATAACTAAGTGGGCGAAGGAGAAAGTGAGTAACAAAAAGTCCAAATTCACTTGGAATGTTCTGGAGTTAATAACAGATGTTGCCATAATCTCAGGAAAGAGAGGCCACGTGGATTTAGTTGGCGTTAGGCCAAGAAGTAAAGCGACTGCTCTAATTTCAGTAGGGATTCGAAGTTAAACGTAAACATGGCGATTGTCATACTATTGGGCCTTATCGAGAACTCTGCTTGATGGGTCACTATTGTGGCCGGCGCCAGGACCAGAGAACTCTAGGGAATGATTGGTTCGACAACAAAGACAGGACTGGCAATCGGTGGTAGTGCATGAGCTGCTAGAGGACTCGGGACATCGTGCAGGAAAGTAGTGCCCGCAGTCACGGTGTATTCGTGGAAGTGCCCTCTGCTAGAAGAGGATTGGTCGCCCGTTGTGGCAGCTGCTAGAGACTCCTAGGACCACAAGTCGGCAGGTTGTTGTTGTTATCAAGATCTTTTAGCAACATACCGGATGCGCCCAGATCGGAGTTTCGCTTTCAGGCGCTTGTGTCTGTTGTAGCAGACGATGCGTGAAGCGCCGCCACCGGCAGAATGTGAATGTGTTGCAGGTTGCTGTCCTCTAGGGGGTAACACGGCAGAGCCACTTAGCTTACGTATCTGCCGAGTTTCTGTAGTAGCAGAAGAGTGGGGACTATGGCCTGATGCAGTTGACCTTTGACCTTACGCTGTTCACTGCTACAGGGAGCGGTGGTCATAGAGCTGAAGCTTCATTTTGACTTGCACACTCCTGATTGGCGCAAGGAGGGCCAATCCGCAGGAAAGCAACGCAGGTATCCTGTTTTCCCTTTCAAACATTCTTCCAGGCGGCTGAGTAGCCTACAACGCTGACAGTGCATACGTCGATGCGCAGAGCATGTGCGCTTGCCCAAGCGATCTCAAGTGTCAGTAGGTGACAAAATCACCTGTTTCGCACATCCGTCACTAAATGTGTATGTGCGCGCGCGCGCGCGCGCGCGTTTGTTTGTGTGTGTGTGTGTGTGTGTGTGTGTGTGTGTGTGTGTGTGTGTGTGTGTGTGTGTGTGGGTGGGTGTGGGGGGGGGGGGGGGTTGTCATTTGACGTGTTGTGTGGAAAAGAAAATTGCCAGTTATGCATGTCACATTGCAGTGTTTCGTTTGGTCACATTAATTACCCATATTTTTCTTGCTATTTTATGAGGTGCGTGCATTAAATAATTCAATACTTCTTCCTGAAAGCAGGTTGGTTTTATACAGGATTCCAATCCACCGTATTATTCCCCACAGTTTTGGCTACAAATTCCCATTTCTCGACGTAGTCTTCGTTCCTTACGCTACCTTTTGTATGTAGTGTATTGTATGTTAACCGGAGGCTTAGAAACGACGGAGAGGCTCCGTCCCCGCCGCAGCCGGAGTGGTCCACAACCCCACGACGATTGCCGCAGTCGACTTTTACCCCTCCGCCACCCCACACCGAACCAAGGGTTACTTTGAGGTTCGGCGCCGGTGGACCCCCCCGGGGAACGTCTCACACCAGACGAGTGTAACCCCTATGTTTGCGTGGTAGCGTAATGGTGGTGTACGCGTACGTGGAGAACTTGTTTGCGCAGCAATCGCCGACATATTGTAACTGACGAGGAATAAGGGGAACCAGCCCGCATTCGCCGAGGCAGTTGGAAAACCGCCTAAAAACCATCCACAGACTGGTTGGTTCACCGGACCTCGACACAAATCCGCAGGGGTGGATTCGTGCCGTGGACCAGGCGCTCCTTCCTGCCCGGAAAGCCGTGCGTTAGACCGCACGGCCAACCGTCGGGCCGTATGCTATCTCACTAGGAGGGCATCTATGCTCGCATGGTATTACTCCACAGTCGACGCCGGAGAAAAAGTCCTACGCCATCAAAAATCTGCCCAGTACCCACGTCCTGCATCCCACAGAGAGTATCTTTCATTCGACCAAACAGATGGAAGTCGGAAGGTTCGAGGTCCAGGCCATAGGATGGATGAGCAAGGACAATCCAACAAGGTTTTGTGAGCTCCTCTCTGGTGCGTAGACTGAAACCTTCCCGTCTCCTCTTTACCTCTTGTGTTAATGATATCCTTACCTTTTAAAATAAACTATGAAACCTTGCCTTAGGATTTATATCACTTGCTTAATAATAACAAATGAAATCTTCCCTTTGAAATTAGTTCTCTTTCTCTATCTTCGCATACAAATTTAATTGCTGCTTATTAAAAGTATTTTTCTGATTATTTCGAAGAAACATAGATTGTATCGTCTTCGTGGCCCTCAGTCGTTATCTGCAATAACCCGAAAGTGTTCCTTACCTTTTTTACTGTTACTGGATCGCAATCTGACTGCTACATCGAACTGCGACATGAATATACTTACTCTGGTTTACTATACCCTATTAACTGCTGGTGGGCTGTCGTAATAAGTGGCTGTGTTTATTACCAAAGCTGACGTTATTCTTTAATTAATTTGACTGAAGTTACGTAATTCATAGTTAAACTTTTTCTTGACAACAATAAAAATTTTGCAAAGTTTTACGTTGATAGTTTTGGGATGGATTATAATTAGAAATGCAATATTGCTGGCAAAAATTAAATATATTCTGAAAACGTTTCTTCAAATATTTGCTGCGTTCAAATTGGACTTACTTCTTACAATAATCTTACAACTAGCATTGCGCAAACCTACCTTCAGTAATCTTGAGTTTCGCAAAGAAAATAATTCAATAATATTAGTTCCACTTATGATAATAGTTAGCTGATGTCTCTGTACATCCGTTTATAATCTCTTGTAAGTCATACCTAGTGGCTGGCAGGCACACCGCTCCTCTCAACCTCTCGCTTCAGACCTGCTACCGACTCGCTTCACTTCTCGCTTACTACTGACATCCTACGAACGCCAAAGTGCGGTCTCTCCTGCCAACAATGCTTTCTTGTGCAGACAATCCCTGCCACCATTACAAAATGTATCAACGCGCGGTCTTTCCCGCTCTTTTCTTAAAATATATCCGTACGCGGTTTCTCCCGCCCTCTTTGAAATTATATGAATTTGCGGTCTCTCTTGTCAACAATACTTTCGTGCAGACATTCCCTGCTACCACAATTATTTCCAACATGACAAATATCAATTATTCCTACTTAATCCTATTAATAAAATATAAACAGCTTTCATAAATTGTTATTTGACAATAAACAATAGAAATATATACGTCTTACAAGACTTATATGATTCCTCGCCTTCTTATGGAGAAGGAGAAGTTCGCTTGAATTTTTGGGCTGAAGAAGACGCTGGAGTCGATTCTTAAGTTTCCTGAGGGTAGCACAAATATAATTACGAGTTGATCGTTGCACCATGAGGGAGGTCGTGATAGAGGGTAACCCCTTGAGAGGCCCAGAAGTCTGTCGCCATGACTTTACCAGTTGAGGGTGGGGCTTTGAACTACTTACTCGGAGGAAAGGTGGTGTGGCGCCGCTCCATGAACTACCGTTTTGTTTCCGGTTCGAAGTGATGAACCCATGTTTCATCGCCTGTGGCAATTTTCGACGAAAGACTGGCGTGATCAGCCTCATAACGTACTAGGAACTCCGCACAGATGACCCTTCGTTGCTCTTTATGGTTTTCCCTCAGGCAGCGAGGAAACCAACGGGTACACACCACTGAGTACTCCTACACTTGGACGAGTGTGTCAAGACTTCCCACAGAGACGCCAGTTTGAATGGTGAGGTGTTTGATTGTGATTAGTCAGTCACCTCGAATGAGAGAGTCTGTACGTTCCAGCATTGCAGGAGCTACAGCTGTCTGCGGTCGGCGCGAATGCGGTACATTGGACAGGTTTGCGCGGCCGTGTTGCGATGATGACACACGCTTCGCCCAACGACTTACCATGCTTTTTTTTTTCACTGCCATGTCTCCATAGATATTCTGCAAACGGCTAGGAATACCTGCGATGCTCTGCTTTTCAGTTGAGTGACAGCTATATGACTGGAACGCACCTCCGTTACAGACGCCATTTTGAAGGCCACCATCTATTTTAATTATTGCTCCTGGGCCATTACATGTGGTATTAGACATTAAATTGGACCTTCTTTCGAGTATAAGACGTGAGGAAGAATTGTTAAAATTCCTTGTGCCTTTTTCTCTGCTTTATCTTACTGACATGTTTTTAGTAATTTGATTTCAGTTGAACTACGTAAAATGCTACTCTATTTTGTATATACCTTTAGGTTCTTTACTATGTTTGAAGAAAAATTCATAATTAGTTACCCTTTATTTTATTGAATATAAAGTGTCCCTTTAATATAAGAATAATTTTCTGTCTTTATGTTCAGTTTATATACACATATGGAAAAGAATAGTAGCAATATGGTACCCTCATCATATTCAACAATCGTGGGAACCTCCTTACGCTATGTAGCTGTGAGCATCGAGACATACATAAGCAGATCTATTTGCTAGAAACTTATTGTTACGATTGCTGGATTTGGATGATCGACTGCAAAGGACTACCTCAATGACAAAAAAAAAAAAAAAAAAAAATGGTTCTGAGCGCTATGGGACTCAACTGCTGAGGTCATTAGTCCCCTAGAACTTAGAACTGGTTAAACCTAACTAACCTAAGGACATCACAAACATCCATGCCCGAGGCAGGACTCGAACCTGCAACCGTAGCGGTCTTGCGGTTCCAGACTGCAGCGCCTGTAACCGCACGGCCACTTCGGCCGGCCCCTCAATGACATCCTGGATTGAATACTATTCAACAAGTCTCTTAAGGGTCTTACTATTTTTGCTGTCATAACAAACTGAATTATAAGTATTCACTAATTCTGTAGGTAAAGCAAAGTCCTCCTGAACAGCATGTATATAAGTAGCCTGTCACTACCGAAATTCATCACCTTTGATACTATCTCCGGAGTCTTCGAATTGTAGGTATACCCGTTATTGTTATACTGTTCTGTCGTAAGGCCTATTATTAGAATTTAAATATGTGGCGATCAATATTTCCGAGTTCCAACATAAGCAGAATTTAAAGTAAGTGTTTGTCGACACTGTCAAAACGTTTGCAGTCATTTGAACAAATTTAATGTATGTTCAAAGCCTATTATACAGTGATCTCATCTTTTTGATAATGTTTGTTACTTGTTACGTGGAGATGTGGAATAGAAATTAATGGTATTGTTTGTTATTTCAGGTAAGCTGTGTTCTTCTTAGTAACTCAAGTGTGTCTGCTGATTGAAACGGATCAATTCTGGTAAGCAAAACTTCATTCGAAATAAATAACTTAGTTACGTTGCTGTTTGATACAAGAGAATCAAAGAAGTAACGACTTTATGGGTACTTATTCTACGATACTATAAAACGAAGATCTATGAATTCAGCTTTGGGAATTATGAGCTGTTACAGTGCTAGGTGTAAGACAAAGAATCTGTATCCTGAATTCAGTTTTAATTATTCCATAACTCGATGGAACAGCTCCATGAAATGGTCACCGAAGAACAAAAACAAGAAAATCAAAAATTTCCAGCTACCATCATAGCGACAAGAACAAGAGAGAAAATCACAAATCACTCATTAAAACTTGCGAGAAGCTTCTTCCACTGAAATATGACTATGTTTGAATGTTATAAAACAACGATGCTGCTGAAACTGCCGTAGACTCCTTTACAGAGCTTTGAAATCAGTATTCATGTACCCTCATTAATATATTTTTAAATTTATGGAAGTATATCGCATTCAGTGACCTGCGATGTCGTTACACGAACATGTAATGTGTCCGCAGCGTAGTTTCACGGTCCAGTGGGTCCACTAATTGGCAAGTAACGAGAATAGTTAACGAGCTACTCGGGATTATCTAGGACGAGGTTTGGTTAGCGCACACTGCACGAGACGGTATCTGGGAGCTTAAGGTATTGCAGGGACAGTCTGTTCCGTCTTACAGTCGTTGAGTATCAACAGAAATTTTCTCAGGAAGATTGCAACAGAAATAAATTATTCAAATGTGTAACCATTCATCCACGCTTTTTGTGTAACTTTCTAGAGCAATACATAAAATTTTCTTACTGTTCGATAGTATAAATTTATAAGCAAAACCAATCGAAGCTAACATTATTGAGCAGTGATATATTTTCTTCACCAATGACAAGGACGACGAGAACACATTGTTTAATTATAGCAGACTGCAGTGGTTCCAGAATGGCTGAAATGAGATTCTCCTTTGAGCAATTCAAGGTAGTGTTGAAGGGATATTCGAAGCATGTATGTTCAATAGGACTGGTGTCTCATAATCATCGAAGACGTCACTTTGTTTAATGAAAAATTGTATTACAACATAGTTTAAGTTGATATCACTCTGTTTTACCAAATACAGTCTCTGAGGCGCAATGACTGGAGCATATTTCTTTGGTTAATATTTACAGCCTTTATTCTTATGTTAAATCCAGATACTAATAATACATAAGGGCATTGAAGAGTGAAAGTGCTCGCTCTATATAAGAACAACTTCTGGCAGAAGAATATCGGCCCTGCACTGTGATAAAAACAGACATGACAGTCACATGCCGTAGGAGCAAACGAAGAGCCGTGGTCGTTCACCAGGAAATCTGCTTCATACAGAGTGCCGGCTCTACTACACCATTCATCTGCCTTCTCTCACCAACCGTGACTGATACCCTTCACTGTTCCCACGATCCTCTACTTAACAAAGTAGCAAAGTTCAGCCAAATACTTCAGTGCGAGGTACGGTAGTTCAAAACCTTTATTGTGTTCATTTCGTGCATACACAGAAAAAACATTGGGAACATGTAAAGAATAGGAGACATGGATGTAGGTTATCAGTCACAATCCTATAATGATACATTGCCAGATAACCTAAAGCAGTGTCGACAAACATTATGAATACCATAAGAAAAATATGCAAAATATAACGGTCATCTATATTTGTAGATTATCGATTATGTCTAAAGAAATAAAATGATGGTATGTCATTGATGACCGCGAGTCCCCACCTAAGAAAGTTTGGCCGCCGACTTGCAAGTCTTTTCGGTTGACGCCACATTAGGAAACTAGCTTGTCGATGATGATGAAATGACGACGAGGAGAACACAACACCCAGTCCGCGAGCGTAGGGAATCTCTGACACGGCCAGGAATCGAACCTGCATGGAAATCAGAAGAGCTGTATTTATTCTTATCAACATGATAAACAAACTGAAGTATATGATCTCTCTGTCTTTCTCAGGCAGTTGGCCTGATGTAAAGCAGTGAGTTTGTCGAAATGGCACATTTCTCGATTAGTGGCACTCTGATCTGATCATCATCTGATGACGATGACGATTTTAATGGGGCTACCACTCACCGAAACGTCGGACTATTTCGGTGAACTCACTCACCTGGACAGTTTTACTTTAACAATTAAAGGATATTTCATTGTTGGTTACAAAACTATCTCCAGGTTGGTTTCTTCGTAAATATTCACTACTGGCCATTAAATTGCTACACCAAGAGGAAATGCAGATGATAAACGGGTATTCATTGGACAAATGTATTATACTAGAGCTTACATGTGATTACATTTTCACGCAATTTGGGTGCATAGATACTGAGAAATTAGTACCCAGAACAACCACCTCTGGCCGTAATAACAGCCTTGATACGCCTGGGCATTGAGTCAAACAGAGCTTGGATGGCGTGTACAGGTACAGCTGCCCATGCAGCTTCAACACGATACCACGGTTCACCAAGAGTAGTGACTGGCGTATTGTCACGAGCCAGTTGCTCGGCCACCATTGACCAGACGTTTTCAATTGGTGAGCGATCTGGAGAGTGTGCTGGACAGGGCAGCAGTGGAACATTTTCTGTATCCAGAAAGGTCCGTCCAGGACCTGCAACGTACGGTCGTGCATTATCCTGCTGAAATGTACGGTTTCACAGGATTCGAATGAAGGGCAGATCCACGGGTCGTAACAAATCTGAAATGTAATGTCCACGGTTCAAAGTGCCGTCAATGCGAACAGGAAGTGACAGAGACGTGTCACCAATGGCACCCCATACCATCACGCCGGGTGATAAGCCAGCATGGCGATAACGAATACACGCTTCCAATGTGCGTTCACCGCGATGTTGCCAAACACGGATGCGACCATCATGATGCTGCAAACAGAACCTGGATTCATCCGAAAAAAATGACGGGCACCCAGGTTCGTTGTTGAGTACATCATCGCAGGCGCTCCTGTCTATAATGCAGCGTCAAGGGTAACCGCAGCCATGGTCTCCGAGCTGATAGTCCGTGCTGCTGCAAACGTCGTCGAACTGTTCGTGCAAATGGTTGTTGTCTTGCAAACGTCGTCCCCATCTGTTGACTCAGGGATCGAGACGTGGCTGCACGATCCGTTGCAGCCATGCGGATAAGATGCCTGTCATCTCGACTGCTAGTGATACGAGGCCTTTGGGATCGAGCACGACGTTCCGTATTACCCTCCTGAACCCCACCGATTCCATATTCTGTTAACAGTCATTGGATCTCGACCAACGCGAGCAGCAATGTCGCGATACGATAAACCGCAATCGCTATAGGCTACAATCCGACATTTATCAAAGTCGGAAACGTGACGGTACGCATTTCTCCTCCTTACACGAGGCATCACACAACGTTTCACCAGGCAACGCCGGTCCACTGCTGTTTGTGTATCAGAAATCGGTTGGAAACTTTCCTCATGTCAGCACGTTGTAGGTGTCGCCAACGGCGCCAACCTTGTGTGAATGCTCTGAAAAGCTAACCATTTGCATATCACAGCATCTTCTTCCTGTCGGTTAAATTTCTCGTCTGTAGCACGTCATTTTCGTGGTGTAGCAATTTTAATGGCCAGTAGTGTACAAGGCTGTGAAAAATATTATGCCTTATTGTCAGTGTCAAAGTATTTAACATTATACGAAATTGGATATTTGTGGTAAGTTCCTTTGGGACCAAACTGCTGAGGTGATCCGTCCCTAGGCTTGCACACTATTGAATCTAACTTTAAGCTAAGCACAACACACACACACACACACACACACACACACACCCATACCCGAGGGAGGACTCGAACCTCCGACGGGAGGAGCCACGCAAACCGTGGCAAAGAGGCCAGACCGCGCGGCTACCCCGCGCGGCCTTATATGAAGTATAATATTTTCTTACATTGCGTCTATTACTTTTTTAGCGCTTTATCGTAAATTTACGACTTTTCACAATGGTTACAAGCATCACCGCCTCACTTAGGTTTTTCCATTATTTTCTTTTGATCCTTAAATTGAGAACGGAGAGACAAGCATCAGTCCTGTAAGAACGGCTTTATACAGATACCGGTCTCCATTGATTCCCTCAAGATTAGATTTCTTCTGAAGTGACACTGTGCTTAAATGAAGTTGTGGAAAAGTCATTTATGGTCATTTCAAAAATCAGTTCAGAGGTCACTCTGGAACAGTAATGATACTGTTTTTCAGCAAAATTTTACTAGACGGTATCAAAAATTTTTATCCTTCAGTTTAGTGTAGTTGCATTTTTGGTATTGGATCACCTCGTGTGAATTCCTTAATACTAAGATTACCAACATTCTTTCGTTAATTTATTCAGTAACGATGTTCTGTGGATCCCATCAATAACATAGTTCTCATTTTGTTTGGAAATGGTAGCAATTTTTTGCTGTATATTGTGCTGGAGCTGGATGAATAACACTTACGTCAGAGCACACAACTCCTCTCCGAACTGTAGACAAGAAGTTAAAGATGAAAAAAAAAATCATATTGTCTTGTATTGTGAAAGAGAAACATCACAATTTAGTTTAAAGTGGTTTTTATTACCAGCAACAAATATCATTAGTCAATTCCTCAATGAAAATCATATATTATGTTTTTAGAACTGTGGGTGTGCAAATCACAGGTTAGATAAAACTGATATTTATTGTTAGCAACCAGTGCTATTACCTAATGATGCGACAGACCTGTACTTCCGCTTCCGTCACTGCGAAGTTCCGTATACTTCTTCCAAATCCGCTTCCGCATTTTTATATCCGAGCACGCTCGCGTGCTGTCGGCAGCGCCTCCGTGCTGGGCAGGACATGGCGAACACAATTGCAGCTGTTCACAGGCGAATATATCATACTGTTGACTGAAATGTACGTTGTATAAAAGGAAAATAGCGTAATTAACTGTGTAACTACGTTGGTCGATGTGTATAGTGTAATAGTATGACTATGGACCTGAAATATTTTTCAACTTACCTCGGTTCATTAAGAGGTTTCTCTCGATGGTGTAGCACAGCAAGCAGCGCCATAGCAAAGCTAAATTAAAAATGATATTCAGAAGCGTGTGTACTGCAACGTGCAATGCAGACACAAGCGCACTTAATTTCTTGCATGGGAACAGTTTTGGCACTGATGTCCCACAGGACGGCCGTGGTGGCCGAGGGGTTCTAGGCGCTTCAGTCCGGAACTGCGCGACCGCTACGGTCGCAGGTTAGAATTCTGCCTCGGGCATGAATGTGTGTGATGTCCTTACGTTAGTTAGGTTTAAGTAGTTCTAACTTCTAGGGGACTCATGACCTCAGAAGTTAAGTCCCATAGTGCTCAGAGCCATTTGAACCATTTTTGAACTCTCATCAGTGTCTTATTCAATCGTTTCCAAAAAATTTGTATTCAATATTAACAGCTCTCTTACAAATAAAAATTTTCTGACAGTTCAGTTCCATATCTGCCTCCCAACACACCTCGACTAATAGTAGTTCTCTCACTGAGAGCGTCATCAGGCAGAGATCATCTACCAACACAAAGAAAGATTGCGAATCAACTAGGGTTGCTCACAAACGTGTGCAAATCGATACGTGTAATGCACGCCTCCCACGATTCAACGGTGCTTGCAGAATGCATTTCTGGAAGGGACTATAGATTTTCGTCTTATGACCGAAGACATGCTGGTGCTTTCTTTTCTTGGTGGTATGACTTTAAAATCTTACGAATCAAGCTGACATATGTTGCTAGCACTGGAAACACATCATCTGTGCGTGGTTATATATGTTGCTAGCAGTTACCGAGTTAAATAAAAGAATATTGCAATGATTCAGTAATAACATGAATAAAAATCGACTGATCACAGTTACTTAAAATACTTAAAAGTGACGAACGTGACTGAAGGGAATCGAAACAGAAAAAAAGTCAGAATCAAAATGAAAAAAGTCAAGGGTTTTCCTAGTACGAAAAGGAAACATGTAGGAATCTTCACCTAGGTTAACAGCAGCAGAGATAGAGACGATGGCGGCATCAATAGCAGAACGTTTCGGGTCGAAACCTTCGGCTTTGAAGGACCCACGTTCAATTCCCAAGTCCTGGCACCTCCTCAGGGTCTGGAACGCGGACGACTCAGCCTCGTGAGGCCAAATGAGGAGCTGCTTGAATAAAGAAACAGCAGCAGCACTAGATGTCATCTGGTTTGAGGAGTTTCGGACATGCTCATCACATACGAAAGTCTTCGTAGATTCACTTTCCAGTACATCACCTATGTTACGACTTACGTCATCTAAATTGAAAGTACCTCACCAGTAATTGACAGAATAACCAATAACGAGAATGACGGGCGATAATTTACACACCTCAGAGCCAATATCGCGGTCACAGACCATAGAGTGCTGCTCGTACTGCTGTGTAGGCAGGAGCTGGCCAACACATACCAAGACATAAGCAGTGAGCGCTGATTACGTTCACTTTTATGGTGGCTGATCTGCTGAGAGATTTGGTTTCTTACATGATAAAAAAGTGTACTAGTGCGAGAGGGAGAGTCACAGAGGGAGATGAGAGAGAGAGAGAGAGAGAGAGAGAGAGAGAGAGAGAGAGAGAGAGAGAGTTCTTCCGTGTAATCAGCCAAGCGACTCAGGTGTAGGCCGCAGCATCAATAAAGGAAGCCTGCAGACCGCAGAGACGTACCTCTGACAAATGAAGCGACTCTTACGGACGTGATTAATCAGGCCTCTGCTACTGTGCTGCAGGTCGAGGGCGCTCTGAGGCAAGTCCTAACAAGGGCAGAGCCGCAGGTCCTGCAGCTGAAGACTGCACTGCCCTGCCAAACTCTACAGAGTGATTAAGACCAGTGCAGACTAATGACTGGAAGGCAACCATGACGACAACGAAAAGTAGGCTTTGCTCATAGTAATAAAATAAGTGCCCAAGACAAAATACGTTCTATGAAAAAAAAAGTGACGTACAGCGAAGGAATTATGCGAATGGGACGGAAATCGATAGACGTGATGCACATAGACGAACAGATAATGACATTTTCGGGAAAAAATGGGTGATTTATTCAAGAGAAAGAGAATCACAAATTGATCTCAGAATGCGTTGGTCTACCTCTGGCTCTTATGCAAACAGTAATTCGTCTTGGCATTGATTGAGTTGTTGGATGCACCCTCAGGGACACGCTGTCTAAGTGGTTGGTTAGATCGCCAAAATCGCGAGCTGGTTGGAGGGTACTGCTATAATGCTCCACAGTTTGTGTAATAGATAGAAAAACAGCGACCTTGCTGCCGAAGGCTGGGTTTGGCAAGCACAAAGATAAACAGTAGAGATTCTCGTAGTGTGCGGGTTAGCATTATCTTGCTGAAATGTTAGCCCAAGGTACCTTGCTATGAAAGGCAACAAAACTGGGCGTGGAATAATGTCAACATACCGCTGCTTGGTAGGGGTACCGCGTATGACAGCTAAATGAGATTCCTATGAAATGAAGTGACACTCCAGACCATCACTCCTGGTTGTCGAGCCATGTGGCGGGCGACAATCACATTTGACATCCCACTGCTGCCCTGGGAGTCTCCAGATAAGTCTTTGGTGGAAACCATGGCTCATTTCGAAGCGGGACTGTCCCTGAAGACAATTACACTTCAGTCAGTGAGATTACGGGCCAAAGACGTGTCGGGAAACGCCCAAGTCATCAGTGGGATACCAACCTTATCACTTGACATCTGGCCTGACAACCGGCAGTGATTGTCTGGGGGTCATATCATTCCACAGAAGGACCCTTTTGGCTGTCACCCACAGCACTCTGCAGCACAGCGATTCTTCGATGATATTCGGCGCTCTGTTTTGTAGCCCCTCATGGCACGCAGTCCTGGCATACATTTCAGCAAGATAACGCCCGTCCGCACACGGCGAGACTTAATACTGCTTGTTTCAAACCGTACCCTGGCCAAGAAGGTCGTCATATCTCTCCCCAACTTAGTACGTTTGGAGCATTATAGGCAGACCTCTGAACAAATCGGTATTTTGACGGCTACCACGCCAATTGGACATAAATTGCACGATATCTCTCAGAAGGACATCCAAGAACTCCCTCAATCAATGCCGAGCCAAATAACTGCTTGTGTAAGGTCCAGAGATAGACAAACATGTTATTGACTTCCTCAGTTTGTAAAGCTCTTTCTATTGAATAAATAATCAAAATTTTCTGAAACTGTAATCATTTGTTTGTCTGTACATGTGCATCACATCTTCAGATTTGTGTCCCAGTCGGATAATTCCTTTGTGGAGCGTGTTTTTTCTTAGAGCGTAGTAGTTACTACCTTGATAGACGGCAACCTTATGACGAGCGCTGTTACATTCCTTGTGGACCGGAAATACGCCAATGTGTTTGTCACTTTTTTGGTATTTTGTCAGTCGCTCGCTCGATCAGCGTACCAACTACAAAACGTGGCAGCAGCTCACTTTCGCTATCGTGAGAATGCCGTAAACTCTTTTGACGCCCTAAGGTAAGGGCCGACAAAAATTCAGCATACGAACAATGCTTTTTTTCACGTGGTCGTAATTGTCTTAAATGACTGCACATTACTCCCACCGCGACGTCGCGCTGTCTGGCCGTGTTGAGGGTTTCTTGGAGGAAACTACGAAAGTGCCGCGTTTAGATGGCAATGAAATTGCACTACATATGAGCTGCTTGCATATTTTATGCTTCTCAACAATACGTATCAGAAACAAAACAAATTTCCAGTATTAAATAATTATTTTTGGCCCGCTGATGACAGAAATTTTATTTAGTATAAAATGGCGAAATACGTTCAGACTGACATTTTCACAGGTTTTCGCACTCAGGATGCGATGTAAGTTATTCAGTTTTATAATGGAGCAAACCTTTCATACACCTATCTTGATCGCATTATCTTATCATGTTTATACCTCATTATGGATACGTGGAAACTGTTCTTGAGGAAAACAATCTTCACGTCGTTGCCAGCTTTAACCTAGAAGAACGCGTCTTTTAAATGTGAATTACATTGCGGAAGTTTCTTCTGCTCCTGCACAAGGGTGCATTCAGCTGAAACAGCACACAGTCTCGAAAACAACTACAGAACAGGTCTAATATTGGTGGCGTTCTCAAAACATTTAGAAAACTGTTCTTTTAAATCTCTGAAGGCTAAAATGAATTTTTTAAATCTGGCGTTTTTCTTTAATGCCACTGAGCTTAGGGAAATGGATGGTGTGTGTTACCAGAATTCGTCCCATCTACAATGCGATTAGCTTTTTAATTTCATTCCCATTAAATCAGAAATAACTTATTACAGACATTGCAATTCTTACTGCAAACAGTGGGCTGTTAACCCTACTTAAAATACGATATCTTCAATCCATTCCGAATGTTTTAATTTTCGTTTGCTCTCTACTTTTTCCTTCATAAATTCAACAATACCGGGTCTTAAATCGAAAAGCAGTTCCAGGCATGCGCCTCGAGATAATGAATGTACTTAGAAGAAATACGTGAAGTCCGCATTCTCTTCGTTTATCTTTCCATCGAAAACTGTTGCAACAGCCACTGGAACAAAGTATACGACTTCAGAAAATTGATTGTTCGTATCACCAATATCATCATGTGATCCATAGCTGCAAATTTAGCACAAAGTGCTTTTTAATGTTCAGAACAATGAAACCTTCGTGTCGATGATTGTAATGTTTTGCTCCTTCCTTGTTAATTAAATTTTATGAATTATCTGCATGTTGTTGTAACGTCATTCCACAGCAGACATGCGGTACCCTTTGATTATGCAGTTGAATAGCTATTATGCGATATTGAGATTTTCAATCCTTCACCTTTCTCATCTGCATTCATTTTTAAAGGCTGGTGATGATACATAGCTACACTGCATCTTTTTGCGCAGATACTATCTGCACCTCGAAATTCGTTTATTCCACAAACATACCACTGACGCAACGATTCTGCTGAACTGAAAAAAGTCGTGCTGACCGAAAAATGAAACAGTGCAATGCTAATTGAAATGTCACACTGTACCGAGTGCTTTCAAGAAGGTCCGGGAAAAGCCTAGACAGTTCGAGCCCCAAACCGGCCGGTGTGACCGAGCGGTTCTAGGCGCTAGTCTGGAACCGCGCTGCTGCTACAGTCGCAGGTTCGAATCCTGCCTCGTACATGGATGTGTATGATGTCCTTAGGTTAGTTAGGTTTAAGTAGTTCTAAGTTCTAAGGGACTGATGACCTGAGATGTGTTCAAAGCCATTTGAAGTTTGAGCGACAGTCCGAACATGGGCCGAACATCGTGCTCGTGAGCAGTTTGACACAGCGCAGGCGACCCGGCGCTAAGGTATTTTAAAACTTGTCAGCCAGTAGCAGCGCGAGGCGTAGCTTTCGCTGTTTCTCCAGTCAAACGCCTCGCAACTCACAAGGCATTCTATTCGGCTTGCTTGGTCTCCGTTCAGTGTGTTAAGTCTGTTGACTACTCTCTCTCCATCATTTTGCAGCACACCATATAAAATAGTTTTTGAGACCTTTGTCTAGTGCACAAGATGGAAGCTTTTGAGCGGCAGACTTCGATATAACATGGGGAGATGTACACTGATCAGCCAGAAAACTACGACCGCCGACCTACTTTGGATATAAACCAGTCCAGGCAATAGCTGCATCACCTGGCGAGAAATGAGTATTAGTCAGACACATGCACTGTGAATGAAGTATTAGTGAGCGTGTTGTTCGTGTGTAGAATGGGGAAGGTGCGCGATGTGTCTGAGTTTGACCGAGGGCAGATTATGGTGGCCCAGAGGCACTTAGCATTTAGGTAACTGGACGACTTGTTGGGTGATTGAGGAGTACTGTAGTGAACGTCTTCACCACGTGGCGGAAGCAAGGTGAAACCATGTGGATACTTCATGGGGTTGGGCGGCCATCACTCAGTACAGATTTCTGACGTCGGCAGACTGGTAGAACTAGACCGGAGGTGAATTGTGGCGGACATCGGCAACTACTGCTGAAATGGGCACGTTACCATCGGCACTGGAGGTTGGCGCAGTCCTGAGAGTTGCTTGGTGTGATGAATCCTAACACCTTCTTCATCATGTCGACGGGAGGGCGCGAGTCGTCTTCTAGGGGAACAGCTCCTTGACACCTGTGCTGCTGGGACTGAGACAAGACGGCAGCTGCTGCATTAAGCTCTGAGGAACATTTACGTGGGCATCCATGGGTCTATCGCAGCTCATGCAAGATACCATGAAGAGCAGAGAGTATCGTATACTGGCTGCAGACCACGTACACCCATTGAAGACAATCTTTTTTTCCGACGGCAAATGCATTTTTCCGCAAGATAACAAACGATCTCAAAAGCCCAGTAGATTGGCGAATTCCAATTGACGTGCTGGTACCGCAACTCGCGGTTCTGAATCCGCCAGAAAACATCTGGAATGTAATTGAACGTGGCATCAGAGCTCATAGCCCCCTCCCCAGTATTTACAGGAATTAGGTGACTTCTGTGTACAGATGTGATGCCAACTCCCTCCAGCGACCTCCCAAGGTCTCATTTCTTCCACGCCACGACGAGTCGCCTCTGTCATCCGTGCCAAAGGTGAGCATATCGTCTATTAGGTAGGTTGTCATAATGTTTGGCTTATCAGTGTATGTTGCTGCGTACATTGTGCCTGTACTCTGATTCATGAACGATGGCGTGTCGCACAGGTCTAGGCATGGACGGGGATTGCATTGTTGGTGGTTCCGAGCAACAATCGTGGTGTGCGTGTACATGTGCTTTGCGCTTGGAAAAGAGTGTATCCTGCAAGGTATGCCTCCCATTTGCTTAGAGCTTGTTGCGTACCAGCATCATCAGTGACCACAACTTGTCACAAATGAAACAAAAATTCGCTAAAGCACTCGCTACGAACTCTTTGATACTCCTCACATTCGCTGCAACACTCAGGGCAGATCACCCAGAATACTGCTGAACGCTCTTTGGCTGTCGGTGAGCGCGTGTCGTAGGTACGCAGAAGTAGCCTAAACTTAACCATCATGGTTTCTGATTCAAACTATAGTTTCGTTTCAAAATGAGCATTATCGACTTGGTAACATCGTATGCTAAATGTCGTTCTGTTTTTGACATAGCACTTGTTCTCTGACTCATGTGTTTCAACGACAGTCATCTTAAACCTCAAGTGACCAACACGCATTTTGTCTTACAACCCTTCTTGAAAATTGGAGTAAACAATACATTTGTCCAACCACTTGGCACGGCTAATTTCCCCAGGACTACGGTAGACGGCGGCTAAAATAGGAGCTATAGCTGTTCGTCAAAAGTATGGAAATACCACGAGAAGTTAGTGATCGAACGTAAATGCAAATGCCAGCCAAGCCTGCAGATTGCTTTGCTGAATTTGACCGCAGAGGGAACTTGTGCAGTCCCTTCAGTGTGTTGGAAGTATCAGTCGTGGTTAGCACAGTGCTCTGTTTACTTGTAAGTGCGTTTTGTCGGAGCTATGTGAATTAGAAAGTGGGCAAATAGTTGCTGCTCTTACGGTGGATGCTTTCTTGTCCAAGGCAACCAAAGTATTTGGTGGCTCAAGAAGCGCTGTATCGGAGACACATACTGCATGCAGGGAAAGCGGAAAAACCGTCACAAAGCGGACGAAAGTGTGTGTCGAGTGATCTAGACGACGGTCAATGAAGAGGTCTGTGACCAAAAATAAGACGACGACAGCTGCACAAGTCGCTGCAGAACTGGATGTCATACTCGCGAGCCATGTTGGCAGCACAGTAACACGAACGGAGCTGTGTATGCTGGGAATTGCAGGGAGAGCCGGAATTACAAAAACATTAATCAGTAACGCAAATACCGTAACAGGAAAACGTGTTGCCGATGCCATAAAACCTGAACGTATGTAGCAAGGGGAGAACGTGAGTTGGTCGGATGAGCCGTGTTTCACAGTGTTTTCAACTTCTGGCTAGTGTCCGTAACAAGAGTGAAACATGGTGTGGTTCGTTGATGATTTTGGTGGCTATATCGTTATATCACATGGCCTCATGATTACTCTGGAAAGTCGTCTTACTTCTAAGGCTTATTTGACCATTCTGACTGATAAGTTTCATCTCATGGTACAAAGTCTGTTCTCCAACGGCGACGCTGAGTTCCAGAACGAAAGCTCAGTCACACAGCTCGGATCAACCAGGACTAGTTTTGTGAGCATGAGGCCGATTTGCCGCATCTCACCTGACCAACAGACACCAGATCTCAATATTACTGTTCCTTTGTGGTCTACTTTGTGGTGAAGTGTACGTGATCGCTGTTCACCTCAATCGTCATGATCTGAGCTTGTCAGTGTTTTTCAGGAAGGATGCTATACAATTCCCTAGTAAACCATATAGGAGCATTCAATCCCGCGTCCGGCCATCCTGATTTAGGTTTTCCGTGATTTCCCTAAAATCGCCCCAGGCAAATGCCGGGATGGTTCCTTTGAAAGGGCACGGCCGACTTCCTTCCCCGTCCTTCCCTAATCCGATGAGACTGATGACCTCGCTGTCTGGTCTCCTTCCCCAAAACAACCCAACCCATATGGGAGCAGTTCGTATCCATTTCTACATCTACATCCATACTCCGCAATCCACCATACGGTGCGTGATGGAGTGTACCTCGTACCACAACTAGCATCTTCTCTCCCTGTTCCACTCCAAAACAGAACGATGGAAAAATGACGGCCTAATCTCTCTTAACTTATCTTTGTGGTCTTTCCGCGAAATGTAAGTTGGCGGCAGTAAAATTGTACTGCAGTCAGCCTCAAATGCAGGTTCTCTAAATTTCCTCAGTAGCGGTTCACGAAAAGAACTCCTCATTTCCTCTAGAGACTCCCACCCGAGTTCCTGAAGCATTTCCGTAACACTCGCGTGATGATCAAACCTACAGTAATAAGTCTAGCAGCCCGCCTCTGTGTTGCTTCTATGTCCTCCCTCAATCCGATCTCATAGGGATCCCAAACACTCGAGTATTACTCAAGAATAGGTCGTATTAGTATTTTATAAGTGGTCTCCTTTACGGATGAACCACATCTTCCCAGAATTATACCAATGAACCGAAGACGACTATCCGCCTTCCCCACAACTGCCATTACATGCTTGTCGCACTTAATATCGCTCTGCTATATTACGCCCAAATATTTTATCGACGTGACTGTCAAGCGCTACACTACTAATGGAGTATTCAAACATTAAAGGATTCTTTTTCCTATTCATCTGCATAAATTTACATTTATGTATTAGAGTTACGTGCCATTCTTTATACCAATCACAAATCCTGTCCAAGTCGTCTTGTATCCTCCATTTCGAGACGACTGGAAGCTATTTTGAATGCCGATGGTAGGAATATCGTATTAGGCACGGTAATGTGATGGCTTTCTGATGTTTCCATGTATTTGTCGATCCCCTGTAGATCTTCCGCAGACTCCATGTAGTATCGTGTAGGTCCAGTCGGCGTTCCTCTGTTGACTTATGGTTAACGGAACTTACACCGCTCTGTTGCTTATTTTCGTATATGACATTATGGCATTCGTTTGAGGATCGAATGCAGGAGCCGCAGTACGGCCTTTGTCAGTGTAAAAGCAGGAATTTGCTAATTTTACATTCTCTGTGTTGAGATAGACCGTTGTCTTCCAGTTGCGAATGTTTCGTGTGTGTGTGTGTGTGTGTGTGTGTGTGTGTGTGTGTGTGTGTGTGTGTGTGTGTGTGTGTGTGTGTGTGTGCTTCACGTATAAGCGAAATGAGCTGTTGCTATCTGACGTTCCGTCACTGTGGTGGAAACGCTGATAACCGTGGGGTCGCTGATGCTGCCAGGCGTAATCGTTGAACATAAAAATAGGTCAAATCTGCTTTGTTAAACTATACGATTACTGGAGGCTGTTGTCACTGGCCTCTGGGCTAGTTTCACGAAATCTTTGCGCTGTTGTCACTATACTTACCACTAGTTTCTCAAAATCTTCGCTTTCAAACTTCTGTTATTTCGTAACAGTAACGAATGAGAAAAAACGTTTCGTCTCTTATAAAGCTCCACTATTTTCTGCCAGCTGCAAATGTTTTTAGCTGCTTTAAATAAACGAATGTATTGGTTGTCGAGCCATCGTTGGTGTGATAAATTGTTCTCTAACTTACTGGGTGCACAGTGTGTCGGTTGTACACTGTTCAGGCAGAACATTATGACCACCGAGCTACTATGCATATAACCCGTCCAGGCGATAGCAGCGTCACCTGGTGAGAAATGACTGCTATCAGACACACGCCTGGTGCATGTTGCATCAGTGAGCGTGCTCTCCATGTGTACAATGGCGAAGGCGCGCAGTCTATCAGAGTCTGACCGAGGACAGATTCACATACCCCGGAGGCTCAGCACGAGCATTTAGGAAACTTCACCACTTATCGGGTGTTCAAGGAGAGCTGTGACGAGTGTCTTCATCATGTGACAAAACCAAGGTGAAACCACGTGCAAGCGTCGTGGGGTTGGGTGGCCACCCGTCATTACAGATCTCGGAAGTCGTAGGCTGGGCAGGACAGGTAAAGCAGAGCAGGCGGGAAACTGTGGCGGAAGTAACATCAGATTTTAATGCTGGGCGGAGCACAAGTGTGTTTGAACACACAGTGCACCCACACTCCTAACGACAGGCCTCCGCAGATGACAACCCATGCATGTGCCAGTGTTGACACCACGACATCGGCAGCTACGACTGAAATGGGCACGTGACCATCGGCAAAAGACGTTGGGGCAGTGGCAGAGTGTTGCATGATCTGATACATACCGATATCTTCTTCACTGTGCCGATGAGAGGGCGTGAATCCGTCATCTTCCAGTGCAAAATTTCCTTCACACCCTTCATCGCCCCCCCCCCCCCTTCCCCAGAATTTACTGGAATTAGGTAACTTGTGCGTGCAGATGTGCATTCAACTATCTACAACGACCTAATAAGGCCTCACTGTTTCCATGTCACAACGCGTCGTAGCTGTTAGCCGTGCCAAAGGTGAGAATCCTGTTAGGTTAGCGGCCATGATGTTTTGTTTTGGGTAATCAGTGTATATTATGAGTTAAAGACTGCGCCACTTTGGAATTTGAATTCTCAGGGAACATGGAAATGTCTGTTGGTAAATTGTACCTTTGTGTCGACCCGTGAAGCTAGCTTTATTGCTATATTCATTGCCCGCCAAAGAGAAATTTAAGGGTTTGAATGATTACAGGGCACTTCCCTGCACGGCTTACTGCTGTTATTAGACTCACTGAAAATGACTGTGATCTTACATAAGGTCGTCCTTGTTTGCCTTTTTTTGTTTTTTGAGTGATCAGTCATGGACCTGGTTTTATGGGCCCCGCCACAGATTCCTCTTCTGCACCAATCTCTCGGTCTCCGTCCAGCACTAGCACCCAACGTCCTTAATTATTTGCTATACACTACCGCTGATTAATTTCAATATACCCAGTAAATGACATATATTTTACTGTAGATAAGTTTTAATACCGTGGGTACGGTTGAGGAAGCAAAGGAGTAGTAAAACAGTTGTACACATGTCATGATTTTTGTTTGTGGTCATCGAGATACAATAGTATCCAACAAACAATGTTGTGTCCATAAGCATTACGTACCTATCAGATATGTTTGCTTACCTGTTTGCCGTCGGACGCGGCATTTGGTCCACCTGTGTTGTTCCGTGTAGTGATGTGAAGTCCGCAGCGAACGCCAGCCATTGCTACGATAAATAACGTGTGGTTCCTGCACGTCAATTCCTTCGTCACGTTAAAGTGTGGATATCGCTAGTATGGCTCCACGAGTGGAGATATCCATAGAAAAACGAGCTGCAATTGTAACACTAAGCCAACTAAGTTTATCTATTCGTCAAATTGCGAAACAGTGTATTGTGTCTATAGGGGGAGTGCAATACGCCCTACACCGCCAGAAGATAATAGGTTGCAATAAGGACATACCACGACCAAGACGACCTCGTAAAACAACTAAAGGTGATGATAAATATATGAGAACTGAAACTTTCTGGCAGATTAAAACTGTGCACCGGACCGAGACACGAACTTGGGACCTTTGCTTTTCGCAGAGAAGTGCTCTACCACCTGAGCTACCCAAGAACGACTGACGCCCCGTCCTCACAGCTTTACTTCTGCCAATACCTCGTCTCCTACTGTGAGGACGGGGCGTGAGTTGTGCTTGGGTAGCTCAGTTGGTAGAGCACTTGCCCGCGATAGGCAAAGGTCCTGAGTTCGAGTCTCTGTCCGGCACACAGTTTTAATCTGCCAGGAAGGTTCATATCAGCGCACACTCCGCTGCAGAGAGAAAATCTCCTTCTGGAAATATATCAGAATTACCAGTAAGAGAGACAGATTCAAAACAGCGCTCCAAATTAGTGCAGAATTGATAGAACTGAACATGACAACAGTATCTGTTGCAACAGAGACTGACTGAAGCCGGCTTGAAAGGATGTGTCACAGCAAGAAAACTCCTTCTAAGGCTCATAAATAAACGGAAGAGACTTAAATGAGCTAGAAAACATCGTAACTGGACATCGGAAGGGTGGACGAAGGTGTTATTCACCGATGAATCGAAGTTCGAGATTTCTGGAACCATAAGGAGAATATTTGATCGCCGATTTGTAGGGTAAAGGGTAGCCCAGCAGTGTGGTAGTCCAGCAGTGTGTTCTACCTACAGTTAAACTCTGTGGAGGTTCTACTATGGTTTGGGGATGTCCTGCCGGAGATAGAGTTGGCGACGTTGTGAAAATAGAAGGATGAATGATAGTGTATATAGTAAAATCCCTGGCTTCTCATACAGTTTTGGCCTTACACTTCCATTTAGTGCCACAGAGTTTATTCTCTGATGTCTTAAGACAAGTCCTACTATCATGTCTCATCTGAATGTCAGTGTTTTCCATATATGCGTTTTTGCAGCGATTCTGCACAGAATCTCCTCATTCCTTGGTTTATCAGTCTACATAATTTTCAAAATTCTTCTGTATCACCACACTTTAAATGTTTCAATTCTCTTTCGTTCCGCTTTACCCATTGTCCAAGATTCGGTACCATACAATATTGTACTCCAAACGTATATTCTCAGAAATTTCTTCCTCTTTTTTATCTAGTGGACTGAACAAACTCAAAATCCGCTCAACCGCATGTCGAAGACTAAGGAACATTAAAGATTATATCTGTCGCTGTTCAACCACGTCTGTGCAAATTACTCGGTTATTTGACTGCCGTTTTCTCATGCCCGCTGAAACTTAAGAAACTCCCACAGGAAAAGTATAGAATGAACATCAGTGCATATGTAGGTGTAAGTTCAACCTTATTTCGCCACTTACCTAAATAACTACAAACATTTCGTTTATCTGACAAGAAGCTGATCCATTCTCTTGTGTAACGTTTCTATAGAAGTATCTACTACTGTTGACGAACATAAATACCAAAAGAAGGGTCTTCAAATTACGCAAAATAAAGAACCAGAGATGAATCAAGGCCTTTATTATGGAACCACCTAATTGGTGCGCGCTAAACGGATCAAAAGACTTATCGATAGAGTCGTTTTACCTTGGAGAAAAGCTGTGAAGTTCGTGCCGTAGAAATACAGTTGAAAATTTCCTGATCTTTCAACTTGCAGAGTGTTGCTCTCTTTCCGTTTATGACGCAGCAGAGTCTAAAGTGTATCGTGTCACATTTGCACTGATAATAGCTAGGTACTGTACTTTCTTCTTGTCGTAGTGATCTGCAGTCCACAAAATAATTTCAACGCAGTTCTCCATCCTAGTCTGTCCTGTGGCAAACCTCTTCACACCTGCGTAACTACTACAACCTACATGTGGTTTGAACTGCCCACAGTATTGAAGCCTTGGGCTCCCTCTATAATTTTTATCCTACATACTTCCGACCATTGCAAAACTGACATTTCAGTGACACCTGAAGATGTGGTCTATCAACTGATCCCCTCTTTCAGCAAGTTGTTTCATAAATTTCTATTTTTCCACAATTCTATTCAGAATGTCTCTTTTGTTGTTCAGTGTACCCACCCAATCTTCACCCTTCTTTTATAGCTGCACATTTCTGAAGCTCCTATCTCCTTGTGTGAATAGCTTATCATACACGTTTCACTTCCACACATGGCTACACTCATGTCAAATACCTTTCCAAAAAACTTCCTAACACTCAGATTTATATTTGATGTTAACAAATTCCCGTTATTCCGCAATGCTTCTTTTTACTATTGCCAGTTTGTAGCTCATATCTTAACTACTTCGACAATCGTCAGTTATTTTGCTGCCCAAATGACAAAACTCCTCAATTACTTCTAGTGTCTCATTTCCTTCCCCAATTCCCTGAGCATCGCCTGATTCAATGTGACTACATTCCATTTCACTTATCTTATTTGTGTTGATTTTCATCTCGTAACCTCTTTTCAAACCACTAGCCATTTCATTGAACTATTCATCCTGCTCCTTAGCGTTTGTGGCCGTGCGGTTCTAGGCGCTTCAGTCTGGAACCGCGTGCCGCTACGGTGGCAGGTTCGAATCCTGCCTCGGGCATGGATGTGTGTGATGTCCTTAAGTTAGTTAGGTTTAAGTAGTTCTAAGCTCTAGGGGACTGATGACCTCAGAAGTTGAGTCCCATAGTGCTTAGAGCCATTTGAACCTTAGCTGTTCCTGACAGGATTACGCTGAGGAGACAGAAGTCGTGTGATACCCTCTAATATCTTGTAGGTTTTTCCTTTTGCCCGGCGTGGTGCAGCAAGTAGACATGCCAGCGACTCCACAAATCGTTCGACGTCCCCTGCAGAAATACTGAACAATGCTGCCTCTATAGCCATCAATAATTGCGAAAGTGTTGGCGGTGCAGGATTTTCTGCAAGAATTTACTTTTCGATTTTCTCATAAATGTTTGACGGGGCTTACGTCGGGCAATATGGGTGGCCAATTCATTTGCTCTAATTGTGCAGAATGTTCTGACGTACGTAATGATATGACGTACTGTGATCCAGAAAAATTCCATCGTTGTTTTGAAAATAAAGTCCATGAATGGATGCAAATGGTTTCCAGCCAGTCGAACATAACCATTTTCAGTCGATGATCGGTTCAGTTGGATCAGATGACCCCTTAAACCGTTATGGGGCCACAGTTAGCTTGCACAGTGCCTTGTTGATAACTTGGTGCCATGGCTCTTTGGGGAGCCGGCTGCAGTTCCGAGCGGTTCTAGGCGCTTCAGTCTGGAACCGCGTGACCGCTGCGGTCGCATGTTCGAATCCTGCATCGGGCATGGATGTGTGTGATGTCCTTAGGTTAGTCAGGGTTAAGCAGTTCTAAGTTCTAGGGGACTGATGAACTCAGAAGTTAGGTCCCGTGGTGCTTAGAGCCATTTGAACCTTGGGGTACGTGCCACCATCAGCTGTGACCCACTGAAGTCGGGACTCATCTGATCAGGCCACGGTTTCCCAGTCGTCTAGGATCCAACTGATATAGCCACGAGCCCAGGAGAGGCACTGCAGGCGATATCGTGCCATTAGCAGAGGCTTTCGCGTCGGTCGTCTGCTGCCATCACCCATTAACGTCAAATTTCATCCCACTGCCGCGTTGGATACGTTTTTTTCGTGCATCCCACATTGACTTCGGAGGTTATTTCAAGCACTGTTGCTTGTTTGTTACCCGCGCGGTCGAGGCGCCTTGACACAGTTCGCGCGACTCCCCCATCGGAGGTTAGAGTCCTCCCTCGGGCATGGGTATGTGTGTTGTCCTTAGCATTAAGTTAGTTTAAGTTAGATTAAGTAGTCTGTAAGCCTAGGGACCGATGACCTCAGCAGTTAGGTCCCACATGGACTTACCACCAATTTGAAATTTTTTGCTTGTGTGGTAGCACTAACGACTCTATGCAATCGCCGCTACTCTTGGTCGTTGAGTGAACGCCGTCGGTCAGTGCGTTGCCCGTGGTGAGAGGTAATGACTGAAATTTAGTATTCCCAGCACACTCTTGACACCGCGGATCTCGAATTCCCTAACGGTCTAAGAAGTGGAATGTCCGATGATTTTACCTCCAACTGCTATTCAGAGGCCATGAATCTCCATCGTGTGGCTATAATGGCATCAGGAACCTTTTCACATGAATTACCTGGGTGCAAATGACAGCTCCTGCAATGCACTGCCCTCTTACACCTTGTGCACGTGGTGCTACCGCCGTCTGCATATGTGGACATCGCTGTCCCGAGACGTTTGTGACAGTTTCTAACGTCATCAGAAAACCTCAGTGTTTTATTCCTTCCACCAGAACTACAACTCCCTTTCCCAAGTTCTCCTTGAATCTGTCATAATCTGCCTTCTTTGGAACTGGAATAATTATTACATCTTCCTGAAGTCTAAGGGTATGTCACTTACCTCCTATATCTTGCACACCTGATGGAATAATTTTCTCATGGCTGTCCCAAGCATCTCAGTAATTCTGAGAGAATTGCGTCTGCTCCAGGGCCCTGTTTCCACTTACATCTATCAGTGCTCTTTCATATCATTTTCGGAGTATTACAATTCTTTTTTCATTTCCACTTACAACATCTTCACATTCCACAGTATTGTCCTCATATTTTCTACCATTGTATAGGCTCTTCACATTCCTTTCACCTTTCAGCTTTCGCATCTTTGCTCAGTACTGCAAACCATCTAAGCTTTCGATATCCATACAGTGGTTTCTCACTGCTCCAACGCTCTTTTTAATTTAAATGTAGGCTGAATCTGCCTTTCCCGTAGTTAAGCATGCTTCTGTAGCCTTGAATCTGTCTTCTAGTCAATCCTGTTTAGCAATTTTGCATTTTGCGTCAATCTCATTTTTTAGAAGTCTGTATTCTGTTTCGCCTGCTTCATTTTCAGCATATTAGTAAAGTCTTCGTTCGCCATTTAAATTCAGTAACTCCAGTGTTGTCCAAAGATTTCTACTAGTTTTTAAGTTATTTGATCTCTAGCTGGTTGCACTACTTCATATCTCAAAGCTCCCTGTTCATTTCCTGTTGTATTCCATTCCACTTTTGCTGTTCATTTGTGTAATGCTCGTTTGTGGAACTCAGCGAAATATGGTACCTTCAGTTTATCAAGGTACCATGACCTTAATTTCCTATCTTTTTGGAATATTTTGCAGGTTTAGTCTGGAATCAATAATGCATAATTCACGGTCATAGTCTACAACTGCCCCTGTAAACGTAGTAAAGTTTAAAATTTGTTTATGAAATATCTCTCTTATCATTATGCGTAATCTGTGTGAAACCATCATCTGTCTTCAGATCTCTTCCACGTGGTATACTATTGTCTCACGATTTTTAAATTAAATGTTAGCGGCGATTTAATTTCGCCTGTGCGGAATTGTACCAGTTCCTATCGTTCCTTTCTCCCATTTCATGTTCTCCTATTTTTATCCTCTTCAGTCTCCTGCAAACGAATTGCAGTCACCTATCGCAAGTGAGTTTTTGTGTCTTTTTACCAGATGGCAGTTATAAGAGTCAAGGGGCATGAAAGGGAAGCAGTGGTTGGGAAGGGAGTGAAACAGGGTTGTAGCTTCTCCCCGATGTTATTCAATCTGTATGTTGAGCAAGCAGTAACGGAAACAAAAGAAAAATGCGGAGTAGGTATTGAAATCCATGGAGAAGAAATAAAAACTTTGAGGTTCGCCGATGACATTGTAATTCTGTCAGAGGCAACAAAAGCAAAACGAGGATAATGGAACGTAGTCAAATTAAATCGGGTAATGCTGAGGGTATTAGATTAGGAAATGAGACACTTAAAGTAGTAAAGGAGTTTTGCTATTTGTGGAGCAAAATAACTGATGATGGTCGAAGTAGAGAAGATGTAAAATGTAGACTGGCAATGGCAAGGAAAGCGTTTCTGAAGAAGAGAAATTTGTTAATATTGAGTATTGATTTAAGTGTCATGAAGTCGTTTCTGAAAGTAATTTGTATGGAGTGTAGCCATGTATGGAAGTGAAACATGGACGATAAATAGTTTGGACAAGAAGAGAATAGAAGCTTTCAAAATGTGGTGCTACAGAAGAATGCTGAAGATTAGATGAGTAGATCACATACCTAATTAGGAGGTATTGAATAGAATTGGGGAGAAGAGTAGTTTGTGGCACAACTTGACAAGAAGAAGGGACCGGTTGGTAGGCCATGTTCTGAGGCATCAAGGGGTCACAAATACAGCATTGGAGGGCAACGTGGAGGGTCGTAGAGGCAGACCAAGAGATGAATATACTAAGCAGATGCAGAAGGATGTAGGTTGCAGTAAGTACTGGGAGATGAAGAAGCTTGCACAGGATAAAGTAGCACGGAAAATTGCATCAAACCAGTCTCCGGACTGAAGACCACAACAACAACAGCAACAACAACAACAACAACAACCTATGTGACAATTTTCTTGTATGTCCTCATACATTCTTTCATTCTGTTTATCTGTGGAGCTAGAGTATTTGCTATGATGAATGACAGCTTGCTCTAAACATGGGAAAATGTAACTTAGCGGAGATGAGGACGAAAAACGATCCTGTAATTTTCGAACACACAGTCACTCCCATTAAACCTCCAGGCGTACAGCTGCAAAGGGATATGAATGGTAACGTACACGTAAGATACGTTGTGATGAAAGCGAATACCTACGTTCAGAGTAAGAGAGATTTATAGGAAAGTGTAGCTCGCCTGTTAACGATAACACGAACAGAACACTTCTGTGCTCTGAGTATTACTCTAGTGTTTGGGATGCCCACCAGGTCGGATTAAGAAAACATCTAAGCAGTTCAGATGCGTTCTACTAGACTTGTCCCTGGTAGATTCGATAAACAAGCGAGTATTACAGAAATTCTCCGTGACCTCAAATCGAAGTCACTGAATGGAAGTGATCGTTCATTTCGCGACACACTGTTGAGACATTAATACAACCGCCATCTGCATCAATAAGCTCCTCTGTTCCGAAACACTGGACATCGATCCTACTGCCACCAACGTACATCTTGGGGTAACGACTACCAAGACACGATAAGGCAGTGTATATCAGAGCTTGTACTGAATCCTACAGACAGTCGATTTCCCTAGTTCAATTTACGAGGGGAGCAGGAAGGAGAATGAATATTAGTGTGACACCAGTGAATCAAAACATAATGTTTCACCTGCTTAATAGCAGAAAAAATGCGATTCACCCAAAGAGCCGACATAGTTTCATTGATCGATGGTCGAATCCCGATGGTCCCTTACCCGCAACTTTCGTAATTGACGATCTTGTTGGGTCAATATGTGGACACGTAGGGGTGATCCACTGCGGATCTCCATGTTCATCTTTTCCTGCAGAAATTCCAAAGATCACCATCAATCCTACTTCACAGATCAGACAAGCTACTGAACTACACGTTCTGTGAAAAGTCGTGGACGTTTAATCATTTAGCACCTAGTGGTGGGTTCACTGTCCTTGTACCTCTTCTTGTAGATCCTGACGGAAGTAGCACGTGTACATTCGACCAGGTTCGCCGTTTCCGATATACTAGTTCACAGGTTCTACGCAATAATAATCTGCCCTTTGCCAAAATCGCTTAGCTGAATGAATTTCACCATGTGCAACCTATAACTTCGCTAGGGTGGTCCCCCGTCCGTCTCTGCTCGCTTATATTCATTTTTACCGCGTCAACGTGCCCACAGGCGGCATTAAGCACCGCGGTGGGCAGTGGTCATAAGTTTTTGGCTGCTCAGTGTATGTAGGTGAAGGTCTAGATGTAGATAAATGAAAATGTGTACACTTTCGTAATCTTTACCGAAAAACATATAATGAGAAACATCAGTAACGTTAAGTCAGAACAGTGCTTCTGGCATAAAAATGTGTTAACAGACAGTAGTCTCCATGTATTAATAAGCTTTAATTTGGTACTAGCTGGAAAAATGTTCAAAATATACATGTGGAATTAGCAGTGATCAATAATAAGCTATAACCACGTCTCTGTGTTTAAGTGTGGAGTTGTAATCATTTTTGCTTGCAAAGTGTGTGACCCACACCTTGCTCTCTTGACTACAAAAATCGTAGTAATATAGAAAGTAGCACACTTCGCAGTCGACGAACCATGCATGCATTTGCCTAATAAATACAGATTGGCACGAGCACGTGCAGATAGAACAATTAAAGTTAATTATTTCTACTTGACTTCGAACTCGTTGTAATCGATGTTTGGCTGATCGTCTAGTAGGCAGATGCCGCCTGCTGCAACGTTTCAGGGTTTTGCTTTGACATATGAACACCCAAATAATAATATTGGATAGATTACTATTTTCACATCAGCTTTTTAATGATCATCAAATTAGTTTTCATCATAATACAAAACAGAACGTTTTATCACTTTAATAGAGTAATACACAGTACAAATATACAGTACAGCACCTCATGCCAACTTCCATCTCGTTACTCCGTAACACACATACAGACTGACTCCAAGTACTTATTGATTGTTACAGACACATACAAAGTTCACATACAAAGATGTGCAACACTATAAATATAATCGATGTTTCTTAACCAAAGAGATACAGTCAATCAGTATTTCGTAAACACAAAATCATTTTTTGTCTCCTTTACCTTTCTCAATATTATAATATTTAATAACAAGATTCATAACTTCAATTTGCTGTGTATTATGTTCTTCTATACTTCACGAAAAAATGGTATTTTGAGCAGTTCCACTACAAATGCAGCTCCTTAATTTCCTTGCAGTTTCGTCAGGATATACTCGAGTAGACTTCTGAACGTGTGGATCGTTATTCGAAAGTCGCTTTGCTGCCAATAGGCTTGCAGCGCGGATAATGGGTACAGCCTTTTTACCTGTGAAAGTGAGTGGCTAATAAACTTTGTGTCGGTACAGTCAGTTTACTTTGTTACACTTTCTCTTTGAACGCATCGCTACATCTTGGCCATTAACGTAACTGGGTGTGATATATGTAGCTCAGCCACGTACGCTGTATCTATTGAAGAATTCATCTACTGAGCAAATGGTTCAAATGGCTCTGAGCACTATGGGACTTAACATCTGTGGTCATCAGTCCCCTAGAACTCAGAACTACTTAAACCTAACTAACCTAAGGACGTCACACACATCTATGCCCGAGGCAGGATTCGAACCAGCGACCGTAGCGGTCACGCGGTTCCAGACAAGCGCCTAGAACCGCACGGCCACACTGGCCGGCTCTACTGAGCAGGTTTCCAATTGTTTTCAAGACTCTGATTACCTAAGAGTTCTTTATTTCAGCAGGAAGGTTGTGATACATGCTTCTGGCTGCATGTTTTCTTCATGTTTGTGCTAGAGGGAAATTAAGTTGTGGTTAGTGGAGACTATTTTTGTTCCTATACTGACACGGGGCAATCTGAAACAAATATAGTGATTCAAAGCGATTGTATGTATTAAATACGAAGTTACACGTTGATGAAAATACAGAGAACGTAAAAGGAAGTTCAATCTAAAAAAAAAGGAAAAAGCTTTGTAGCTGTTCTATATTACTCCACTCCCTCACACGGAGAACATCTAAGAGACAATTAATTTCACGCCATTCATTCTGAAGCATATCTGGAGGCACCAACAAGAACGTGCTACAAAGAGCATTTAAATTTCTGGCAATGTTTCCAGTAAAGGAGGCACAAACATAAAGTCTTCCATATAAATACATAAAAAGAACTGCATGAGCGTCAGGTCTGGAGACACAGGGGCCAGAAGCGTAACACAGCGGCGTCATGTCCAGCATGATCGGTCCAGTGTTTCGCAAGACATCGATTTAAAAATATGCGGAACTCCATACCCCAATTTTTGTATCCCACCTGGAAGGCGGCGCTTGGGTCTGCTCCTGAAAACTGAAAGGTTGGCAGAATGAAGAAAGCGAGTAGGAGCAGGAAAAGGTGAAAATCTCTCGGTACTGCAGTGTGAATTAAAATCACCTTTACTTTAGCAAGAAGATGGAATACATAACTTTGCGCTGAGGTGCGAAGCCTTAGCCCCGTCGTAAGTAGTACAAAGTGTCAACAGCAAGCCAACACGCTCTGAAGTTGAATTGACGTTTCCAGGCCGTCTGCTCTTGATCAAATGGGCTGAATCTGAAGTGGAATATAAATCATGGAATCCGTATTCAAGTTATGACATCAGATTTCATTAAAACCTGCTCAGGCAAATTTTTGTTGAAACACGTAGCTCGGTGAAAAAAAATTTGTCGTACAGTTTTGATCCCTACATCGTGTAGAAGGCTTGACTTACTGCTGAGTCCTGCTGATGTTCAGTTGCAAAAGAATAATTTCATGTTCCACAAACTAGAATGTTGTCCCAGTTAACACTGCACAAAGTTCGGAGTTTGTTTCTTCCTCGTTGGGTTCCAGAAATGCCGTTGTTTGCGCCGGCTTCCGATTCACTGCTCTTCTGTAACGATCAAAGGTTTAACTTTCACTTAGATTCAATGTGATTCTTATTTCATCACAATACGTTAAATAGTTATACCCGTTTGTCATCAATGTGTGCATTTTGAACTGATATGTATTCGAGATGCTGATTTTATTTTCAAATTACACGTGATTCATTACAACAATTTTCATAACAGAGTAAATGTATTGTGAGTCTGTTGTTAGTTTGCGGAATTTTTGGAACAGTTGCCTATATGAAATTGAACGAGGGCACCAGATATTACACTAACTGTTGCTGTTAAGTCCCTGTGTGAGGTCGATTCTCTCTAATTTTTATCAGATCAGTAGCTGTTGACTTAGCTGAAGATAAACTGAAACAATACTGAAATTTACCACATGCATCTGTAGTAATTTCATCGAAATGTTTGATATCTATTGAGACCTTTTACACACAGAAGGATAAAAAGCACACTGTAACAATTCAAATGAGAGCTTTCTAATATAATACGTTTGTAAAACGGAATAAGAAGCATAAAATAATTCCTCCCAGCTCAATACAGATTCATAAGACCTTGCAGATAGCCTTGAAAATTTGTTTCTTGAGTTTTTAATACCTATGAAAATAGAGAATTTAAAACAAAAGACGTGGGCCACACGCAGAACGTAAATGATGCACGAATAGGTCGCCTCGTTACTATTATCTATTGCATGCGCACAAAGTTTTCCATTTTAAATTCTACAGGTATTTTCATGGCTATTAAAAATTCACAAGCACAAATTTTAAGGGCTGCCTTTATAGTTTAGTGCATCTGTATTGGACTACGAGAAATTATTTTATACTTCTTATTCCATTTTAAAAACGTGTGGTATTCAAGAATTTATTTAAATAATTATTTTCTAAATTAAATGATAGACCATTTACAGAGAAACATTTAACAATAGTTTTGACTAATGAGTTTCTTGCACCTTCTGCTGTTGCAGTTATTTTGCGATTGATTGTAATGCTTGAATATTAACGAAAAAGTACTATTTTTGCTTTGTCTATGTAAGGTGGATGTTTGTTTACCTTTTTGTAAAAACAGGAATCTTCCCAGAATTGAACAGTTTGGAATTTCAGCAGTAATTTCTCCTCACTCAGAAGAAGATAAATCATGTGAGCTGCATGCGCTATCTAGCATGACTTACTGTTAGTTAAAGTATATGTGTTTCGAAGTAGAATCAGGAAGTTTCAGTTTCTCCGACGTAGCGTTCTGATTTGCGCATTCAAATGCCATAATTGGATCACAAAAATTCCTAGTAAGTGAAACCTGTCATTCAGACATTTTAATACATATCAGTTAAATGGTAGATAGGATGTTCAGTGGAAAGGCCTTTCTGTAACTTACCTTGTGACTGACTCAAGCCGGCCGATGTGGCCGAGCGGTTCTAGGCGATTTAGTCTGGAACCGCGCTACAGCTACGGTCGCAGGTTCGAATCCTGCCTCGGGCATGGATGTGTGTGATGTCCTTAGGTTAGTTAGGTTTAAGTAGTTCTAAGTTCTAGGGGACTGATGACCTCAGATGTTAAGTTGAAAGGTGGCTACACTGAGTCACAGCGCCAGAGATTGCGCCAAAGATTATTATTCCGCTGCCTCCACTGGGGCAGTAGTAGTTCAGAGGATGTCAAGAGCAGTCGTTGTTCTGTTGGTCGAGAGAGTAGACGATCTGAGTGTTGACTGAAATGTGGTACTGTTCGGTTGGTGTAATGTATAGATGTAAGAAGATACAATTGTCAGAATATATTTTAGAAAGGAGATGGGCTTTTGATTTATGATGCTGGTGTAATGGAATATTTTCGTCAATATATAATTAGGTAAAAAGGTATTACAGTTTTCTTTAATAACATCCCGCTTGCTCAAAGGTAAAGTCAACAAAGCATCTGGCTCGTGTTCATTTATTAGACTTGTAATTCTGGTTTCTGTGTGCAGTTATAGTATTTCTGGTTTTTCAATTCATTATAAATGGTGTTTAAAATATTTTGTCGAATTGAGAAAGAACCGAGCCACATACATGTACGTTGAGTCATACTACCAGACACACAACAGTTACGCTTGTTCTTTGTTGTTTCGTAGCTTTTATAGTTGCAGAGGACTTAATTGATCAATTGTGTTAATGGAAATTGCTTGTCATTCTTTATTTTTATTTTATGCAGTCAGATTGCTTGCTAATAATAGTCAAACAGCTAGTAAAATTATTGCATTTATTCATTAATATTAGTCATTTCTTTTTAATTAAGCCCCATTGCAAAGTCCCATAGTGTTCAGAGCCATTTGAACCATTTGACTGACTCAGTCTTAGATTTGCAGATCTGCTCAGTGATTCATAAAAATATTAGCTTTCCAATACATCCGCGAAGAATGTAATTGCGTAGGCCTCCACGTCCGAAGTCCATTTCAGCAAAGTTCTTCTGGATGCCTGACCACGTCATATGTGGAAAAATTAGCAATGTTCCGGCTGCTACAGGAGACAGCCTCCATCAGACTAACTAGTAGTCTAACAGACATTCTGGTGATTGCTGCCTGCTATAGCAGCCGAAACGTTGGTGGTTAGTCATTAACGAATGTAAAGCTTCCCATGCAACTTTGTATCTGTAGCGCTATACTTTGACCAGGTAACATGGCTGAATATTCCAGCAGGACAGAACCCGTGATGTCTCACACTGCCGCTCACAGGTTTTCGAGAGGTTTTCCTTGGTTTTGAGCCTAATACCAACACTGTGTCTCGCACTGTCGTAAATTCCACTTGGGAACTCTTTTGCTCTACAGCCAGCTGATTGTATTTGGTTCAAAAGAACTGCCTACCCTGCCTCCTGGTTTGGGGAATGACAGGTGAAAAAAGAAAGAAAAAAAAAGCTATCGCTACAGCATGATGGGTCGAACAGTGGTAGCGCACAGACACGCCTGACAGCAGACTTGCAATCTCACGAGCTCCTAGCCCCCAGTAACCGATTTTCGCTGATGGCCGGTGAGCGCTGCGATCCTCTCTCGCTCACACAACACGTCGCCATTAACAGGCAGGCAGATTGTTGCCGCTAGAGTAGCGGAACGACGGTACTGCAGAGTAGCGCTCAAAGTCTGGTGTGAGGCAGCCTGTGTACATCGCTACAGGTTATGCCTGTAACTAGAATAATATCTTCCAGAGCTACAGGCTTTGAAGCTTGACATATACCTATAATTTGTCCTTTCGTTATGAGAGGCGAATCCCATGTAGATCCTCAAATCGACGATCCCGATGAACATATTTATATTTACGTTGTTGTCGTTTAGTTGTTCAGAATTGCTAGTCCAAGATTTCATATAAGGTTTGAGATAATTTGGAAGAAAACGCAGCATAATGGCATTCCGACACTTATTTCATCTAAATTAGCTACCCGCTCCATCACCTAGAATCACAGGTCGTCTGCTTCCATCTTCTAAAGAAACCAGTGCACTACAGGGGCTGCTTCGAGATACAACTACTACGACAGCTTCACAGAGATCTGTGCACCGATTCACTAAGATAACGCATAAAAGGGTCATCTCAACCCGCACGACCTCGGATGGGGAGGCTTCGCCAGTATATCGTACGTCACCTATACAAATTTCTATAAAATCTGTGAAATACTTATGGTAGTTAGGTATAGCGAGAGGATTTTGCATGTGGTACATGTACATTGAAGATTTGGTTAAGTACAGGGTGATCATAATCAAATTTTCTTTCCTTGAGAGTGCCACCATGAGAAACGTGTCGTCATAGGACAACGAAACATAGTGGAATCACTTGTAAGGATATGCGAAAGAGAAATAATGAATAAACGAATGAAAGGTTGACATTTTAATTTCCACATGAGAGGGTAACATTTGTCAGTTGCGTACCATGTATACGTCTGCCGTTGCAAACGTTGCTCAGTGTGGAGACCATCTGCATCCACGACAGCCTTGAATGTTCGTACCAGTTCACTACTGCTGGCAGCACTTTTCGTATGGTGGACATGCAGTGTTCAGCTGTCGTGACACAGCTCGTGCACTGCTTGTAGATCTCACATTTCGTCCAGCATTCTCAGCCACGGCAATAGCAACTACTTCAACAATTTGCAGCGCTATTGCCCGTCAATCTCTCCCGGCAACAATTTACAAATGGAACTGTGAAATCACTTTCTTCAGCCTCGGTATGGAAAGAGGACCTCTCCGCATTCCTTTAATGCACCGATACTCACCAAGAGCAGCAGCAATATTGCTGGATTTTTTGTTTTTGACAAAACAACTTTACGAATAAAACCCTGCTCAGCTTGTCCAGACCTACGTCGACTGACTGCGGCTATGATGCGTTTGAAGCATACGGCGCCGTATCAGTACCGGCTCCTAATGGCAAGTCATAGCCTTAGCACTACTAACAATGCAAAGCCTGCCGAACACAGGATGAACATCATTCCTGTAACGGTGGGTACCCGTACGGCAAATAGTTTTCCATCTGCACTGGCTCAGGTTGCGAAACTTTAATTACAACCACTCAATAGATTTAGCTTATGGTAGTGAGGTAACTTGTCTGGCGGCAACAATACTAATTGAGATTATGAAACACTGACGTAGTGAAACAGACGGATATTGCTACATACCGCACACTAGCATACATGATCAGTCTTCTCTCTATTCATGATGTTCTGAATTACATCATAATAACAGACGTTCGGCAGAACGACTCATGACCTTACGTTTACGTTTCACACCCTGTGGCAATGCGTTCCGGAACATTTTTACGGCATAAAGGGTACTGGCAGTTCTCCACTGAGAAAGACAGGAGGAAATTGTTGGCGGAATACAGAACTTACTAGTTTCTGAAGGGACACTAAAATAGCTTGGAATTTTTTCACGTTTAGTTTAAGTCCTAGGTTATGCTGAATTATCACTCATTGTCATGTATCTGGCCGATAGCAATGTCAGTTTCCTCCGTTCTGGCCCATCCGTAAAGCTGAAGGCTGTTGGCAGAGAAATGCTTTTAGCAGGGCAGAAGTGACGAGATGACAGTGATATGGAGGGATATAAGGGACTGTAATGTCCAATGACAGCTAATGACGTTATAAAAACGGGGTTTTGTATTATATTCCTGAGGATAATTCTTGGAAATAACGAGTAATTTAAATTAAGATTTATAAAATGAAATTTCAAGTTACCATGCATTATATTTCACATAGCCGATTTCATATTCCGTTTTATGGTACTGTTCTCTACTTACAGGCAGGCACTTGTGCTAAAAGCGTAAGAAATTGTTTCACGTCATCTCAGGATGGCACAGATTGCATCAATAGATAATATTTGTGACACATAAGGTGCTGCTCAGTTGTAAGAGGCGAGCAGAAGACCATGCAACAGGCAAAAAAAAATTACTGAATATAAGTCCGGAAACCAGTGGTTTCTGTCATGAGCAGCATTATAACTGATTGCATGAACAGCTTGTAAAAGAACCCCCAAGGATGGAAATGCAGATCTGAGGACAAACACATTGCAACAAGCGTTCCACACGGCCTTCGATCGTATGAAGTCAGCCTTCAGCACGTCTCTTCATCGATGCCCGTACACGTCAAAACATGCCAAACGCATTCTGAACACATCGACAGTCATTCACAGTGCACGCCCTGAGTCCATTGACACTATCAGCAAGTATGGAATATACCAAAGTAATATTTATTATTATAATTGTGATTATAATAACAATAATTCAATAGTGTCAGGATGGGGGACGTGGGAGGCCACGGTAGTGGTGTGTCACGGCCAACGCACATGTTGTCGAAACTCCGTTTACCAGTACTTCCGTATCCGGTACGATGATAAAATCAAACGAGTGCATCTAATTGCTTTGTAATTCACGACTCACTTGCTGCGTTTAGAAATAAACGTAGCTTTAGTCATTAACAGTGTTACAGGCTGACATTGTGCATAAGCCTTATAAGACAAAACCAGTTGTTTCTGGACCTACGTTTACTAGTATTATTTGCTTGTTTCTTTGTCCTCTATTGGTGCCTTTCGTTTGTACCTAGGTAATCAAACACTATTTGTATTTGAAAACAGATTCTAATATGAGAAATGTAACTTACGGGTCTGGCATACAGATTTTGTGTAACAAAGTTTCAATAAAGTTTACACTCGGCTGTAGAGTGAAAGATTCTTTCTGGAAACACCCGGTAGGATGTGGATAACTCATTTCTTCGCATTATCCCTAGTTCCTGGCGCGCTAGTCTTCTGAGGTACGTGCGGTATCTTCTGTCCAGTTTGTAATGTAGCATACAGGTACGGGTATAAATGTAACTGTGACGGCGGTCCGAAGTCTTGCCTGGATAGCTGAGACGTTAAGAGAGAGTGCCTGGAAAGGCAAGCGTCCGGATTCGACTCCTGGCCCAGAAAGAATGGAATCCGTCAAGACGACTCAATGTGTGTTTCAGCAGATACACAGGGTGACGCACGGAAAGTAGGAATGGGAGAAACCGACCGGTTGAAGCTGATACCGGTACTTCATTTCTGAAAAACCAAGTCTTTGGTATTAGTTTGGTCTCAATTGTAAGAGGTGTTTTCTTTATTTTTTACTAATAAACAGGTAAAAAAGCGAAATATATTAGCCGTAGAAGCAATGTTAAATTTTTTGGTTTCCAGACAAACCTTTTTTAAAAAGAAGTAATTTTTATTCGTAAAATTTCCATTTCTTTGAACTATTGCGTTATTATGGAAAATGGCAAAAGTGGTCAGTGTCATTTTAATGACAAATCTGACAGAAACGAGCGACTGATACATGGTATCAGTACAAGTGCAACATCACTGTGACAATAACGTGTCTGTTGCCATCTGGTGTAGCGTGTTGGATGATACGCATGTACATGGAGTGTGTGTGACTTGACCTATCTGGTCAGTTTCGCAGTTTCTCGCTGTTGTCGTTGGATATTAGTTGTTTTATAGAATGACGCCATTACTATCCTGGAAGCAATTTACGAAATGTCAGTGAAGTAAAATGGCTCAATTGTTTTAAAAGATTAATAACGGGATGAGCCCCAACAAACTTTCGGCATCATATAAGGAGAAAACTTAAAACTCATCAGTTCGCTAATAGCTTACAATCAAAATAGGAAGTAGCTGTTCTGTTTCCTGTATCTACATAATATGCCTTTATCCACTTATAACCCTTGAAAACGGATAGATAACATGAAATATTGATTTCTTCATCCTCAGTTTCCGCCGTTTAGCACTGACTATTCGTAATACCGAAATAGTGGTACGATTCTCTATTACAACATAATTTCTTAGCAGAGCTTCAAAAAATTAAAATCAATTCGAGATTAATGATGAATTTTTGTAGTAGTCAACAAAGTGGCGAATGGACTAAGTTTCATTTTATTTGCCTATTTATTTCAGTGTTTTGATTCTTTGTATCTTGAAACTGAGGGAGTGAAAAGTCGTTGGTTCTTAGTTAGACTTCTAGGTTTATTACATAAAAAACAGGAATAGAAAAAAACGAAAATCGGTTATTTCAGAAACCGGTTATCTTGAGCGGTTTTAACACTCAGGTTAAACTGGTGTTGAAATAAGCCGATGATACGGAAACCGGTTGTTTCAGCGAGAACCGCCGTCTCTGACGGAAAGTAGCACCGTTCTTTCTTTTTTTACGTACTTACATCAATTTAACTTACAAATAACTGTCCTACACACAGTTCCAGTGTTTAAAATCCAAACGAAATCTTAATGTGGTCTCCTCCGCGGGGCGCTGCACGTTGGACACACGCAGCCCTCTGTACACGTCACTGCTCCTCCACTGCCTCCGTACTCACCTGCACTGTCCATCGTCCCATGCTCAACTGAATGGCGTACTATGTGCGTCCGTGCAAATACGAAAGATGGCGCGAGCACTTACACATCTCAGCAAGGTGGCCAACTAAAAATACACTACTTCATATGGGCCACTCGGTGTATGAAATAATGTTTGTGTTGTTAGTAAAATTAATTTGAGGATTATTTATCATGTGCACAACTCATAGCCTCCATAAATACGAAAAAGTTCTCATTTCCCATTTTATATTGATAATGAATATCCCGCGAGACTAAAACTAATTTCTTTACAATAAAAGTCTGTAATTAATGAACATCAATTAAAACACTCAAATCTGTTAGAGGAGTTGACATAGCTATTCCAGTTAAAACTATTTATTTTCCTACCACAACTCTCTATTACGACATTTCATGGAAGTGTACGTTTCTATATTACTCTACTTGCTTCCCCGTATGTCTAACGATATATAAGGTGATTCCGTGAAGATGTCACAGACTTTCAGGGATAATGGAGACTGATAAATGTATCAATTTGAGGTAAGGGGCCATGGCCGTGTATCAGCGTTGTTGTTGCTAAGGTTGCAGGATATGCAACTTTCAGAAGTGGTAGCACTGACAAAAAACAAGAAAATATGTATAATGAAAAAGGGCTCTACAATATATACCTTAAGAGCTATGGGCACTCGTTCAGCAGAAAAGATGTTTCACTGTTGCGAAGACGAGCAAGGGCTCATATCTCTTACGGTTTGCCATTGAGGGCCAATGCTTAGCAGACTTTGTTTCTGTTTTGGCCCACGTTACCATCTCTGGATGTTTGCTACCTACAATCTTAGCAACAACAGTACCGACGTATGTATTCCATTGTCATAAGTGTCAGAACGATTTTCGCCTCTATCGGTTCCGGACTACGGTTTCTTACCTCACATTCATACATTTACCCTTCTCCATCATCCCTGAAAGTTTATAATGTCATCACGGAATTATCATGCCTATGCTGAACACTCATTCCGTTCCTGTCATGCTGGACAGCACCATTTCCATAGTAAAATAAGAGACAAGTTCAGAGAAATTATTGTCCTCGTGCATATCATTGTCTTATAAAGTAGTATCAGGAGTTGTTGTAATTGTATGGTTGTAATGTGTTGTCCGAACAAAACCGCATGTGTATCACAGGGTATATTGTAAATCTTTGTTTATAAAATTAAACTAAAGACAATGAAGTTGATCAACGAAGGACATAGAATGGCAGGCCTGTACACAAATTTTGACAGTTTGTCAGAGGTTATTACGATTAGAGGACAAGATTGTTATCACGAACTGATATTCAGTTTAACCTCTGAGATTCCGATGTTGCTCAGAGCTATTGAAATCATATTTATTCATTCTTCGGTATTCTGGTAGAATGCAGGTAGAAGAAACTAAAAGTTACAATAATATTAAAATTGTAACATGCAGTTAACTAATATATAACTGTTCACACGAATTATTAGTTCGAGGTAAGAATTCACTAAATATGGAAGAAGCAAGCAAAATTTTAAAAAAGGAAGAAAAGGGATGAAAATGCGTGTTACGCTGTAGTTTATTTTCAGGTACTGCCTGCAATTATTAAAGATCTCGCTGAAGTACTCAATACTTAAGATATAACTAAATTTGTCATTAGTAATCTTCCATGCCATTTTTGACATAGTGTTTATGCTGCTTCTATATTATTCACACAAAACGAGAGCTTTATTTCACTAAGACAGTAACGTTTACCTTTCCCTTGAACAGACGTACAACTGGAAACTCACTTTATGGTGCAGTGTTTGTGTAGGACTGTTTCTCTTCAGCAGGTTAAATAGAAAATTCTCGTTAGGCCAAAATCTCTTTGAAGCAATTTAGCTCCGTAGAGATAGTGAAAATAAAATCTCTCGCAAGAACCCTCACAAAGAAAACAAAGGAAAACAACTCATTTGTCAGTAGCCACCTGCAGAAGTAATTACTGACAAATTACATCGTTCGACACATGCCTCTTTGTTTTGTTTCACTGACGGAATAACTCGCCTGGGGCGGGACGGCAATGAATGAAAGGGAAATACGCGCACATATCACGCTGATTGTATTTTTCAATTTTCCACAAACTCAATTTCTTTTATTGTGACCAATAAATGTCTATATTCAGTTAGAGGGCACTGAGAGGCTGACACATTGAAACAGACGATGCAATACTTAGTTTCCTTCAGAGCAAAAGTAGGAAAGTGGGATAGTATGCGCCCCGTAGGGGGAGAAGGATGAGGGGTGAGAGAGGATGGGAAGGGAGGGAAGGGAAATGGGGCATTGCTCCCTCCTGAAATCTGTTACAGACTTTATATTGAATTCAAAATTCTCACGCATTTTTAGAAACAACTGTCTCCGACTCTACTCAGCCATATGCAAGGGGTAACACAGTGACTTTAGTAAAACCATGTTGTTTGGTTGTGAGGTTGTTCACAGAGAGTGTATCGTTTTCTTTTTGTGGCGGCAGTTGTGGCGTTGTTTCGCAATATTCGGGAATGTGAATATGTACAAAACGGTGTACTGGAAACTTCACCCAAGTGTCGGGAAGAGTCCTCTAATCCCCTTCCCCTATAGGTAGAAGAGCTGAAGAACACTACCTGGAGGTTTTCGAGCTCTCGTTTTCTAGCAATACTATACAGCACGCTGCGAACTGAGAAGGTCAATGTTAGAAGTACACCGACTGCTTTCTACAAGAAATCGATGAACGTTGCAAAACCATGGAACGTACTTCAGACGCTGTTTCAGATCCTAGTCATTTGATTAAATCTTTAGAAACGAAGCTTCCCACGATTATACATAGCTCAGCTGAAAATTATTTCCGAATCCGTTCCCAGCTTTATTTATGCGTCAATATTTTTACTAACTTTATTTGTTTCGAAAACTTTTTGTAAGAGAATTCTCGTTTTCAAAAGTCAAATTAATTAAGAATTCTCTCGGGTGCGCTATGAGTCAAGCGTGGCTATCTAATTGAGCAGTTAGTCAATAAAAAATGGGCCAGCTTAAGATATCGATGTTGATGAGGCAGTTTCAAAACTTGTAGCACAAAAAGCAGGAAGAAACTCTAAACTACGTGCTAGTCACCTATCACTACGAAGATCTTCGGTTACTTGTTCGGCTTGCTTAATAATATGTTGAACTGTGTCTGTTTCAATGCGTTTTACTTACTCGTTTTCATTCATAAAACTTTGCGAAGTATTTAACATTATGCTTCGATTACTTAATCACGAATATGCAAAACTCCTACTTACAAATGTTGTATTTTATACTTTTATCTACGGTCGCAGATTCAAATCCTGCCTCGGGCATGGATGTGTGTGATGTCCTTAGGTTAGTTAGGTTTAAGTAGTTCTAAGTTCTAGGCTACTGATGATCTCAGAAGTTAAGTCGCATAGTGCTCAGAGCCATTTCAATCATTTTCATACTTTTGTGAAGATGGCAGTTTGGGAGGGGGGGGGGGCGGTGACAAAAGTCTGCCTCGGGTACCAAACGCTACGCTGCTGTGTAAACGTCAGTCTGAACCATAGGAAAGTATTGGTAGGTTGTTTTGTGGAAGGAGACCAGACATCGAGGTCATCGGTCTCATCGGATTAGGGAAAGATGGTGAAGGAAGTCGGCCGTGCCCTTTGAAAGGAACCATCCCGGCATTTGCCTGAAGCGATTTAGGGAAATCACGGAAAACCTAAATCAGGATGGCCGGACGCGGGATTGAACCGTCGTCCTCCCGAATGCGAGTCCAGTGTCGAACCACTGCGCCACCTCGCTCGGTGAAAGTATTGGATATGTAGGGAATTCCTTGTACACAGTTCTGCTCAAGTTCGAAACTGATCACAGAAATATCAACAAGACATTCAGTAACATTTATGTAGGTTATGAGTCTTATCTTTACGTCATTAAAGTATGAATATGTGTCTTAGAAAGTCTATGAAATGAATGACAAGTTCGCTCACAGAAACAAAGTTTACATTCCACTTCTATGTTTCATCTTAGTTCATTATATCTTCCTTCATCGTCACCACAACCTAGCGAAAACAAATTTTGCGTTTGATGTCGAACGTCGCATCGACTGTCACTATCGTCAGATGATGACGACGTTTGGGTTGTGGGCCGCGCAAATGCGCGGTCATCAGCGCCCATACAAATCACAATTTTTACACAGTCCAATCTAACCAGTGTCACGGTGGTGGTGGTGGTGGTGGTGGTGGTGGTGGTGGTGGTGGTGGTGGTGGTGGTGGTGGTGGTGGTGATGATGATGATGATATGATGAGGCAGCACAAACACTCAGTCCCCGGGCAGAGAAAATCCCCAACCCAGCGGGGAATCGAACCCGTGACCCCGTGATCCAGCGGTAGCAACGCTAGCCACTAGACCACGAGCAGAGGACGCTATCGTTAGACATTTACAATAGTCAGCCGGAACATTATGACCACCTGTCTTACAGCCTGCATATCCACCTTTTGTAAGGATTACAGCGGCGACGCGTCGTGGCATGGAAACAATGAAGTATTGGTAGGTCGCAGGATGTAGTTGGCACCACATCTGCACACGAGAGTCACCTAATTACCATATATTCCTCGGGAGGGGGAGGAGAGCGATGAGATTTGACGCCACGTTCAGTCACATCCCAGATGAGGTCGATAGGATTCAGACCTGGCGAGTTGTGGGGCCATCACATGAATAGGAACAACTCGCCACCTTTGTTCCTCGAATCACGCCGTCACACTCCCGGCCTTTTGACAAGGCGCATTATCTTTTTGAAAAATGCCATTGCCGTCAGGGAAGATGATCTTCAGGAAAAAGTGTACGTGGTCTGTAACTAGTGTATGATACTCCATGACCGTCATGGCTCCTTGCACAAGCTGAGCTGGACCTATGAATGCCCACGTGAATGTTCCCCATAGCATAATGGAGCCACTGCCAGCTTGTCTCCGTCCCGCAGTACAGGTGTCACGGAGCAGATCGCCCCCAATCATGAGCATGATGAAGAATGTATCGGGATTCACGAGACCAAGCAACGCTCAGTGCTGCTCCAACATCTCCAGTGCCGATGGTCACGTGTCCATTTCAGTCGTAGTTGCCGATGTCACGGTGTTACCAGTGGCACATCCGTAAGTCGTCGGATGTGGAGGCCCATCGATAGGAGTTCCCGGTGCAGTGTGTATTCACAGGCACTTGTACTCTGTCCAGAACCAAAATTTTACGTTAGTTCCGCCAGAGTTCACCGCCTGTCCTGTTTCACCAGTCCGCGAAGCCCACGACGTCCGAGATCAGTGATGAGGGCTGACCGCCGAACCCCACGACGTCTGGACGTGGGTTTCACCTTGGCTTTCGCCACGTGTTGAAGACATTCATCACATTATTCCTAAAACACCGGACGAGTTGTCCAGTTTCTGAAACGCTCGTACTGAGCCTGCAGGCCATCACAATCTGCTCTCGGCCAAACTCAGATAGATCGCGCACCTTCCCCTTTCTACACACGGACAGCACGCTCACTGATGCTACATGCACAGTGCATGTGTGTGACTGGCAGTCACTCCGCGCCAGGTGACGTTGGTATGACCTGTTCAGGTTTATATCGGTAGTAGATCGGCGGTCATAATATTCCAGCCGATCATTGTAGCTTTCGCTCAAATTTGTTGTAGGAGGGGGAAGAAGAACCACAGCCTCTTCAGGAAACCATCCCGGCGTTTGCCTAGAATGATCTGAGAAACTACGGAAAACTAAATTCGATATGGCCGGTCATAGAGTTGAGCCCAGGTTTTTAAAAACAATCAGATTTCTTTCACTTTATTCTGTCTTGGGCAGGTTAAAATCAGCTTATAAGCATCATCAATGTATCTTTTCCTAAATTTTTAAATGATAAGTTGATATTTAAATTTTGTACATTTTTCTGTCTGTATACATCTTCTGATAAATAGTCAAGTTTTTGTAGGTAGAAAGCCTGATCTCAACATCCTCTTCGTACATTTTTACTATTTTTTCCAACCTTCCATCCCGATTTAAGTAGGCTGTTTTTTACCTTTCTTACTCAGCTCTGCTCTCATTAGCATGCACGATAAATTTTCTGCTTCTCTTTTCATATACCTAATTACGTCATTGATTTTAAGATTTGGTTTAGTGAACATGTTATTAATTTTTGGGTGCTAACCTATTACAACTTTGGTCGTTCGATGGCGCCTTTTGTAGCAACTCTAAGGGTGGATGGGGTTTTCTTCATTTTCCAACCAGTAGTCAAGAAACACACAAAGCCTGGGGATACGCTGTACCTGTAAATGTATCTCGAGCCAGCCGTCACATACCACTTCAAGCAGAAAAACCAACGCAGCACACAAGCAAATTTGGTGTCTCACTTCTTCACTTTCGGTGTATTTACGAGTAAGCCCTAGATTTTGCACTTCTGTCCAGAGACCTTCTTAATGTAGAAATAACACCCATGTAATACTGCTGTAAATATCACCACTTCAATCGCTGCTGATTGGAAATGTACGGCCACGTTAGCAGTTTTCCATTCGGGAATATTTTCCACAAACTTTCGGATAAGATGTATGTATGTGTCTCTTCCTTTTGTTGGCAGTAATGCAGAGGCAACTTGATGGATATTTGTCTCATTATTTCAACTCCCAAAGTTGGCATGAATGGAATATGTTTGCTACAGAACTTGAATGTGCCATCAATAACACTGTCTCCTATTTGCCGTCGCAAAGATTGTTGCCATTATTAATAGTTAGTAACTCTGCTTTCAGGTCAATTTCCTCTCTCTGCTGCGGATCTCTCTCATTTCCTTGTGATTTTTCCCGCCGGTACTACAAAATTCTCTTTGCTTTCTGTTCTGGCATTTCAGTGACAAAATCATACCTTCGATTATTCACGCATCCATGCTTCTCTGAATATATTTTGGAAATTGAAGTCTCTCCCGCGCCCTTTTCTTTGCCTGGTTCAAAGTCTTCCTTGTTTCCAACCGAGCGTCATCTGGAGTTCCACATTGATGTTCGATTGAAAAAAGCACCGTTGAATCCTTGCTTTTAAGCATTCCTCGACAGTGGCTTGCTTTCTGTGTTCAACAGCGCCGCTCCGCAGTCCCGTCTTCTTTCGTTCTCTTCACCACACAAGAACAACCTTCAAAGTGGTCACGTGGCTTACCGCGAATGGTCGCTGAAACTTCTATATCGGAACTTTCTTAACGGAATACACAAGTGGTACGACGTCAGCTCTAGGACAGCCACAGCGGAACTATGGCCGTTTGTTCAGAGAGTCGACTACTGTGGTAGAGAGGTCCAGCGTGGCGCAGTTCAGCTGTGTCCGGGGAGCACGAAGTTCAGAGTAATTACGACGGTCGGGACGCAGGTAAGCCGTGACACTGAGGGATAAGGTATTGAGCGCAGATTTCTGGCTGGGCGCAAATTTCACTACGCGCAGTTTTCATGGATTCTTACAAAAAATTGCAGAAGTAAGGTACCAGGTAGAGACAATAAGGATGGTTTTATTACTGTTTTCATTCCATGATCGAATTCGAGACTTCCTATCTCATCTTCAGATGTGCCTTAGTACACATCTAATCGGTGTAAAGTATTAATTTCCCAGATCACAACAGGCTGTCAGCCGAGTTGCTGTGGTCGGGAAATTAATACTTTACAAAGATTAGATGTGTACTAAGTTACATCTGAAGATCAGACTAGAAGTCTCGAATTCGACCATGGTATAAAAATATGTAAAACGTTCTCGGTTTTCTTGCATCGTCAATTCGGAATAAAATGAATTTAATCCCGAATTGACGCGGCAAGAAAACCGAGGACGTTTTACATATAAGTGCCGTCGCGAAAGCCTTCGTTCCCATGGTATAAAAAATTATGAAACAATCGTTACAGCCTGACATAATTTTAATAATTGTTTTTATGATAAACGCCTGCGTTCCCACCAATCCACTACGATGCATAGCCAAAATAAAGTACCCGATCTTTTCTTTGTCGCTTCATTGAACAGTCTTCAATTAGCTAAGGAAAGGGACTTTTTAACAACCAACACAGTGTAAACACTGCTGCATTATACCTGCCCAACAACTCGTCCACAATTGCCACAACAGCAGCCTCTTCACTTGCGCAATTCTAAATCTCAACATAAAGTTTGCATTTGACCCGTCAAGGTTTGCTGGGACTTGGTCTGTTTTACGTGGTAGAAAGACCGTAGTAGAGTGTATAGGATATTGCCATTCTCTATTGTAGGTCAATTGAAACATACTTCATCTGCAGGCCCAAATATAGAAGAAAGAACACATATTTTTGCTCTCGACGAGAGGAAGAAGTGGTGAAATATCAAGGTTGAAAAGGTGTTTGGAACTTATTAAATTTTATAATTCTTAAACTATATGGGGTACAACCCTGTGCGACATTCAGCCTCAAAGATATAAGATTTGTTGCCCAATTGTCATGTGTACTCAATAATGTGCCAAACCAAGGATATGAGGACCATTTTCCTTGAGTCGTTGGCAGTTAAAACTTTATTCTACCGACCAAATTCATGGTTGGTTTTGCAGGTTTCCTGCAACTTTATCCATACTATTCATATAAAACAGAGGTATTTCAGATACACTAATGAAATGTGCTTACCTCCACGATATTTCAGTAATCTACCTTTAAAAAAATATTGACTGAATAGCTACCGAACGTTTAAGAGAAAGTAAGCTTGTTGTACTTCCCGTCAACTTCATTTCTTGAGGCTCGATGCGATCTCAGACTCAACTAATCATTTGTATCAAAGATGGACCGTTTGAAATTTGCTCCCTCTTGGGTAATTTTAGCAGATGGCAGTTTCTACCTAAAAATACTAAATACTTATGAATCGCTTGAGGTAAAAATAGTTTTGCGTAATCGTACAAATGATCCATGGAACATGAGAATAACCAACGAGGTTCCACTGCAATACAAAGTTATCTGATTAGCTGAAAATTTCACTCAAAAGTGAGAAACTGCGATCACTGCTGAAACAGTTTATCCTCTCTATGACTGAAATCGAAACGTTGTTCCTTTGCGAACGTAGTGCTCGAGTGAACTCATGCACAGGCCTGAATAAAGATCACAATAGTAAAAAAAAGTGGATAAGAATCCCAAATTATATGCGTACTGAATAAATATTGCACAGAAAATGAATACAAAATCTCACGTTCTATATACAAGTGCACTGCAACGGATTTCGTGTCCATACACGAAGCTGTGAACTCGAACAAAGAGCTAATATTGTACTCGCTGAATACGACCTCAAAGTTCCTCGCTCAGACACATCTGATGTTCAACAGAGCACATCTACGCAAGTGCAGCAGAAGCAAGCCACCGTCTCACCGTAAACCAGAACGACGTCGCTTGAGTGGGCCCCTTTCTTCGTCACAAGACGAAGTGTCGGTACCAAACACATCCTTACGTCTTCACAGCGCCAGGCAGAACAACGGTGTGTCGCTTTGTCCAGTGACAATACTGCTTACGCTAACTGACTCTGCCCGCCAAGAATTTCTGTTGGCTAGCTCACTTCAGAGTTTTGGCACAGAATAAACAGTACACAGAAAGGAAAGCAGAGCGTGGTCCCTTTCATTTGTATGAAATGAAGCGTTGCGCTCGACGCCATATTGAAACCGAGAAAACGCGATACGACAACTGCTTACTGCTGCGGTTCAAACTGGACATGCTTACGAAACAGAAGTAATCCAACCGACTAAATGAAAACTTTTGGGAAGGGAAACCCTAGTCAAACAAACCGTGAGAAATCTTGTTTACATGTACAAGTTGTGGAAAGCCAATGCTTTTAGCTTCAGATAAGAATGAAGTTACTTTGCTTCATAAATTTCCGTTTTTTCCTTGCAAGAAGTTTTTTATTTCTTAATTTCTCTACGATAAGACTGTGAGGTGATAAATCAACTACATTTCTAAGAAAAACACCTTTTATGAGATACACAGGAGTAATTTAGTTCTTTTACCAGCGCTGGAATTCATTCATGGTATCATCATAAAAGTAATACATAGGTATTACTTTAATTTTTGCTCAAACCAGTGTGCTCAGTCTAACGTATTCTATAATATGAATCATATTCGTTTAATAAATGACGATTGATAAGTGTCACAATGAAACTTTGGTCAAGCTTTGTTCTAAATATGTGTTTCACCTTGTCCGATATATAACTGTTGGATTTAAATGTCATAGTCTCCATTATTTTCTTCCAGCAGTAAGTACAACAATACATTACAATCTCTAATTTGAGGAACGTGCGTCCACCCTTCAAATTTTATTCTGCAGAGTATTAGGAAATTGAGTAGCACGGTACTTCGACCAGCAACGAAACATTATACACTTCGTCAAAGAGGTGTCACATGAAATGGTAAGATACGAAAGAAATCAGTTTTATGCGTCAATTAGTTTACTCAGAATCGAATAAGAGGTACTGTACCTAATAAGGAAGAAAACGTGGAAAATCGAAACAAGACCTTTTTAACTGTTTAAAGGAAAACGAGAACCTTCGCCGAAAAAAATATCTGCAGAATTTAATATAGCTTTGCTTCAGTTACATACGGTGTTTTATCGGTTTAATGGGCTTTTTATGTTTACCGCGAAAAGAAAATCAGAAAACTGATTTTCCTCATGTACTCCAATTAGTCACTTTTCGGGAACAACCCATTACTTTCCTGTGTGGTCTTTTCTCTTCTACTGCTCATTATACGTTTCTAACTTTAACACTACATCAAACAGCTGTCTGCTCAACAGCTAAAATGCACAGTTAATAAAATAAACAAAACGTATACTTTCGCCTTTGGCTTCAAGCACAGCTGCTTTCTAGATTTCAATATGACAGACTTGGCACATGCGCACCAGTTTTGGCGAATGGACTGCAGCCGAGCTTCCATTTGTATATTCTCTATTTTATGGTTTAAGATATGCCATGCAGTTCTCATCCAAAGATAAGCCACTCTCGCAGTCGCGTAAGTGAGTAAGGTTCTTTGAGCCTGGCAAGTGCTTATTCATTTGCGCATGAATGCTTCGCTTGTGAAGTCGCTAAGAGCAGATTACTTTAAATAGAAATGAATTGTTTCTTCCTTTAATATTTAACACTGCAGCAAGACCTAGAAATTTACGTATGTTACAGAATTATGTAGGAATTATTTCAAAAGAGGAAAAAAAAAGCAACAAACCCCCACGATCACAAGATTAAGATTTGTTTTTAAAGACCTACAGCGAGCCGAAGGAAAGTCCAGTTTTGTCCCAGAGAGGCCTGCAATTTGGTATGTCGCTTTTGTGGGCAAATGTTCTAAAACCGGCCGTGGTTGCGATTTTCCTGTTTCCCGCTCACCGACCTTCCCAGTACGTTTTGGTGGTGATTAACTGTCATCTATAGTTGTTCCTGTTAGCTGAAAATGTCCAGCGAGTGTCTTTTTCATCGTCATCCAAGTTATTCAACTGAAGTATACCATAGTCTGTGAGTGAAAGGATGCGTCTATTTGAAGCTTATATCTTTAAAGGTTCATTTAAAGAGACTCTTAAAACAGGTGCATATGATATTGTCATATGTTTGGTTAGACACCTCAGAACATCTGAAACCACCGCATTATAGTAATTGTTGAAGCACTGGGTAATTAATTAGCAGGAGAGGCAAATAAATCGTTGCCTCTACACACTTGCTCAACTTTCTAGAGGTTTTACTAAACCGCTTGAGGTGAAGGCTGGGATGGACACTTTGCAAAAGACTCGTGCTGTTTCCTTCTCCTCCCATAAACAATACAAGAGTCGAAATGTCAAACTTTCTGAGATTGTATTTTCAAGAAAAGCGTTTTCAGTGCCATTCCCTAGACTTGATCCAGGTGCGAAACATTGCAAAAGTCTTCCAAACATGCGACAGTGCATGGCGCAACGTCTTTGTGTCTGCCTGGGCGCCCCTCTGGAGTTACAAAATGCAAAAGAAACGAGAAATGGTTTTTGTTGACTGAAATTCTACAAGTTATAAACTTAGAGTTGCATTCCTCTATTTGATTTCTTAAAAATACAATGTAGTGCCTCAGTATTAATGATACTTGGGAAAAAGTTTTCTTCATGATTTTTTTTTTGTTGATAACTTTTTGAGACCGTGGCTGCATACAAAATTCACTGAAGCGCCAAAAAAACTGGTATAGGTATGCGTATTCAAATACGGAGACGTGTGAACTGGCAGAATACGTCTCTGCCGTCGGCAACGCCTATGTGAGACAACAAATATCTGGTGCAGTTGTTAGATCGGTCACTGCTGCTACAATGGCAGGTTACCAAGATTTAAGTGAGTTTGAACGTAGTCTTACAGTCGGCGCGTGAGCGATGGGACACAGGATCTCCTCGGTAACGATGAAGTGGTGATTTTCCCCTACGACCATTTCACGAGTGTACCGTAAATACCAGGAATTCGGTAAAACCACAAATATCCGACATAGCTGCGACCGGAAAAAGATCCGGCAAGAACGGGACCAACGACGACACAAGAGAATCATTGAACGTGACAGAAATGCAGTCCTTCCGCAAACTGCCGCAGATTTCAAAGCTGGGCCGTCAACAAGTGTCGGCGTGCAAACCATTTAACGAACCCTCACCGAAATGGGCTTTCGGAGCCGAAGGCTCACTATTGTACCCATGATGACTGTACGACACAAAGCTGTACGCCTTACCAAGGCCAGTCAACACCGACATTGGTCTGTTGATGACTGCAAACATGTTGCCTGATCGGACGAGTCTCGTTTCCAATTGTAGCGAGAGGACGGAGGTGTACAAGTATGGAGACACCTCATGAATCCGTGGATCCTGCATGTCAGCAGGGGACTGTTCAAGCTGGTGGGGGCTCTGTAATGGTGTGGGCCGTATGCAGTTGGAGTGATGTGGGACTCCTGATAAGTTTAGATACGACTCTGGCAGGTGACACGTACGCCTGCATCTATTCATGCCCATTGTTCATTCCGACGGGCTTGGATAATTACTGCAGGACAATATGACACCCCACACGTTCGGAATTGCTACAGAGGGGCTTCAAAAACACTCTTGTGAGTTTAAACACCTCCGCTGCCCTACAACTTCCCAGACTTCAACATTATTGAGCCTATCTGAGATGCCTAGGAACGTGCTGTTCAGAAGAGATCTCCACCCATCGTACTCCTACGGATTTATGGACACCCCTGCTGGATTCATGGTGTCAGTTCCCTCCAGCACTACGTCCATGCCATTTTTTGTTGCGGCACTTACACGTGCTCGCGGGGACTCTACACGATATTGGGCAGGTGTGCCAGTTTCTCTAGCTTTTCAGTGTAGAACATGATTTTAGAACAGAAGAAAATAGCGACTAGCCACTAATAATGTTACTTATTGAAGTTCGCAGTTTCGAACTGATAAGTTCATTTTCAGACTGTTATTCACCTTCATGTTACATTCTTTGCGATTTACGTTAGTTGTTGGCTGCTTTTCAACTATTAATGTAAACAACAATATATGTAATATAAATGTGAATAGCCGTCTGCACATGAATTTGTTGCTTGCACCCCAGTAACAGGGCTATTTGTGAACATAAATAGCTTAATTAACAGTGGTTTCTTCCTGTTTCCTTCTTTGCAAGAATAACATTGTTAAAACTTTGCTATTGGTACCTAGAACAAGTCATTTTCCTGGCATAGCGCTTAGAACGTGCCTCCTAAAGTACTTGTTTTTAGATTTGTCTCATTTTTTGCTGTGATGCGGCGAGTAGCGTAGTTTTTTGGAATCGTAACACCTTTCCATCTTTTATACAAACGTACAAAGAGAGATACGTAGTTTTTTTTCCTCATGTTTTCTAAACAAGTGTACTACGAATTGCTAAGCTCATCTGTGAATCCTCACTGTCTGTCCGCTACGACAAGCGAAACTGGTATTGAGCTCAGTTTCATGAGCAGTGCTCTAGAATCAACAGAGCCAGAACTATTCAAGTTACTTCGTTTGTGGCTAATATGCGTTACCTTGGTATATTTCTGTTTCTGTCCGGCTGTCATCTGCCATTTCTGCAGCTAGAATTTTCATCTTACTTCGTTAATAGTCGAAAGTTATGACTGGCTGTTGTGATTCATTGACAATGATGTACTAGAAATATATAGGACAGTTTCTTCTAGTTACCTATACCTCATTATAGGTTGTTACACTGAGCATCTGGCCCCACTGTACAGATCGTTGATCATCTATGGGTCTACGAGCACTTTCCAACAGTTTTCTGATAAGATATCTACTTATTCACACACACATCCCCCTGCGGATCCGGGGTAAGAATAGGCCCAATGTATTCCTGCCTGTTGTAAGAGGCGACTAAAAGGAGTTTCAACCGTTTCGGCCTTCCATGTAATGATCCCCCTTGGGGTTTGACCTCCATTTTTCAAAATTCTACAGAAGTACGAGCCTTTTGGGGAAGGACGCCTTTCGTGGTGTATCACTGGTCCTCCGTGCACTAAGACCTTGGCACTCAGCATTGTAACGGCGTTGTAACCATACCAACTATTCATCAAATTGGGCCTAAACGCCTGATGGGTTGCAAAAGTTACGCCCATAGTGCGTCCCCATCTGCACCTACGATCATGATGGACTTTCCGTGGCACCCGAAATCCAGCACGGTAGCCAGCCCGGTGTGGTGGGGTTGTCATGTACCCTCTAGGTTGTAGCCCCCTGACAACACAGGGATCGTACTGCCGATACCTGAGCTGCACCCTCCCCACGTCGGCCAAGGAGTAGATGCCCGTCTACTTGGGGCATCAGGACTCCCGGCAATGGTCATCCTGCCAGGTGGCCCTTGCTGAGGCTGGGTGGCGCCCGTGGGGAGAGCCCCTGGTCGGAGTGGGTGGTATCGGGGCGGACGTATCGCAGATGAAACGTCAACATGTATCAGGTCGCTCTGCGGCCGAGTCTTTCAAAAAGAAAAGTACTCTCTCTGGTTCTGGTTCTCCTGCCCTTTCCCCCTTAGCCACTCCCTGGGAGGAAGGACAGGCCCGCCGGCTTGGGGCGAAGTACTTCCCCCGCTATTTGGTCTGTTCTCGGACCGATGGGGGGACGTTTGCCACCTCCAAGCCCATGTTCTTTGTTCAGCACATCGAGGACATCTTCGGGGAAATCGAGGCTCTCAGCAAAATGCGTTCTGGGTCCGTTCTTATAAAGACCACCTCCGCCACACAGTCGGCGGCGCTCCAGGTGTGCGACGGACTAGGGGACATCCCAGTGTCCATTGTCCCGCATCTGGTACTGAATAGGACGCAGGGGGTTATTTTTCATCAGGACCTCCTGCTGCAATCTGATGAGGAGCTCAGGGCCAACCTGGAGCGCCGAGGCGTGCATTTCGTCCAGCGGGTCCAGCGCGTCCCCAAAGACGCATCGACACCGGGGCCTTTATCCTCGCCTTTGAGGGGGACGTTCTCCTGGTGAAGGTAAAAGTGATGTGCTACCGGTGCTACGTGCGACCTTACGTCCCGCCTCCTATGCGCTGCTTTCGGTGTTTGCGCTTTGGGCACATGTCGTCACGGTCTGAGGCTGAGCCCCTTTGTGGCGATTGTGGACGTCCTCTTCGTGAGGAACATACATGCACCCCACCACCTTGGTGCATTAATTGTCCTGGCATCCACTCACTTAGATCTTTAGACTGCCCCACGTATCAGAAGGAGAAGAAGATTCAAGAACTCAAAACTTTGGATTGTCTCTCTTATTCTGAGGCCAGGGAGAAGTATGACCGCCTCCATCCCGTGACATTGACAACTTCGTTTGCCTCAGTCGTGTCCATTCCTTCAGCAGTATCCTCACCCCTATCCTGTCCCCCCTCCACCTCCTCCCCCCATCCGGGGTCTATGCCTCCGCCTCCCAAATCCCTCCCTTCCAAATCCTCCTCCCCTGCGCCCCCCACCCCCTCAGCCCCAGGGGCCACCCTTCCTCCTCCTCCCCCCCCGCTGCCTGAGAAGCGATCCTCTTCTCAGGTGTCCATCGGGGAAACGTTCCGGACCCTGGCTTCCGAGGTCCGGCGTTCCAAAACGGACCCCGCGCGTGAGGACCTCCTTCGGTTCCAGCCCACCATCCCTGTGCCTCCTCGGACTTCCAAGAAGGCCTCCAAGAAGAAGTCTCTATCCCCCTCTCCACCCCGGCGCGATTCGTCTGATGCTCCATCCGTGAGTCGCTGCTCCCGGCCGTCCTCAGTTTCGCTGGGATACTCTGCTGCCAGGCGCTCAGCTGGCCTCTCGTCGGCAAATGATGCTGCCCCTACTTCGCAACCCGGGACAGTGGCCACAGCTGGCGACGACTCGATGGAACAGGATCCTTCTCCCGCCGGTTGTAGCGTTGTTCCCTCGAAACCTGGCCCTCCGTGGCCGTCGAGGTGACCAGTTCTTCCCCCGTCTCGTTCCCCCCTTTTTTCTGACTAGCGATGGCCTTGTTACATTGGAACATAAGAGGTATTCGATCTAATCGGGAGGAATTACAACTGCTCCTCCGCCTGCACTGTCTGCTCGTCCTTGGTCTCCAGGAAACCAAGTTGCGCCCAACTGACCGTATTGCCTTTACCCACTATACCTCGGAGTGGTATGACCTCACCCCTGTGGACGGTATTCCAGCTCATGGTGAGGTTATGTTGCTCGTTCAGGACGATGTCTATTACCATCCCATCCCATTGACCACCCCACTCCAAGCCATAGCTGCCCATATTACTCTTTCTGCCTTCACTTTTTCAGTTTGTATTGTCTACACTCCATCGTCATCCGCAGTTAGTCGGGGTGACATGATGCACCTGATTGTTCAGCTTCCTCCGCCGTTTTTATTGTTTGGCGACTTCAGTGCACATCATCCCCTTTGGGGCTCTCCTGCATCCTGTCAAAGAGGCTCCCTCTTGGCGGATGTCTTCAACCATCTCAATCTTGTCTGCCTCAATACTGGCGCCCCGACTTTCCTCTCAGACTCTACTCATACCTACTCCCACTTGGAGCTTTCGATCTGTTCTACCACTCTTGCCCGTCGGTTCGAGTGGTATGTCCTTTCTGACACCTATTCGAGCGACCACTTCCCCTGTGTCGTTCGTCTCCTGCATCACACCCCATCCCCACGTCCTTCGAGCTGGAACATTGGAACATACCGAAAGCTGACTGGGGACTTTACTCCTCCCTGGCGACCTTTTTGGACCACGATTTTCTCAGTTGTGACAGTCAGGTCGAATACCTCATGGTTGTTATCATCAATGCTGCCGAACGTTCCATTCCTCATACTGCCTCTTCTTCACGTCGCGTTTCCGTCCCCTGGTGGAATGAGGCTTGTCGAGACGCTATCAGTGCTCGACGACGTGGTTTACGCACCTTTCGCCGCGAATTGTATTGGATACAAACGACTCCGAGCGCAATGCCGTAGAGTCATCAAAGACAGCAAAAAAGCTAGTTGGGCCTCTTTCACCAATTCATTTAACAGTTTTACTCCCTCTTCCGTCGTTTGGGGTGGCCTGCGCCGGCTGTCGGGCATTAAGGCCTACTCCTCGTTACCTGGCCTGACCTCAGGTAATGAGGTCCTTGTTGATCCTGTGGCTGTCTCCAACGCCTTCGGCTGCTTTTTCACAGAGGTTTCAAGCTCCGCCCATTACCACCCTGCCTTCCTTCCCAGGAAAGATGCAGAAGAGGCTCGGCGACCTTCCTTCCACTCGCTGAATCTGGAAACTTATAATGGCCCCTTTACTATGTGGGAACTCGAACGTGCGCTTGCAGTGTCCCGGTCCTCTGCTCCGGGGCCAGATGCCATTCACGTTCAGATGCTGGCACACCTTTCTCTGGCGGGCAAAAGCTTCCTTCTCCGTACCTACAATCGCGTCTGGACTGAAGGTCAGGTCCCCATGCGTTGGCGTGACGCCGTCGTTGTTCCTATACCCAAACCCGGGAAGGATAGACACCTTCCTTCTAGTTACCACCACATTTCCCTTACAAGCTGTGTCTGTAAGGTGATGGAGCGCATGGTTAACGCTCAGTTAGTTTGGATTCTTGAATCTCGACGCCGCTCCGCTATTGACCACCTTGTGACCTTGTCGACATTCATCATGAACAACTTTTTGCGAAGACGCCAAACGGTAGCCGTTTTCTTCGATTTGGAGAAGGCTTATGATACCTGTTGGAGAGGAGGTATCCTCCGCACTATGCACAGGTGGGGCCTATGCGGTCGCCTGCCCCTTTTGATTGATTCCTTTTTAACAGATCGAAAGTTTAGGGTACGTGTGGGTTCCGTATTGTCCGACGTCTTCCTCCAGGAGAACGGAGTGCCTCAGGGCTCCGTCTTGAGCGTAGCCCTTTTTGCCATCGCGATCAATCCAATTATGGATTGCATTCCACCTAATGTCTCAGGCTCTCTCTTTGTCGATGACTTCACGATCTACTGCAGTGCCCAGAGAACATGCCTCCTGGAGTGCTGCCTTCAGCGTTGTCTAGACAGCCTATACTCATGGAATGTGGCAAATGGCTTCCGGTTCTCTGAAGAGAAGACGGTTTGTATCAACTTTTGGCGATATGAAGCGTTCCTTCCGCCATCCTTACATCTCGGTCCCGTTGTTCTCCCATTCGTGGAAACAACTAAGTTTCTAGGGCTCACATTGGACAGGAAACTTTGTTGGTCTCCGCACGTCTCTTATTTGGCGGCCCATTGTACACGTTCCCTTAATGTCCTCAGAGTTCTTAGTGGTTCATCTTGGGGAGCGGATCGCACTGTCCTGCTTTGCTTGTATCGGTCCATAGTCCGATCGAAGCTGGATTATGGGAGCTTCGTCTACTCGTCTGCTCGGCCATCCCTCTTATGCCGTCTCAACTCCATCCACCATCGAGGGTCACGTCTTGCGACCGGAGCCTTCTACACTAGTCTCATTGAGAGTCTATATGCTGAAGCTGCCGAATTACCATTGACCTACCGGCGCGACGTACTGCGGTGTCGGTATGTCTGCCAGCTGTTGTCAATGCCCGACCACGCCTCTTATCAGTCCTTCTTCGCCGATTCTCTCGACCATCAGTACGGGTTGTATGTGTCTGCCCTGCTGCCCCGTGGAGTCCGCTTCCGTCGCCTGCTTCGACAATTGGATTTCGCCCTCCCTACCACCTTCAGAGAGGGTGGAAGCCTGACACCACCTTGGCTCCAGGCTCCGGTTCATATTTATCTCGACCTCAGCTCACTCCCGAAGGAGGGTACTCCGGCTGCAGTGTATTGCTCACGGTTTGTCGAACTTTGTGCTCGACTTGCCGGTCATACTTCTATTTACACAGATGGCTCCAAAACTGACGATGGTGTCGGCTGTGCCTTTGTCGTCGGGGCCGTCACCTTTAAATACCAGCTCCTCGACCAAATCGCTCCCAACTGCTTGGACAACCTCTCCCAGACTGTCTCGGCGAGAAGAGGTCCTTCTGACCAGGTTGCGGATTGGGCATTGCCGGTTTAGCCACCGCTACCTGCTCTCCGGTGATCCAGCCCCGCAGTGCCCTTGTGGTCAAGCATTAACAGTGCGCCATGTTTTATTGTCATGTCCCTGCTTTAGTCAATCTCGTGTTGTCCTGTCCCTGCCATCTACTTTACCGGATATTTTAGCTGATGACGCTTGAGCAGCTGCTCGTGTTCTGCGTTTTATAACTTTGACTGGCTTGTCAAAAGACATCTAACTCTTTTACTTATTTTATCTGCATCTTTGCAAGGACTTTCCGGTGTCCCCCCCTCCCCTTGAGTTTTACTAGATTCTATGTGCTCTAACGATTGTGACTGGGCGCTAATGACCTAAGTAGTTGAGCGCCCTTAAACCCCAACAAAAAAAAAAAAATACTTATTCACCGAGTATCGCGGGAAAAGATATATAAATATGCGCATTGGTCATTGTAAACTAAAATAAAATACGCAGCATGTTCTGAGAACATAAAGGTGCATCGAAATTCATAATGAACCTTCGATAAATTGAATACTCAGTCTTCCTCCTTCCCCCAATGAAATTTCATTAACTAAGGTCTCTGCTTTAGCATCGATCACCTTCCGGCGCATCCTGCCCAAGTGTTTAACCCACGGATATCCAAAGGGAGTAGTCATCTTCATCTACTACGTTATAGATAAAATTAATAGTGAATGTTCTTCCTCACATTTTTAAGGTACGGTCAATGTCACATTTACTTAAAGTTTTTCGATGTAGTTGACAACTACTACACGGTACAAATATCGTCTATAGCAAATAATTTGCCGGAAAGCTTGAGCATTTTACATTCTAAAGCCAAACATTGTCAAAAATGGTTCAAATGGCTCTGAGCACTATGCAACTGAACTTCTGAGGTCATCAGTCGCCTAGAACTTAGAACTAATTAAACCTAACTAACCTAAGGACATCGCACGCATCCATACCCGAGGCAGGATTCGAACCTACGACCACAGCGGTCGCTCGGCTCCAGACTGTAGCTCCTAGAACCGCACGGCCACTCCGGCCTGCCGAAACATTGTATTTCAACGATATTTCTGATCAGATAACATCTCAGACTTTCAACGATTTTTTAATTATCTATGGAAATTATGATTTTCATTTTGTTCTTATTTTTCGGACCTCGCTACTAGATGGTTGTACCATCCATTGTATAATCAACTTTATGGAGAAATGATAATATCTTTAAGTCATTTGCGACTTTATTTTATTAACTGATAGAATAATCATGTGTAACTGTAATAATCAACTCTTTTGTGTATCTTCCAAATTTTTATATTAGCTGGAAGTAATTAGTTCGGTAAAGCGATAATCGCATTCCATAAGCGCGCTATCGTATTCGCATTTCGCCATTCGTAAGTCGAACCTGCAATCTATGTTTTTAACGAAGTCCACTAGTTTCTTTGCATTGACAGCAATAACAGGGACTTGCGTCACTAAGTTCGCTGCTTTCCAGCGACGAACTCTGAGCCTGTAGCAACACTCAAATTATCGTTAACACAATCATTTTATGCAGTAAGAACTGTGACAGTTTCAATGCCTTCCCTTTAATTTGACAACCATATGTTTTCTGTTCTTGCTGGCAATATGATGTTTCATTTCTTCGCCGACATTTTACCTTAGGAAGGAGGTAAACAATGCAAACTTCAAAAATGGTTGGAGTTCGTTTATAGATATATATTATTGTTAACTGAGGTATTTCATAATGAGATTGAAAGTGTAGCAAACATTCATGTGGATAAAAATTAAAATGTCCTAGCACTGGCCATCTAAGCATGTTTTAAGACTTTACAAAAAAATCCTACACTATTTTATCGATCTTGAAGATTAACAAGCAAATGGATTTTCTGTCGTAATCAATTCCATGTTAATTACACGTATAAGCCCATGACAAACATACATAAGCACGGCCAGATTGCTCAGCAGAAAACAAGTTTAATTACTCTCCGCCGACCAACAGAGCTCAATTAATTTGCTGTGGTCACAGTCGTTACCCATTTCATTACTTCATTCAGTGCCTAATAATTGCGCGCCTGCTGAACACCTATAAGCTCATTCGGCATGCAGCTGCTCGCTTGTCCATTACAAATTCAAGCTGCTATCCTGGTTTGTAATAAAGAATTGACCACGGTGGTTCGTAATTAGCCAGCTACGGTGTTTAATTTTAGAATATTCTCGTTTCGTCAAATGGCTACTTGGTTTCCGTAGGAAATTACATTAAAGTTTCCAAACAGACAAAACCAAATGAGCGAGCGTTGGCTTCCGTGGCCGCCATCATTTTCACTAATACGTTACCTGGTTTTCGACTGCGTGTCATTTTGTTTATAAAACAACCGTTTCGGCACTGTTACAAATGAACCTTATCTTGGTGACGTATCTGTTTAGTGAATGATCCACCGAATACGTACATCACTAATAAAGCATACTCGCAAATGTGGTTTAACATGTTGGAGATACATTGAACCGCTTTCTTCCGAAAAAAGTAAAATTTTTAATACTGCATAATGTACTCTTCATATAGAACGGTTGAATAATTGGGACGTGTAGCTTTCTATTTTCGGGGAGGAAGTCAGACCTCGTCTGCATCACATACGAAACCTTCCAATAGGCTATTCACACAAGCACATACTTCGAGAGAAAATTTTCGTACATTCCAACAGTATATTTTTAAGAAGGCTTTTGACGGCATTGTCCGCAGGAGGCTACTAATCAAATTGCGTGCATATAGAGCATCATTTCAGCTGTGCGACCAGATTTTCGATACCCTAATAAAAACGCAACATTCGTAGGAACCGACGGGAAGTTGTATGCAGGAATAGAATCTGGTATTCCCCAAAGAATCGTTATAAGGCCCTCTACTATTCTTATTTACGTTATCAGACGGCTAACACGGTGCACGTACCACTTGCAGGCTACCTATACAGCAGGTTCCAGAGGCAACAAAAATTAGGTTTTCGTATTTCATGTAGCTGTTCACCAAGTTGAAAAGTTATAATGCTGTAATGATCCACTCATTAAGACGTATAATCTTATATTTAAATTTTAACACAGTAAGACAAGTATTAAAATTAGAAACTTTGTCTATGTGTCCAGTCAGCTTAACTCACTATGTTAATTCAATATTTCAGAATGAGAGCACGTAGCGATTTCCAACAACCTTTCCACACAACTTCAAATCTCTACGAAACTCTTTCTCGCTGACACCCCACAAAAATGATGGAACGAAAAAATAATAATCGCTTACTACATTTTTGCTGTTCATGAAGTAAAATTCAGCATCAGGCTTGACGTTTTATTTTATAACTTCCATACTACCTCCTCTACACGCAATAAATTTTGCAGTCGGTATCCATACATAACACTCAATGTACCTGCAAAATTATGTTGTTGCGTGACACATAATTAGAGAGATATGATGTTTTGTACATGGGATTTCGATTAATTGAAATAGGGAGTGGAGGCTTTAGTGGTCGTATGTAAACGATTTGGGAAACAATGTGAGTATTCCTCTCAGTGTGTTCGTTGATAATGTTGTCGTATACCATCTTGTAAAGCCACCAGAAAATCGGAAGGAATTACAAAGTGATCTAGAGAATATAACTGCATGGTGCGAAAAGTGCTGTGGGGTAGGTGAGCCAAAGAGTGCGTATTATTTGCCGGACAGTTAGGAGACGCAAGGGGTCCACTCACTAAAGCGACCACCTCCACTGCGCTTGTCCGTCCTATTCTGGAGTATTCGTGGGCTGTATGAGATCATAACGAGGCAGTATTGGTAGAGGACATCGAGAAAGCTGAAAGAACGACTGCTTTTTTTTTTAGTACCACAAAATAGGTGAGATAGTGTGACAGATATAATACGAGATCTGCGGTGACAATCTCTACAACAAAGGCAGTTTTCGTTACAATGAGATGTTTTCAGGAAGTTTCAGTCATCAACATTCCCCTCTGAATATCAAAGTAATTTCAATCAGACCTGCATAGAGAGAAATGACAATCGTAATTAAATACCAGAAAAGTGAGCTCGTGGGGAAAAAATAGAGGGGTTACTTTTCGCCACGAGGTATCTGGGAGTAGAACGATAGAGGAACAGACTGAAATTTGTTCTGTGAACCTTACGCCAGGTACGTTAAGTGGGAATGATAGACTAGAGAAGACAATGTAAGTGTGGGTGTAACTAATGGCAAACTTAACGTATGCGTTAATAGTGATTGAGTATCCAGTTTTAAAAAATGGTTGTTAAAAGAACTTTACATAAAACATTGATAAGTTCCAGCTAAGAAATCCAATCGTCCGTCACCTCTGGCAAATTATGTGTCAATGTGAAAAACGCTAGGTTGCAACGTGGTTCCGATTACTTCCCACTATTACTGACCGCATAAAAGATAAAGACGTATGGGATGACTGACTGGCAGACCCCGGAGGGCAGGTACAGCAGCGTAAGTGGAAAGAATTTTCCTATCCTTAGCGCCTCATTGTTGATCTTAAACCCTAATCGTCTATCCTTTCTCCCTCCAAATAAACTGCGGATTGAGGACAATTTTTATTTTTTTCGAGGTTGGTAATGGCTTTGGGCTTAGTTTGGAGGGTTCACTTCCGTTTTGAATGTGGTGATTGCCAGTGGCAAGACATTCGGTGAGTAGATTAGAAAGGTACGTGGTGCAATTGTTGATAGGATTACAGATGTCGTTACGGATTTCCACGTTGGGACTGGAATTTGTTTCCTACATGATCTCGTCCACTGTGATTTCCCCGACCATAGCAGTGGTCAGTGGATGAACATAGGAGGTTGGTGGTGTAGTTGTGGGTGGTGGCTGGGATGTCTAGATCTGATACAGAGGAATCATTGCGGGGCAACCTTTGAAATATTAGGTGGTTCAATGTATATTTGAGGACTTCCCGAATTAAAAGTGATTCAGCAACACTAGGTAAGATAAGGGGAATACATTGGAGTGTGTAGCTGGCGAAATTGTTTGAGAAGAACGAGTAGTGTTGAATGGGGAGAGCTGAGTAGGATACGTTTTATTTCTCAGTATTGCAGTATTGATTGCTGCCGTTTTTAGTTCGGTCTTCTTTGCTTGATCAGTGCAATTTATTTTCTGTGGATTGGAGTGTACGATACCAGGTGTCTGCAGTGATGCTAGTGGCTGGTGATAATGGTGAATTTGAGTGAAGCTGGTAGGAATGGTCCTGCTGACGAAAATCATAATGGAACACATGATTGAGGTGCCGAAGGTGTGGCGCTGAGGCACGTGAAAGAGCTGGTGGTGGAACAGATAATGGCGCTGGAAATGTTGCCCGTGAAAGACGTGGAAAACAGTGGTCGTCGATTTGCTTGAGAAAATGATTGTGGAGAAAATGGAGACGGTACAGAGGTTGCTACTGCTGCTTGTCATTATGGTAGTTCTTCTGTGATGGTAATAGAACTGGTACAACGACGCATGCTGAATTTAGAGATTGTGAATTAAAAATGTAAATCTGATGACAGTAAAAATATTGATGGGAAAACTTGCTCTTGCAGCGGGGTAGGAAGGATAATTGCGGTGAAAAAGCGGGAAGAAATGAACAGCGAAGAAGATACAGAAATTCATGGATGTAGGAGTGATAGACAGTTGTGTGTATATGGCTGCTATGGTTGTGGTGGGATGATCGTTGCTGCTCAGGAGAAAACAGGCACTAGAATGTGGTGGATGTATAATCAAGGGCGACGGCGAAGCGAAGAATGGAGTAGAAAGCCGCATTGACGACAGGGGCGACAGCGAAGGCATTTGCAGTTCTGCAGAAGCAAGTACAGATGAAAATCAAAATTCAGGCAAAGATGAAGACAAATAAAACAACTAGCGGCAGCAATGACATGTTACAAGCATTGACTGGCGGCGAAAGTGATGGTTGTAGGCGAAAGCGATGACTGGAGGTGAAGACGATGCTTTCCGCTGAAAATGATAATTGGCAGCAGCAGCTCCAGCAAGTTACTAATCTCGATAACAATGCAAAGACTTTTCTGGAAACTGGATCAATACCCCCCACGGTAGCTCAGATTAGTTATTGGATCTCTCGGTGTGAGACTCGATCTGTTAAATGTGGTATTATGAGACGGCATAGCTATGGATTCTTTTCGTGAGGAATTCGATCTCTCAGCTGTAGGTCTGCGATGTGTGACTGTCGTTGGATCCTTCCGTGAGTGGCTCGATATTTTGAGTGTGGTTTTGTGACATATTACAGTTATTGGATATTTGATGACAGGACCAATGTCTCAGGTATGTTTTTATGAAATATTGTAAAAAAATGGTTTCATCGCTAGCCCTAAAGACGTAGTGGGTTGTCCAAGGTTGACCCATTTTACAGTTCTGATCATTCAAGTGGTCAGTGCAAGAAAGTGATAACGTATGAAAACATCAGACAGTTACTGTATATTATACGTTGAGCAATTCAAAGTCAAGAAATTAATACAATAGGAACAGACAATTAATGTAGTGCACAGTTCACTCTAGTTGTAGAAATAGAATTATTTGTTATTTGTATGCAGTGTGTTCGAAAACACATCAGATAATCCTTATTAAATTAAGGATTACCAATTCTGCCAACACTTCCATTTTATATAATTACCAGGGTAACTGGCATCGGGGCAGAGCTAGTCTCAGCCGGAGTAGTTTGAGGAGGGAATTTCCAGTTCCGGCGTTTCCATTCCAACCTCTCCTAAACCTTGGCCACATCAAGGGTAAAGGAACTATTTATAATTTTATTCTTGGGCGGTATAGCCCAGACAAAAGTGTCAAAGCCTAGCGTAAGTGCCTTGGGCGGTATAGCCCAGACAAAAGTGTCAAAGCCTAGCGTAAGTGCCTTGGGCGGTATAGCCCAGACAAAAGTGTCAAAGCCTAGCGTAAGTGCCTTGTGTAGTACATCTGACTATGTGTGTACTACATAAAGTCGATGAGTTGCGTGTCACGTGCAGTGCCCATGTCACTCCTGATCATTGGCTGTACCATCGAGGCGGCGATGATGTTGGACACGCAGCACAGAGTTTTGTGTTCCTAACTGGTAGTAAGAGACTAACGACATCATGGACTGCTAGCGACACTGGTGATGGAACTTTGCATCTTTCGTAGGTAGGAACCTCGAGACAGCATTGCCTATTTTCTCGGATGTATTCGTGTCTACATTGGCAATGACACTGAAACTCATTTCGTGAGTTGCTGTCGGTATGTGTAATCTTCGTGATCGTCATCTGCTGCTTTCGCTCCTGTACTGAAAAACACAAATTCAATGCCTGAAAAAGAATGAAGCACTCAGAAGACAGGAAGAATGTGTGTCTAACTGTGTAGACGTATTTACACAACATCGGCGGGTATGTAAATGATTTAGAGCTGCAATTCTCTATTAGAGGTAGAACAGGCACCGGAGTGAATTAGTGCCTTTCATGTTTAGTACTGTAGGCGCCCCGGTGGTCCCGGACGCCTACGGTGGACTGGATGGCCAAGCGGTGACCTCTCCAGTTGTCAGGATGCTAGGAAATGGCTGTGGAAGCGTCAGAAACGCCAAACATTATTAATTCATAACACCTTTATTCCTGCCGAGTACAATGTGGCTTGGTGATATCAACGACCTTCTCAGAGTCCTCGCTGACTCGTAGTGATGACACCATATCCTGGCCGCACCAGTCTTGCTAGCGCAGTGTCGCGTGCTGTGACGTAGCGGAGGAATGTCCTTACTTCGTACTTCGGCCGCGTGTGGCTGGCGGTGCCCGGCTGGACGGCCAGCTCGGCTGCAGACAGCAAGCTGCTGCGCGTTGGGGCTCTGGGTTGGAGTCCCGACGCCGTCGGCACGTGAGACATTCTTGTAGTGCGGAGTGTACTCTATACCACCCCTTCTTCTTCCGTGCTCCTCCTGGTGGCTCGTCCACGGTGGACGGGCGGAACGGGCTGCAGTCCCCCAGCGTTCTCGGCTCACCCAGTTGTGACAGCGGATGCACAGGGCCTAGGCCCCACATGATCTCGACGACGGCTCACTGCTGTGGTCAGCATTGGCGGCGAGCGAGTCTGCCGCGATGTCTGCTAATCCTGGGTTGATGGTTGACAGCGGCAGCAGAGAGGACCAGAGCTGGTACTGTCCCCTCACGTCTGCTGGATGGGCCGCCCTTACTGCAACATCTCCTTAATAAAGATTAACATGTCGATCACCGAGCTGAGCGCTACGCAGCGACCCAGTACACATCTCACTGCAAGTCTAACTGCGAGTGCGAGTGCCTTGTTGCTATCAAAGCTGGCGTATTTAAAGGAAGCACGAGCGACGTCCTGACGTCATGCTCGTTTGTAATGAACGCATTCGTTCCACTTATACTGCTGATTCATCTGCCGTTCTCGCCCCTTAGGTGTTCTTGCGACAGAGTTACGTGTTGTTACGGCAGACTTCCGCGAAGTTGTGAAATGCAGTACAGCTGACACTATACCTCTGTCTTGCACTCTACGAAAGTCTCCGTCCAACACAAACCTACATGCTAAGCAATACTCTCTCGCCTTTTGTGTGTAACTAGACCATTGCCCCTGCGTGACGACACATTCCGATATATGTGCAATCCTCTTAGCTCTTGGCTAACCTACTGCCTCTGGCTCTCGGCACAGGCAACGAAACTTTGACAATATTCCACGTTTCCATCTCTTTACTATTCCGTGACACTACAGTACTGTTCCACCAGGCCTGTTAGAGTATATAAGGGGCGTGTGCAGCATAGATTTTGAGTGATCACTGTGAAGAGCACGAAGATGCTTCATACTCGTATGAGAGCTCGTTATCAGGATTGACAGAGTTTGAAAGGGGCCTCAGCGGGGATCTCCATTTGCCGGCCTGGCAGAATAGTGGAGTACCCAAATTTGTGGGACATTCAGACGTGACATTGGTATCGGAACATACGGGCAGGTAGAATCATCATCTAGGTTGCAAGCAAGGCACGTGTCTCAATGAACATACTGTGTAACTTTGAGGTACAGCTGTGGTCAGCAAAGTCCCCAGATTGTTCCTTATAGAACATGTGTGGGACTAGCTCGGATGTCAACTCAGTCTCAGTGCAATGATCTAGGATGTCAAGAAACATTTACAAATAGTTGCAGAACAGCTCGCCTGTGGAGGGGATACAACGGCATTACGACACTCTTCCCAACCGAATCAGCGCTGTCATCCAGGTCAGAGGCGGTGCAACGTCATACTGTTAAGTGACCTCACGCTGATAACTATTTTTGAAATTCCAATCGATTTCGTAATTACTGAGATAACATAATACAGCCTCTCAATCCGTAAAGATTTACATCGTTTCCTCCTACGAACTCCGGGTGCTTCACTTCTTGCGTCAGGTAATGTAGCTTATTAGAATGTTGGGGGCAACTTTCCATATGCTGCTGTAGCGTTCCTACGAGTCAATCTTCGAAGCAACCGGGTGCGGCTCCGAATCTTCCACGAGATAAGGCAGAGAATAAATTGGGCGCCGCCGCATTACCTTGAGAGACGTGGACCGGAGGCGCTGGATGAAACGCGGCGGCAAATGAATAGGTGGCCGTCGGCGCGGATGCCATCTCTAATCCCAGGACGTCTCCGGGCCGCAGGCGGGGCGGAGCAGAGCAGGGCAGGCGTATTACGTCTGTCGGAGCGCCTCGGGAACCAATTGGGATCGGACCCGTGGCCCGCGGCCGCAGGTATCCTCCCCCTTGTCGGATCAGATGTTCCTGCAGGCGAGCCGGAGTCTGCCAGCCTAATGCGATTCGGAAGCTTATTCCGCATGGACTTACTGCAGCAGAAAGAGTAACGGGTATGATGAAATGAGTCATTGCACTGTCAAGAATCAGAAGAAAATATGCTATTGAGCACGAGAAAATTTAAGTAAATGCCGTTATAAATCATGTCTGTAAATCCTGTCTGTAAATAGCAAACCACAACAAATATAAAAGGATATCGAAAAGTTTCCGTTTTTGAGTCTTGTTGCAGCATAGCCTATTTGCAGTGCAGAATGACTCTGATCGGCTATAGGCCTACGGGGTGAGAGAGGTGCCCATATCTATGGGTTTTATGCAACCCGTAACACCTTCTAATACCACGCCCTATGATTCTCATATTCTTTCTCTTGCTATCCCCAAACTGTTAGTTCTTCACAAAAAATGAACAGAACATTTTCGGAGAAAGTTAAATATAGTTAAATTTTGCACTGCAGTACGTTTTCACTCGATGCTATAGGTTTCGAATTAATCAAACGTCTAAAGGTGACGTTGAAATGCGTTTGTCCCGAATAATTCGAGAACTACATCCTCTAACGAAAACGTATCCCAGTACAAAATTTAACTACATTAAATTTCCTACGAAATTATCCTGTTCATTTTCTTGTAAGACTAGTAGTTTGTATGTAGTGTACGAGATAATATGAGAATCTAGTGCGCAGTTCTTGAAGACGTTGCGGGCTGCATAAAAACCATAGGTAGCGGCAGCTTAATCACTCTGTATCAACACCAACTTGTACACAAATGATTGGTGTGGAAAACGTGTCTTCCCGACATGTGTGTGGTAAATGCAAGAACATCAACTATGGCGACGTTATTACCAAACGCGTACAAGCAGGAACAACGTGCTATTAATCTCTCTTGTTCCATTGTGGAGATGGGATAGCGGCCGACTAAATGTTTACCAAGGAAAATCGCCAAGCAACTGTCGTCAAGTCTTCGAAGTGGACAGGCCAAGAACGAATTCACGGATTACAGATATTGAAGGCTCCACTATGCGGGTATCGCCATTTTTAACTGTCCATACATAAAGCGCTTAGGGGACGGAAAATGGCATTATTGAGATGCAGAACGTGGTTATCTAAATAAAATAACTTGTCAGAATATATGGCTGTTTAGCGATTTTCCTTGGTAAACTTAAAGTTAATCCTTTCTTGACAATCGAAGGACAAACACCGGTAGAGATACATCGGAGCATGAAGAATCTGTATGGTAGCAGCATTTCTGTCGTTAACCAGCGCCACAGGAACGGGCACCAATCTCCGTGCTAGTCACCCACACCTTTCAGCCATTATGTGATGGTCTCCTGTAGGGTTTGACCTCCATTTTTCAAAATTTATCCCAATAGCGAGCCAATTGGGGAAGGGCGCCTTACATGGAGCATCGTGTCAATCGTGCATTAAGATCTTTAGCCCACTTTCTTGTCGTGGCATTGCAGTCCCGCTCATCCTCCATCTCTTGAGCGAAGACACCTTCCTGGGTGCGTTTCCCTCCACTATGCAGTGTCGTTTTCTGCTCTGACGAGGGCCATGGAATTCGTAGCGCCTCGTCCAGCACGGTAGCCAGTCAGTTGTGGTGGGGCCGACATGTACCCTGTTAGTAGTAGTCCACTGACTGCAGACGGATCGCTCTGCTGATGCCTAGGAGTAGATGCCAATCAGCCTGGGGCATCGAGACTCCCAGGAACGCCCATCCTGCCAGGTGGCCTTTGCTGCAGCTGGGTGGCGCCTGTGGGGAGGGCCCCTGGTTGGAGTGGGTGGCACCAGGACGGATGATGCGCGATGAAGCGTACCTCATCATCACTTGCTGCTGATCAAACGCCAGCAGTCTCTAAGCGTACTAGGTCTCACTACAATGCAAGGAAGTACGATCCTAAATCATTCCTCTCCCTGGCCACACCATGGGAGGAACGCCATGGCGGGAAAAAAGTCACTTGGGCTACCTCCCTTAAACTAAGTCATCCGTCCACCACCTCTTCCCGGGAATTGGTGGGAAAACGACTCAGTCTGTGCTGTGCTGCTGGACAGGATGGATATGAGTCTTTATCTGGCATGCAGTGTTCATTTAGACAATTTGAGTTGTCACAGGGAATAACCCCTACCAGTGTTTTCACAGTGAGGTCAAAAGTTCAACTGACCTAGTACACAGTACTGCCATCACAGGGCACTGTTGTCCCATGGCAGTCATAGGGGAAACAGACTGAGTCCAGCTGCTGGAGAGAGGAAGGAGAGTGTACGTTTATTTATTTTTTAAGTGGGAAGTTGGAACAATTCATTTATGGATGTATTTCACGTACTACATTTATTGTGCTGATAGAAAACAATCGCCTGGTGAGATGATGATGATGATAATGTTTGGTTTGTGGGGCGCTCAGCTGAATGGTCATCAGCAGCCATACAAAGTCCCAATCCTTACACAGTCCAATTGAGCCACTTTTGAGACTGATGATGGTGATGAAATGATGAGGACAGCACAATCACGCAGTCCCTGGGCAGAGAAAATTCCCAACGCGGCCAGGAATCCAATCTGGGACTCCGTGATCCAGAGGTAGCACTGCTAGCCACTAGACCACAAACTGCACGCCTCGCCTGGTGTGCTTGTGGTCACAGTAAATAGCCTACAGACCTGCAAACTACTCGTAAATCATAGAAATAATGCAGTACACTGATGTGCGCACCGAAAACAACTTGCAAATTGTCAAAATAATGTATGCTCAACATTATGCGAACACACTCACTAATTCTAAACTACCGAAAAAATGCACTTCGAAGCCTACAGAGATGTTCACCAAATACTACAGTACACTGACATACGGACACCTTCAATAAACGTTAAATTGGCAAAATAATGCATTTATAATGCTCTGCAAACACGCTCACAATGCTTAAACAGCCAAAAACAATGCCGTGCACAAAAACTCATTGCAAGTGAAAACGCTTTTTAACTATCATAAAGAAATTTGACCACAACGTAGCAGTGAACTGTTCCCTACAGAGTTCCAAATGTGCTTACACTGGGCTGGAGCGCTGATGCCAGTCAAGTCCATCCCACATGCGACACACCTCTCGCTGCACACACGTTTTCCTAGGCACTGTTGCTGGCACGATGATGAGTAAATGTGAGATGTTTCTCTAGCGACTCACCGTAGCAAGCTCAGCTGAAAGATTGCAAGTGTTACACTAACATCACAAGTATAAGTAAATAAGAGTAAAGTATTCCTCTGGACATGTTTAAAAAACTTTTTCAATACTTCCCAGAATAACACAGATTGCATTCTTCCTAGCGATCCTAACAGGACAACCCACCAAACATGTGAGAGGCCTCTGGCCACCCACACATTTACCAAGCAACCGTAGCTGACGTGGCTTTCATAGCTATGGGTCCAGCACTGAGTGAGATGTTTCCATGGCGACTCACCCATGCAGTTGCGGCTAAAATGTTGTAAATGTTACTCTGACGTGTCATGTCTATGTAAATAAAAGCCAAGTGTCCCTCTCAGAAATCGTAAATTGTTAACGTTCGCTTTTGATGTTGTAGGATTGTCGTGATGTCTCCCCTTGTCTGCATGGAAATTCTTGTCCTAACAGGACCTGTTCACGAAAATAGCCCAGAACAACACCGAATGCATTCTTCCTGAAGGTCTTAATGGGGCACCCAATCATTGACGTGTTACCCTCCGTGGAAATCGTGATGCCATCTTTTCAACAAATGTCTCCAAAACGGTAAACGCTCTCACCACTATATTCAGGCTCCTACGTCCCTGCACAAAGGATATCTTGTGAATGAATGGAGTATTGTGATTGACTCTTACTGAATTTACCTACCAAATTACTGATGCTGCCAAAGTGGAAGACATGTCCGCATTTTTATTCTTCAAATGAGAGTTTCAGCAGCAAAACTATTTTGTACAGGTAGTCTTATAGCACTGGCAGTCAAACCTTGCAAACGTGGTATAAAGTTCGTCAAATATGTAAAGACGCTGCGTCAATATCATGCTGTTCTGGTGACGACAGAAGCTTGAATATTTCAGCGTCCAACCGATGTCCAACCCAGCTATACGTCACCAGATAGCGTTTCGATGTAGTAAACACACAATCTGTGTTTTGCCCCATACAGTTTCACAACTTATGCATCCTGCATTTAGCTATCGACCATCAGACACTCGTACATATACCATGAAGACCGTTGTACACAGACTGGATCGGTTCCCCTTGAAAGGCGATACTGTTTCCGGCCTCACTTGCTTGCTTACTTGCTTGCTTTCTACAACTATCTGCCGCGCGGGATTAGCCGAGCGGTCTGCGGCGCTGCAGTCATGGACTGTGCGGCTGGTCCTGGTGGAGGTTCGAGTCCTCCCCCGGGCATGGGTGTGTGCGTTTGTCCTTAGGATAATTTAGGTTAAGTAGTGTGTAAGCTTAGGAACTGATGACCTTAACAGTTAAGCCCCATAAGATTTCACACACATTTGAACATTTTTACACCCATCTCCAGACTCTGGGATTACAAGAATATATCAATTTTCACATGGTTTGCCAGAACATCGTACCATTTTCACGATACTTCTCGATATCAAGCATGTAACGACATTGCTTGCATAGCAGTGTTGCTTGCGCAGTATAATTCCGAAAATAGAGACTGGAAATTATTTCTCTAGAAACCCGTGGAGGTGGAGCATGCTACAAACCACTGAGACTCTAGACTATTATCTCTTCTGTGAAGGCCTTTACATGAAAACCCGAAAAAAATACAGGAAACTGATATTTCCACTCACGAATACTTATGTTGGTGATATAACAGATTCCAAATCATACCTATAATTTACAAAGTCAACTAAGGTTTTTCACATGTCTAAAGAACCAGCAAACACCTTTCACCTGTTGGAGGCACACACCACAATCGATGTGTTCTCAACCAGATAAAGGGGAGGGAGCAGTCATCTAAACAATTTATATGGGAGGAAATAATGGTCCAGCACAAACACATGTGCATATTGAATCTTCTCAAATTTCCACAGAGAACACACACTATCAAAATGGCTATCCAACACATAGTGGGTATCAGTTCACTATTCAATCATCTAGAGGGGAACACGGTTAACTCAGCTACATTCCTGTACCCTAACCTGTCTTTCCATTCGGAAATTTCCTGCCATTTGTTGGAAATACTAATCATTCCTGGCAGAGGCCTCTGGCGAATCGTCTTAGGAAACTGGCCACATGTATCCAAGTAAAATCAAATCTTCCATTCCCTTTGCGGATATCGCAGGATTCCTCATCAGATCCATACCTTCATTACGTCTGGACACAGTCATTTGCTTTGCACATGGCGATACACACACCACACACACACACACACACACACACACACACACTCTCTCTCTCTCTCTCTCTCTCTCTCTCTCTCTCTCACCCTCCCTCCTTGTATCAATAATCCTGATGTTCAAGGCGAAACTGTCACGCATCCCCTACTACTATGTGTAATATTTTGCCAGTAACTGATTGCAGGTGATATGAAGCAATACTGAAAATCAGCGATGGGTGGACATGTCCTATACGTTTTTCGTGGGAGTGGTACCACTGGGTCTTAGAAAGACAGGCTTAATCGATTTACAAGCCTTCAGATGTTAAAAACACGCTCCCAACGACTATGTTACTGTCACAATCGGTCTTGGTTCTACCGACGCAGACAAGTTTTTACGTTAAAAGCTATACTGGCTTTATAAATCGAGGTACGGCATTACCTCCGAATGAAGTGATTTTTCCACACAAATACCGCAAAAGTAAATACAGACGCTGATCGCCACAGTGAATATTAATAGACCAACAACGCGGCTACACGTCGCCATCTGTGTAAGCTCGTAATAAAATCGCCGAATTTAGAAAGGATTTGGCTAACGAGCGTGGTATGAAGCCGGTATTTGCAACGCCCTCATGCCACCGCTAGATATTTCTGCAGTATTTGTAACACATTCTGTCTCAGTGCCACATCAGAGTTTCTGTGATATATCCACTGGGTTGATAGTTGATTGAGAATGATCACATACAGTAGGTGGTATGCTGATTGACATTGTAAGAAATGCGCATTAGCTTTCAGATCTCTAGTGCTACACTTTCCGGGAGAAATGCTGTCTTTGATTCGGAATTATGTGTTTCCATTCAACAACATACCTGCGTTGGATCCAATGGACAAGTCTAAATGTTCAGATGTGTGTGAATTGCGCAAGAAACGAACCACTGAGGTCATTGGTCCCTAGACATACACATGACTTACACCTAACTTACGCTAAGAACAACACTCACACCCATGCCCAAGGGAGCACTCAAACCTCCAGCGGGAGAGGCCACACACTCCATGACATGGTGCTCTGTCTGCACGGCCACTCCGCATGGCAGGAGAAGTCTTTTAATGATAACGGGCACTATTGAATCTATTTCTGGCTCTCTCATGTCTCGAAACGAGTCACCCTTTTTCGAACCCATCTCTTACAGCAAAATTTCCACATGGTTTTAGATAGTCCCTATGCATCTTACAACTGCTCTTCCATCCCTGCAACTTTGCACATGTGGTCATTCCAATTTAAGTCCAAACGGTGCAGAAGTCGGAGAGAGCTATATATACCACATTCTGCAACCCGTGTAGAAATAGGCTAAGCCGAGGTAGTGCAACAGGACTGTTTTCTGACCATTTGATGGTAATAGGACCATGTTGTTGTAGCTGCACTAACAATTTATGATGTGTGAGGTCAGCACCAAATGAAGCCCGCTCGTGCAACATGAGGTAGTATAAAGACTGTACGAATAATTAGTGTTTTTCCTATTGCGAAAATTAGGAAGACTCAACATCATACAGGTACTGCTTTCCAAAGCAGATCGGTGTCCACCAGGGTGCATTCACGTCTGTTACCCCAACATACTATCATCGTTATTCTGTACCACTCAACAGATAAAAATTAAGAACTATAAAAGCTCCGCTAATTTCATCCAATAGAGAACTCGATAAGATTTTTACCACATCTCCCTCTTCCCATGTTTCGAAAACAAACACCATGTGTGTGCCGTCATTGAGCACATGTGGCAATCCTATTAAATATACAAGTATTGATCCATTTCACAAACCAGTGTAAAGTTTTATCGCCTGTACTGCATGAGGGATGACTGTCCCACAGACTATACTATCAGTCGCAACAGAAGCTCCCAGTGTTATTGTTTGAAACACTTTTTTTTCTGCTGTAACATGCTTTGTGCACTGCCACACATTTTGTTTTTTCCTGCCACAACTTCCAAGTCTGTCTCGGGTTATTAACTGACGGCCTCTACATATAAACATAACTATCACAGTGACGGGATAGCTGGTGTCTCTGTGTTCCTTTTCGATTGTTTCTCATATTGCAGTCATGTACACGACCACTGTTTAGGTGCTAGCCGTCCACAGAAGGTGTTGCTCCTCCACCAAGCCTCTGTATCTCAAACAATTAATTTCACTCAGGCATGATGTGATAATCAACAGCGTAACAGTGGGAGGGTGGGATGGAAAAGACGGCATGGATGTATCTTAATAATAAGCATCACAGTTGACAGTGCGAACGGTTTTAGCAATTTTACAGTAATTTCGACACTGACCAATGATGATCTACATAATTCAAGAAACTCGAGCATAGTTCGTAATTTACGATCTTTTTCTATGCAGATGGGAGTCACAGGGAATTCTCGCAGTCTTAGGATAATGTTAGAGACTGAAGGATCCCCTAGACCAACTTGCCCTGCAGCACCATTACCAATTTAATCTGAAGCTGGCCAGAAGTAGACCACCACATTCCACATCTAGTGAGTGAATTGGGCTTGCCGAGACCGACCCATCTAAGTGCACAAGATTTCTCCAGATACGTGCATGTCGAGGTTAGCACTCCTTAGCGGTGAATACTAATATAATTGAAAGTGTTTGATGTGATAGTAGACGGTTAAGAAGAACAAGAAAAAGGTGCTTTCTATGCGTGATGAATCTCCAGATGGAGTTACAAGCATTTTACGTAAGTGAACTACGCTATCAATTCCAAAGTATTGTTCTAGTGTCTTGGATCAGTACCAGGAAGTTATTTCTAAGAGAGTACAAAAACACATGCACTCCTAAAGTTACGGTTCTGCACTTAACACAGGCTACAATGTTTGATCGCTTCAGTTTCTAAAATATTAGACGTTTGAAATGTAACGCTCTTAATATTCCAATATAATAATATATTTCCAGTGCATGAAATACATCCTTCTTGCAGGTTTCACTACGATAAACTATGATAACAAACTGTAAAATGAAAAAAATTACCTCATTAAAATATCGATTCTGTGTGATATATGCATAATATAGCTTCACAGAGATGTATACCGTCCACTGTTCACATCCGATCACAGTTGAGAAATTATACTGTGCTCATATCAGTCCTTTATACAATGATCGTTAGTAATACAGAATTCCTCTAACAAGGAAACAGATAAAGGCATCAGAGGCGTTTGACATGTGAAATTACATGTCATGCCGTCACTAACTCTGTAAACAACACGTTTGTTAAGCAGAAGTGTACAAGGGAATTGCAGTGCCCTACAAACACCTGTCGCTAACTTAGACTCACCTTAGTTATGAAACTGAAGTCTCGATTTCATACCCAAGATGCGACACGTTTCATCACACATGAGATGGAACTCCTCTGATGACTGAGTGGTTTGCTGTTAACGATCGCAAGTAGACAGTGGTCTAAGTCACATTTGGTTATATGCAAGTCGAACGCAGGCTATTTCATAGAACTGATGCATCCTAACAGAACATCAGAAAAAAATGATAGAATGACCTGCAGTAACATCTCCCCCCTTCTCTAGAATGCATCATCAGTCTACCATTAACTCGTACATCGTTACAGCCCCATCTCAACCGAGCACTCCATCTACTCTTTCTTGAGCCAGGCGCATGTAAGTTTGGACGCAGATGTTTCTCTACATTTACAAGAACATTTGCTCTGTTTTTTGTGTGTCTGTGTATGTGCTTGTATTGCACATGGCTCCCAGGACCTGCAGTAGACCCGAGTTAGCGTTAGAGTGTGGATACGCCTCGCGTTATATGTGGAGTGATGTTTGGATGCGGATCCACAGTATGTTGCCTCAAGGATAGGGTTTGAAGTTGGATCCGCCACACATGATATCTGGAGTGACGTTGGTATGCAGATCCACCATGCACCACATCCGAATTAGTGTTCGAGTGTGGATCTGCTGCACATTATATCCAGAGCAATGTTCAGAGGTAGATCCACCACATGTGAAAGGTGTCACTCAGAGGTGGACCAACCACGCATTATGTCAGAAGACGTCTTCTATGTTGGAAGTTGGGTCCACCAGCCAGAGGCCTCCGCCAGGAATGATGCATATTTCCCACTAACGGCAGGAGCCGTCCAAATGGGAAGACCAGCTGGGGTACAGGAATATAGCTGACTTAACAGTGTCCCCCTCTAAATGGCTGAATAGTGAACTAACACCCACTATGTGTTGGACAGCCTTCTTGATCATGTGTGTTCTCTGTGGAAATTTGAGTAGATTCAATATGGACGTGTGTTTTTGCTGGAGCATTATTACCTCCCATGTAAATGATCCGGTTGACTGCTTCTGCACATTTCCCACCCTTATTTGATTTAGAGAACATCAATTATGGTGTGTGCATTTAGCAGTAGGAAGAGGGGTGGAAGACATGTTGGCAGGTTCTCTAGACATGAGAAACACCTTAGTTGAATTTGTAAATTATAAGTATGATTTGGAATCTGTTATATCACCGACACCAGTATTAGTGATTGGAAATATTAGTTTCCGGTCGTTTTCTTCTTTTTTTTCTCATTATCACCTAAATATCTTCGCAGATGAGGTAAGTTTCCAGTTATTCGGTGTTCTACAGCATGCTCCACCTCGCTAAAGTTTCGGGTTTCTAAAGAAATAATTTCCAGTCTATATTTCAAAATTATACAGCACAAGCGATACTGCTATGCAAGCGATATTGGGCCGGGTTCCCGGGTTCGATTCCCGGCGGGGTCAGGCATTTTCTCTGCCTCGTGATGACTGGGTGTTGTGTGATGTCCTTAGATTAGTTAGGTTTAAGTAGTTCTAAGTTCTAGGGGACTGATGACCATAGATGTTAAGTCCCATAGTGCTCAGAGAGCCAAGCGATATTGTTATGTGCTTGATATCGAGAAGTATCGTGAAAATGGTATGATATTCTGGTAAAACATGTGAAAATACATATGTTCTTGTAATCCCATGTCTGGAGATCAGTGTAGAAAGCAAGCAAGTGACCCCTTTCAAGGGGAAACAACCCAGCCTGTGTACAACAGTGTTCGCGGTATATGCACTAGTGTATGATGTCGATAGCTAAATGGCAGGTGCAGAAGTTGTGAATTTGTATGAGGCAGGATACGAATTGTGTGTTACGTCGAACTGTATGTGCTGATATATAGCCGGGTTTGGGATCAGTTTCATGAAGAAATATTGAAGCTTCTGTCATCAGCAGCACAGCAGTGTAATTGTTGCAGTGTCTACCCGTATTTGACGATATGTAGACCACTTTTTTAAGCTTTAACTGTCAGTGCAATATGGTGATATGTACAAAATAGTTTTGCCGCTGAGTGTCTCGTCTGCAGAAATAAAAGGCAGACACGGCTTCTACACCTGCATCATCACTAACTTGGCAGGTAAATTCAGTAAGAGCCAATCAGAATACTCCATTCATTCTCAAGATATCCTTTGTGCAGGGACATAGGAGGTTCTACATAGTGGTGAGGAAGATTAAAATTTTGGAGACGTTTGCTGAAAACATGACGTCCCGATTTCCATGGACACATGATGGATGGGGTGCCCCATAAAGATCTTCAGGAAGAACGCATTCGGTGTTACTCTGGGCTGTTTTCATGAACAGGTCCTGTTATGCCTTGAATTTCCATGCAAACAAAGTGAGACATCACAACAGATCCTACAACAACAAAAGCGAACGTTAACTATTTCTGCAGTACTTTACGATTTGCGAGAGGGACACTTGGCTCTTATTTACATAGACATGCGACGCCAGTATAACACTGGCAACCTTTTAACTGTGCATGCTATGATGAGTCGCTAGAGAAACATCTCACAGCTATACATCATCGTGCCAGCAATGATGCCGAGGTAAACGTGTGTGCAGCCAGAGGTGTCTTGCATGTGGGATGGATTGGACTGGCGTGAGCATGCCACCCCAGTGTAAGCGCCTTCAGACCTCCCTAGGGAACAGTTCACTGATACTTTGTCGTCAAATTTCTTCATAATAATTCGAAAGCGCTTTTACTTGCAATGAGTGTTTGTGCACTGCGTTGTTTTTGTCCGTTTAAAGCGTTGTGAGCGTGTTTACAGAGCGTTATACATGCATTACTTTGCCAATTTTACATTTATTGAAGATGTCTGTACATCAATGTACTGAAGTATTTTGTGAACATGTCTGTAGGCTGTGCAATGTATTTTTTTGACAGTTTAAAATTTGTAAACATGTTTGCAGGATGTTTTACATGCACTATTTTGACAATTTGGGAATTGCTTTCATGTCGGCACATTAGTGTACTGCATTATTTCTGTGATTAACGTGTAGTTTGCAGATCTGTAGGCTATTTACTGTAACCTAAAGCACATCCTAAATAAATTGTTCCGACTGAAAAAGTAAATAAAAGTACACTTCCTCCTTTCTCCAGCAGGTGGACACAGAATGATACTTTTTCCTGCCATTTTCCCCCTGACTGCCATGTGACGACTGTGCCCTCTGTTGCAGTTCTGTGTACTAGGTCGGTTGGAATACGGACCTCATGATGAACTCATTGGTAGGGATTACTCCCTGTGACAACTCAAATTGTTTATTTTAACACTGCATGCAAAATAAATACTTATGTCCATCCTATCCAGCAACCCAGTACTGGTTGAGTCGTTTTCTCGCCAGTTCCAGGGAAGAGGTGTTGGATGGATGATTTAGTTTATGGGAGGTATCCAAGCGACTTTTTTTCCCGTCATTTTCTTAAGTTAGTGGAGGTAGCCCATGTGACCTCTTTCCTGCAAATATTTGAACTTCCCGCCATTTTCTGTGGTTGGGGGAGGGAGTTACCTTATTGGAGATGGCCCAATTGACCTATTTTCCCGCAAAATTGATCATCCTGCCATGACGTCTTCCCGATGTTGCTACTTCTATCACCACTATATTGGATCCGCCATCTTGAATAAATTTGATAACTTTGTTACACCACTGATGTGTGGGTCCTTACACCCTGTCATCCAAGTGAATGGCTGCACGAAACATGCAACGTGCCACAATTGTTGTTCAATGAGGGCAGAGTTATGCTAAGGGTTACATGAGTTGGTCTAGCATGGGAGCTATGTTAGTACTGGTAGACACAATGGCAACAATGAAATACGTGAAGATTACTGCGGATCATCTGCATCCCTCCATGGTTGAAGTCTTCTCTGATGGCGATCTTCCAGCAGGGTAACTTTTCGCTACGCAAGGCCAAATTCGTGCTTCAGTGGTTTGAGGAACATGATAGTTAAAACACATTGATTCTTACCTATCAAATGCCCCTCGTATGGAACATGCACTACTGGCCATTAAAATTGGTACACCAAGAAGAAATGCAGAGATAAACGGGTATTTATTGAACAAATATATTTCATACTAGAACTGACATGTGATTACATGTTCACGCAATTTGAGTGCATAGAGCCTGAGAAATCAATACCCAGAACAACCACCTCTGACCGTAATAACGGCCTTGATACGCCTGGGCATTGAGTCAAACAGAGCTTGGATGGCGTGTACAGGTACAGCTGCCCATGAAGCTTCAACACGATGCCATAGTTCATGAATAGTAGTGACTGGCGTATTGTGAAGAGCCAGTTGCTCGGCCACCATTGACCAGACGTTTTCAATTGGTGAGAGATGTGGAGAATGTGCTGGCCAGGGCAGCAGTCGATCATTTTCTGTATCCAGAAAGGCCTGTACAGGACCTGCAATATGCGGTCGTGCATTATCCTGCTGAAATGTAGAGTTTTGCAGGGATTGAATGAAGGGTAGAGCCACGGGTGGTAACACACATGAAATGTAACGTCCACTGTTCATAGTGCCGTCAATGTGAACAAGAGGTGACGGAGACGAGTAACCAATGGCACCCCATACCATCACGCTGGGTGATAAGCCAGCATGGCGATAACGAATACACGCTTCCAATGTGCGTTCACCGCGATGTCGCCAAACATGGATGCGGCCAACATGATGCTGTAAACAGAACCTGGATTCATCCGAAAAAATGAAGTTTTGCCATACCTACACCCAGGTTCGTCGTTGAGTACACCATCGCATGCTCTCCTGCCCGTGATGCAGCGTCAAGGGTAACCGCAGCCGTGGTCTCCGAGCTGATAGTACAAGCCGCTGCAAACGTCGTCGAACTGTTCGTGCAGATGGTTGTTGTCTTGCAAACGTCCCCATCTGTTGACTCAGGGATCGAGACGTGGCTGCACGATCCGTTACAGCCATACGGATAAGATGCCTGTCATCTCGACTGCTAGTGATACGAGGCCGTTGGGATCCAGCACGGCGTTCCGTATTACCCTCCTGAACCCACCGATTCCATATTCTGCTGGCAGTCATTGGATCTCGACCAACGAGAGCAGCAATGTCGCGATAGGATAAACCAAAATCGCGAAAGGCTACAATCCGACCTCTATCAAAGTCGGAAACGTGATCGTACGAATTTCTCCTCCTTACGCAAGGCATCACAACAACATCTCACCAGGCAACGCCGGTCAGCTGCTGTTTGTGTATGAGAAATCGGTTGGAAACTTTCTTCATATCAACACGTTGTAGATGTCGCCACCGGCGCCAACCTTCTGTGAATGCTGTGAAAAGCTAATCATTTGCATATCACAGCATCTTCCTGTCGGTTAAATTTCGCGTCTGTAGCACGTCAATTTCGTGGTGTAGCAATTTTAATGGCAAGTAGTGTATATCGATCGCCATCTGCGTGCCCACAAACAATCGTCCCCTAATTTTCGGGAACTGCTTCACCAGTGTGTATAAATCTGTTGCCACATACTTCTAGGAACTTGGCAGCGACTAGTAGAGTCCATGCGATGCTGAATAGGTGCTGTACTGTGTTTCACGAGTGGACCAACAAGCTATTAAACAAGTGGTCATAATGTTTTGGCTCATCAGTGTATAAAAAGACAGAACCTAGTTCATAAGGCAGATTCTAATGAATGATGTACTCAAATAATCGTCTTCCAAATTTATTGGCAGATTAAAACTCTGTGCCTGATCTAAACTCGAACTCGGTACCTTTTCCTTTCGCAGGCAGCGCATACTAGGGTGCAGAGTGAAAATTTCATTCTGGAAACATCACCAAGGCTGTGGCTGAGCCATGTCTCCGGAATATACTTTCTTCCAGGATTGCTGGATCTGCAAGGTTCGCAGGAGAGCTTCTGTTAAGTTTGGTTGGTAGGAGAAGAGGTGCTAGCAAATTGAAACTGCGTCCTAGAGCAGGAGTCGAACCTGGGACTTCTGCATTTCGCAGAAAAATGCTCTATCCAAGCCCCACCCAGGACCCGCACTCATAGCTGATGTACAAGTACACCTGTGCCTGTCAGTCGTTGAGTCATGCCCCCATAACATTTGCCCGCAAAAGGGAAAAGTCCCAGCTTCGAGTTCCCATCCACAACACAGCTTTAATTTGTCAGGAAGTTTCAAGATCATTTATGCTAGCAATTTGTTCTTCATTGTCGCGTAAAGAAAGATATTCAGTTATTAAATACTTCATATCAGTAGAAAAGTCCAGGTAGCTCATGAAACTTTTTTTGCTCCATTGACGGTAAAACAAATAAAAAACTTCAAAAAATTTTCAGTTTTTTTATTATGGTATGTATCTACATGTACACCTACATTGCTATTCTACAGTTTGCATTTAAGTACCTGGCAGAGGGTACTTCCGATCACTTTCAGACCATTTCGCTACTGTTCCAGTCTCTAACAGCTTGTGAGAAAAGGTAAAGTTACATCTTTCTGTACGAGCTACGATCTCTCTTGTTTTATCACAATGATCACGTTTGCCTATGGAGGTTGGAGACAGTAAATTATTTTCGTATTCAAAGAAGAAGTATTTCACGATGCAACTAAAAATTCGTTTGTTTCAATGGTTGCCACCTCCAGCTCGAGTATCATGTGAATGACACTATCTCTCCTCTTTCGCGATAATACAAAACGATCTCCCCCTCCTCTGAACTTTTCCGAGGTCCTCCGTCAATCATGTCTGGTATGGATTCCATACCTCACAGCAGTATTCCAGCAGAGGACGGAGAAGCGTAGTGTAGGCAGTCTCTTTGGTAGACCTGTTGCCTCTTCTAACAAGGGAATGGTCCAATTCGGCAAGTCGAAACCTACCCTGCACCAAGAGAAATACAGTCAAAATTTTAACAGCTAAGGCGCACTGCCAGTGTTACAAAAACGTTAAGTTTACTCATTTTTACGCACGGAGAACCGCTTATAACAGCAGTTTGAACAGTCCTCCTTGTCCAGCGCGGCATCAGTGAATAAGCAGACGAAGCTGTGACGAACGTGTAGCGCCAGGTAGCCCATAGTCCTAACTGCACACACGCAAGTTTTAAGCACTTAAACAGAACCAAAAATTCATAACTCCAGCGTACTGGATATAGTGGGACAGCGACTCATTTTCAGACTGTGATGCAAAGAGAGAGAGCCGAAAGTACAACAAAAATGGATGCTTATTTAGTCGGTGATCGGTTTCGGGCTACGCCCATTCTCAAACCAACCAATGTCCGCCAAGTAAAACGTCCGTTTACTGCTATTTTGACGAACACTTTACTGGGCAAACATTGGTTAGTTTGAGAATGGGCGTAGCCAGAAACCGGTCACCGACTAAATATGCATCCAATTTTATTGGACTTCTGGCTCTCTCTTTTTGCATCACAAACTAAAAATGTCTCAAATCTTTTACTGTTTTTAAAATTTGCAGTTCATATCGAGAGTTAAGCTGTTGCCGATGTAATTGTCTTCAAGAGACTAGCACAGGAAAGAAAATCAAGGCAGTGCGTGACCATACATTACAGACGACTTCCATCAATCGGACTTTATTTTATTGACATGATATAATTTATAACAACTCCTGAAGCGAACTTCTTACGATAATTTTCTAATAATTTCAACTGTTTTACTAACTTACATATTTCCAAGTCGCCACAAAACTGTGAAGGGCCTGCTGTATGGTGAAAACACATTTTCCGTAGACCGGACACACCTATTAAAAGAAAAATTAATTCATTCAGGTACTTCGCAGTAATTACAGCCTTTTCTAGACAGAACTGCGACAGGGTAAGAAATAATTGTGGCCGTTGTTCTGAATGTTGTGTTGCGTACCATATATACTATGTCATTTCTGTAAAATGTGACGATGCAGACTGACAATCCACAGGTGACTAAAGTTTAACAATACTATTCCGCTGGTGACCTGAAATGACAAACAACTATCGGACATTATACTTCCCGGCAATTTACTGAAAATGATTTACACTGTTGAAAAGCTTTCTATCGAGAGGCTTAATCATACTATAAGTTCTGGATGGTATTCGAATTATATTAAGAGTCGTATCGTCGTTCTCGTAAAGGCAGAGGTGTCGTTTTCTCCAGACCAAGAGACCAACAAAAGTAATGAATTATTTTCTGTAACTGGTAATGAAACTTTTAGGATGTAATATTAAAAATTATTCTCTCCCATTTTTCCAGATTTTGCTGTGTGAATTACAAAACTATCAACCAAACAGGCCTTTTTCAAATTTTTTGCCGTAATTTACCTTACGGTTCCTGTAGATAGATAGAAATCTTGCTTGTGCTTCAAGGTTGTGGTACATCATCACTCAAAATGATAATGTCCAGTTTGCACAGCATTTTAGGGGACAAGAAGCAACTACATCCTCAGGTAAACTGCAAATTTATTTATAGTAATAGCTATTAATGACGTGTCCTGAACACATTTATCTGAAGTCAATTTCACAGTTTAGCTTCATCCTTTGCCATGTAATTTCATGAATTGGTTTAACCAGGTCAAAGAACCATTGAAATCAGGGATTTTCATCTCACTGAAAATTCACAGGATCCAGTTTTTTAGACCTCCATCGGCAGCGATGCATTGACTCTCACGAGTAGCGCTAAGTCTTTCGTACAATTTTTTTTCACACTTTTGCGAGTATATATATATAAACTCGCAAAAGTTTATATATTTCTGTTTAGAAAGGCACATAATCTGCGCAACTGGTAAACTGATTATTTGTGCTGTTCCATTTCGGATCGGAGACAAATTTGAAATTGTTTTTGGTTTGGGATGCTTTATTTACACCTTCGTTTTTAACACTTTGTTCAGTTTTATCGACTGTCGTGATAATTCATACTTCCATATTTTGTCTTATTATTAGAATTATTGTGTTACAGCTTTACCATACATCACAGAACTTCATGTTTGTTCTTCTGAAATCGTTTTCGGCTTCCAAGGCTATCGTTAGACAACAGAGCCAAGATTCTAGCTACTTGTGAACAGCTTGGGAACAATACTTGTTATTTCCTCGGACGATAATAATCATCTGTGGTCTGAAGAGTGTCTTGCAGGTCGAGATTCAATTCACAGTCTGAACTAATATTATAAAACAGGCATGCAGTTAACAAAAGTAAAATTGTTCTATTAATTAACGAAGGAAGAATCTATTAACATAAGAGAATAGCGATCTTTATCTTATTGTCCTTGCATACCTTGGTAGCATAATTTTTCTGTTGAAAACGTGTTCTAAATTTATCACCAAATGGCTTTTGACAGGCCTTTACTATATCCTTTGTTTAAAGCTAGTTACGTAAATAACGGTAGGTAGAACAAAAGTGAAACGGGCAGTATATATCCGCCACACAAGATGTAAGAATAACGTACGATTCGTTTACTGACTTCAGCTGGAAATATGCTTTGGCTCTAGGTAACTGTATCGACATATTAACTAGTTTGACGTCACACTTCCATTTTCCTTCTTTTCGTTTTCCGATATTACCCAATTGTACCTTTCTTTCCGAAACATAGTAGCGGATATAGATTGTGCATCTAAATACCTGCTTTTGACAGGGTGCCCGGCTGTTGTGGCTACTCTGCAGGGGGGGGGGGGGGGGGGACTAGCTACATCGACAGTTTCCGCGCAGCAGCTGTAATTATGTTGCCTGATGAGGAGTGCAGAGTTCTTGTGAACGCTACCAGTGTGACGGAAATGCTGAGGCACAGTGGCACAGCCGAACACACAGGGTAATGAGTTGCCAGCACAATCCATTTACGCGTAGTGGTACTGGCAGTGGTGCTCTGAGAACAGAGTCTACGAACAATTGTCATTAGGACATATCTCAAAAGAAATTAATCGTGATATAAAAGTAAAGGTTAGCCAATCGTTGGGGTTATTAAATGCAGGCGACAACCATTTCTGTGCAACAAATTGCAGTCTCTCCTCTGCTTGATGACAACTGGTCACGTACACAGTCATTCTCTCGATTTGGAGCCCATCGACCATATAGTTCCAGAATGCTGAGAAGATGGTTGACCGCCTAATGTGAACAGTTTGATAGATACGGAGATACTCACACTAAGTGTGACAGTACTATAGTCCGGATACAAAACCAAACTGAGGAGCCGAAGTTGGATGACGTGACACGGTAAGGAAAGTCGTATGGAGAATCCTTCTAGGGACGACACGGGCTTCAAATGCGGAAATCCATTGAGATACGCTTTCACAGAGGTGATATTACTATTACCCAGAGCCTGTGATCGAGTATCTTGAATAAGGCGTTGCTGGTCGAATGTTCACATGCTATTGCCGTGGATATCTATGAAAAGTGGCAGAACGACACAACTGGGTGATAAGTGGTTGAACGTCCACGACTCCACAGAGAACGTAGTGTCCGGTTGCTTGCCTGCTCTGTAAAGTAGGACAACGTTGATCTGTGTCATCTCTGCCGAAAAAGCGTAATGCTGGTGGATGCCCTAGTGTTTCGGAGCACAACGTTCATCGCACATTTGTTGAACATGAGGTTCCGCAGTAGACGACCCATATGTGTTCACATTTTGTCCCAACGACATCGCCAGTTACGTTTCCAGTGGCCACGGGATCGTCGAAATTGGACCGTGGGTAAGTGGAAACGTGTCGCATAGTCCGATGAATCATGTTTTTGCTACACCAGGTCGATTGTTGTCTCCTCAAACGCCGTTATCTAAGCGAAAGGTGGTTCGTAACATGCACAGCGCTAAGGACGCAGGTTGGTGGGCGCATATTATGCTATGACAGACATTTTGCTGTACTTGCATGGAACCTGTCGTAGTAATCTAAGACACATTGACGGCGTGGACCACCTGCGTCTCTTCATGCTTAACGTCTTCCCCGACGGTGATGTGATCTTTTAGTAGAATAATTCTCCCTTTCTCAGAGCCAGAACAGTGCTCCAGTGTTTTGAGGGACATGATAGTGAATTCACGTTGATATATTCCCCACCAAATTCGCCTCATGATGTAAATCCAGTATAACCCGTCTTTGTCGCTACCAGGTGCCAACGCCGCGTCCGCAAATCAGCGGCCCGTTGTTCACGGAAATTACATGACTTACACGTAGGAATATGGTGCCACATACCTCCACAAACCTAGCAATGAACTGTCAGATCAACGATACGTAGAATCGGTGGTTTACTTCATTCCAGACAGCCCAAAAAGTTATTAGACGGGTGGTCATCATGATCGCTCGACAGTGTGGACCTGTAGGCCTATTCCTCACACATCGCCTGGCGTACTGTAGCAAGCCTAGATTACTACAGGAGGAGGTCGAGCAGATGCTACAAAACACACACACACACACACACACACACACACACACACACACACACACACACACACACTCATATATATATATATATATATATATATCATTTATTACTAATTTATTAAAACTTGAGCAGGGCAGCTGTTTGACTTTGGAAACAATTACTGTCCTCACAGAGACACGTATCTGATACTGTCTCTGACATTTGTAGCAATCAGTACATTGTTCATTGCAGAACGATAGTCATATCAGAGTATAATTGTCTATAACATGATACAAAATTATGAGTAACTGTTCTATTAGCACGTAGCCAGGTCTGTGCTGAGCCGATACTGCCGTCGTAAGCGACGATTAAAAGTGGTCGCTAATTACGTATACACTGAGTTTGAGCGGCACTGCACGCGGACACGACTAATAAACTGAGTAAGTCATTAGCGTGTTGGTCCTCCTCTTGCTCATATGAAAGCAGTTAATCGGCTTGGCATTGATTGACAGAGTTATTGTATGGTCTCCTGAGGGATATAGTCCCAGATTCTGTCCAATTGGCTCCTTAGATCCAGAAAATTCCGGGTTGGTTGGAGAATCCTGCCCATAATACTCCACACGTTCTCAATTGCGGAGACATCTGGCGATGTTTCTGGCTGAGGTAGGGCTTCACAAGCATGTAGAGAAGTAGTAGAAACACAAGCCGTTGGTAGGCGGACATTACCTTACTGGAACGTAAGCCCAGGATCGCTTGCCATGAAGGGTAACAAAACGGAACGTAGAATATCGTTGACGTACCGGTGTGCTGTAAGAGTGCCACGAAAATCAACCAAAGGGATCTTGCAATGAAAAAAAAAGAAAAGAAAAAATGACGCCTCAAACCATCACTCCTGGTTGTACGGCAGTATGGTCGGCGATAGTCAAGTTGATATCCCTCCACGTGTTCGCTGGCCATCGTGGCCCAAATCGAAGTAAGACTCATCACGGAAGCCAGTTCTATTCCAATCAATGAGATTCCAGACCTCGGACAGCTGTGGGATACCAGCCTGACGGTCTCACTCCCTACGGCCTGACAACCAGGTGAGATGGTGCGTGGCGACTTATTTTTTTCTTTTTTTTCCCACGGCAGGACCTCTTCGATCATCGTACGCGCCACTTTTAGAACAAAGCGATACGTGGATGATATTCTACGCACCGTTTTGCTGCCCTCGATGGCAAGCCACCCTGGGCTTGTATGCTTATCGGAACATAGCGACAGTTTCTAGTGCTTGTCTTGGTGCTTGCCAAATCCTACATTGGCCAGCGAGGTTACCAGATTTATCTCCAACAGAGAACATCTGGAGCATTATGGGCAGGGATCTCCAACCAGATCAGGATTTTTACGATCCAACACGCCAGTTTAATAGAATTTCGCACGATATCCCTCAGGAGGGAACCCAACACCTGTATCAGTCAATGCTAAGGCGAACGACTACTTTTTTGTGGGCCAGGGGTGAAACAACGCGTTATTGACTTGCTCAGTTTGTTAAGCTTTTTCCCCTGAATATATTATCCATTCCTTCTAAAATTGTTATAATTTTTTTGTTGTTTGTGAGTGCACACCATATCTACCAATTTGTGTCGCGATCGGGTAATTTCTTCCTGTTGTTGCTTTTGTTTTTTTTCTCTTAGAGTGTATTTGTTTCCAGACATCGCTTCATTTCAGTTTTACAAGAATATATCTGCTTTTACTTTAGCTGTATATTACTGGTGTGCAGCCTCCCCCTGCTCTCTTCATTAATCAATTAATGTCAATCATAATTCAAAATCCTAGCCGTATAAGAGGGAGAATCCGACACCATCATGGTCCCAGAGCCGCAGACCATTAGGTGAGCGTCTTCTGATCTGATGATAGGGAAGATGGGGACAGGCAGAACTCTTCTTCTATTTCTTTCATTTCGAACCCTTCTAAAAAAAAAAAACAAGCAAGCTACTCTGTCTCAAGCAATGTAACGTGAAGTCTTGTTGCGTCTGTTATTTCGTATCGTGTTATACGCTGTGCACTCACCGAAAACATTCTTAGACCAGAAAAGGGCTATCAGAGTGACCTGAAGTGTCGGTTTGCGAACCCAGTGTAGGCTGTGTTTCAGGTTTCTCGGTATTCTACCTCTCCCGCCTGTTGTTGCAAATATTGTCTCATTCAGAAGAAACTGCAGCGTTCATTTAATGAACACCAGCTGGAAAAACGAAATGCATTTTGATGACATTTCCGTAAGCATTGTACAAAAAGGTACGCTCTACCCAGCAGGTTTAATTTCCAACGGGCTTCAAACATAACTGAAAAAATTGCATGATAAACTCCGGGTATTTAATACATCAACTTCAAATGTGTTTTGGACAGTTGATAGAGCTCTACTCACTTCGTTAAGTTTAACTGTGGAAGTGTAGAATTACAAACTGTTTTTTAAATACTGTGGGGCTTGTACGTTTCTTACTTCATAGGACACAAAATGCAGATGTACCAAAATAAATATATAAACGCTTTTAATCGGAGGGATGAGATAGAAACTTTCTTAGCAGATTGGCACAACACGCTGCAGCTTCTTTCCGCGGGGTATAAAGTATGAAGATGCGAAAGCTACCAACACTTTCTCGCGGTAGTTCATAATACAGGATGAGTAACAGCTATGTCACTCTAAATACATAATTGCTGATATGCATTACTAAACTGTACATTAAGTTCTTCTTGCAATATTACATTCGTTTCAGCAATATGACTATACGGTTTGATAATCCACTGTGACATATCCTTAGTCAGAACATTCTCAAACCCAGTTTCAAAATATGTGTGAAGGACATTAAAAATTGAACTTAGTTTGAAAAGCAAAGTAGCTTGTCTTGACAAATTCGAAAACTGGGAAAATAGGTGTCGTCAAACGTTTTGCTTCAGTAGATAAATCCTGACAAGAAAACCGGAAATGGTGGACCTTATTTTTATCAAATTTAGACTGCTACCCTGTAACTGCAAGTGAACCTCATTACATTTACTAAACATATGTTTTACATAAGAAATGCCTGGTTTTCAGGTGATGAAATTTCGTTTTAAAACTAGGTCTTTTGCATTCAAAAATTCAAAAATAGTCTCAAAAAATGGGAAAATGTCGACAAACATAAGGCAACGTTCTTCAGTGCGAAGGAGTAATCGATTAATGTCCTCTCGTTATCCTCACATAATTGTGTCTATGAAAAATTGAAGTAGTTCATTTAATCTACCTCTCACACATTTAGCAACTAAATGTTTTCGACGGATGACGGGGTATAACACGCCAGGTATATTTTGCTTTAAAAGGCTTCCAAATCCACGGTAATGCACAAATATGGTAGGTTCTCCATCTGCTGCACCTGATATATTTGTTTCATAAATTTCTTCATTACATAACCTTTTAAAAGATTAATTATTCATTCATCTTCATTGGCACTTGTCACAGGTCTTGCGAAGAACAGCTCTTCCTAGATTTCTTGGTTCATAACAAATCAAACTTATGCCAACAATAATGCCATATAACCAGGTAAAGTTTATTCTTCCAAATGTATGGAGAAATCTGTCTTGAAAGAAAGTTACACAATACGTTTTGAATGTCATACGTCATTTCATCTGTACCTTTTTGAACCGTTCTGTCGATTAAAAGAATTTTTTGAATGTATCATAAGCAGATTTCTCTAGAACAGTTTTTAAAAACTCCTCATTGTTTGGCAGAAACAACTGTTGCCCAATAATATTCGGTTTTCTAGATATTTTTATAATTAACGATGTACTGTAAGGTGCCAGCAAACCATCATCGTATCTGTATCACATCGGAGTGAATATATTGCTTCCCGTGAATCTCTTTCCCAGTCTTGTGTGAGTATTTCAAATCTTCGCCTGCTGTATCTGAGTGACACGTTCTCAGACGATCCTGCAGCTTGGACGGTATCATATCGTTATTGTTTAACACTTTTTGTTGCATAAAATTCTCATAGGTAATTATCTGTCCAACTATGATGGAACGAAGCGAAGCTTCAAGTAACATCGTACTGTTTACATTTCTCTCTAGATTCGGCTATGTCTAGTATCAGTTATCTGTGGACTGAAATTAAGAGATTTAGGTAAATATGAGAAGACACACCTCTCAAAGTCAGGTTATGACAGGTGCTTCCCTAATCAGTCGAAGAAATAGCAAAAGTAAAATATGATAAAAAATAATTTGTTTATTTTTCTCTGGCACTTTCAAACAACGTGCTAATGATTCACTTTATGGTTGACTGTATGGTAGATAACTACAGTTTGTTCATAAGGAGAAGGACGAGGGGTCTGTAAATCTGGAGCGGCAGAACTCGGTCTTATTTCATGTCTGACCGCTGCTAACGTTAACGGGGGTAGAACGTCAAACGGGCCGTCTTGGAGCGGGAGAGACACCACAGGACATTTTAATTTCCACTGTCTATAATTTTACGAATAAATTCATAAAACTTTGTCAGCATGACCAGGAAGGATTCAGGATTCACAATCAAAGCAGTGGAAGTTCAAAAAAATAACAAAATAATTTTTTTACGTGTGAAAGTTAATCATTTTTCACTTCTATTCGCTGCGTTTGTGGCTATAGGTACACGTTTCTTCATAAGGGAGAGAGATTCTTCGATGAATTTTGCACAGCATACAAACCATACTTACAGGTGTATGAAACTCTAGAAATTATTTAATTTATGTAAAAATGAATATGCTATTACATTTTAAACTTCATGTTTAGAAAAAACTCAAATTTTATAGTTAATTATCTCAATTTTTACCACAGCTTTTAATAGATTTGGAAAATTCTAGAGTTTCATACACCTGTAGTTATGGTTTGTATGCTGTGCAAAATTCATCGAAGAATCTCCCTTACTTGTCAAGAAAAGCGTACCTATAGCAACAAATGCAGCCAATGGTAAGTGAAAAAAGTTGACTACAAATGTAGAAAAATAAATTATTTTCTTATATTCTTGAACTTAATGAGTAAAAAAGCGGATCCATAGCCCATCAAGGGGCAACTTCTCTGAGAAGGGCAAGTGTTGAACTTCACTTTGTTGGCTAGAGAAATGATTAACAATGTCGCTGAATGTTACGAGCAGGAGAGCGAAAACAGTGTGTTGCTCGACCCTCCCTCTTACGTAATGACACGAACAGTGATGTACGGAGGAACAAGCTACAGCTCAGTGAGAAGAATTCTGAATCTGATCCGACCTATCTCAGTGCACTCTCGTGGAAATCTGTTTATATCTAATGGAAATGAGCGTTTGGCGTCATTGACCGGGAGGCCCCTTGCGGCGCAGGTCCGGCCGCCGTGGTGCAGGTCTTACTGCATTCGACGCCACATTGGGCGACCTGCGCGCCGGATGGGGATGAAATGATGATGAAGACAACACAACATCCAGTCCCTGAGCAGAGAAAATCCTCGACCCAGCCGGGAATCGAACCCGGGCCCTTAGGACGTCACGCTGACCACGCAGCTATCGAGGTTGGACTTGGCATATAATGCATCCCAGTACTTTTTTTCCTCTCTCTGACATGAACCGCTTGCAGGTCGAATTCGGCATATGTGGGTTGATATAGACCACTTCACGGATCAGTGGTATACACGCCAACAATTTTTTCTTATTGTATTAATTCTTTCGTTTACAAATTTTGCAATCAGCATTGCTTAATCTATGTTTCGACTCGTTGCACTACCGAACCCCTCCAATCTTCATTTTGCATGCAACCCTTTTTCACTGATTAACCAGCTGAAACGACGCTGGATCGTAAGAGGAAAGAGAAATACTGGAGCGCATGAGGACGTTTGTGGGTACAAAACTGAGATACCGTGCTGGAAGTGACATTATTGGTATCACCTTGCAGGGTGTTCACACATACAGTGTCCAAAGTAACAGGGATGATACAGTAGCGAAAAACAAATATATTTTCTAAAGCAATATGTATCGGGGACCCACAGTGCGTGACCACTGAGCAGCGTAGATAATACACAAATGGAACAGATAAAAGTCATTGTGTCTAACGTTGTTACACTACATGTTAGTTTGAAATACATAGCATATTGTGATATGAGGCTCTTCAACACTGAGTGAATAACCAGCGGGTACAATAGTGCCTGCAAGACATGCAGTGTCAACATGGAGCTCCACACGTGGGAACAACTGAGAGACAAGTATTTTGTTTACAGTGCGGCTGAAGCCATTAGTCGAAGAGCCTAGCGAATGTAGCGGGAAGGCTTCCATGCATGCAGATGTCCACACTGTCGCACGTTTATTGCAATCGACGTAAGACTTGAAAGTATCGGCACATTAATGGTAAGTAGGGCTAACATCGACAGACCGTGGACGATGCATACACGTAACGTTGAGAATGAGGTGGTGTTACACTTTGAGAACAATCCAGAGACAAATACAGGAGCAATTGCTGCTGTAATCGGTATGCACCACAGTTTAGTATGGGACGTGTTGCGTGAAGAGCTACTTCATGCTTATCACCCTATGATAGTAAAGGCCAACGGACCAGATAACTATTGAGTTCCGCTTGAGTGCGTACGTTGGTTTCTGCAAGAGGCTAATAAACACCTCCGTTTTCCTAAAGTTGTTCGGTTTACAGATGAGGCTCAATTTATTCAGGAACATATTTACACCAGTCACAATTAGAGTGTATGCTATTACTGTTCTCCGAGGCCATCAGAGACGTTTTGCGGTTAACATGTTGGCCTGTATAACGAGCGGCTACTTACTTAGGCCTTACATGTTGCCTCCTCGACTCAGGTGGCCAATGTACATAGTATTCTTGCATGTTGACCTGACGACGTTATTGGAGGAGGTACCAACAGATATCAGGAAGAGTACGTGATTCCAACATGACGGGGCCACAGCGCACTATGTATCCAATACTTTTGCCAATCGGTGAAACGGCCCGGGAGACATGTGCTTTGGTCTGCAAGATTCCCAGACCTCACGTCCTGAGACTTCTCTCTCTGTGGCTACATGAAATCCGAGGTCTATGCTACCCCTGCCGACAGAGGCGGAGCGATCACACAAATACAGAACACACCACGCATTTTTCAGCGAAGATGCGACACGCTGCTACGTCGATAGCGGCTCTGCGCTTAGGTTAATGGTGCTCATTCTGAACATTTATTGTAACGTAGTACCCATAAGAACAATAAAGCAATGAAAAACATTTAACACAGTTTGATACTCAATCACGCACAATAACTTCGGGCATACTCAGTACTCCAACAATATGCGTTGGCGACACATGGATGCCCTTACGGAATGTATTTGTTTTTGCCTCCGTTATTACTGGCAATGAATTTTTGGACACACTGTATATTGCACCACCGAGATCTATGGAGGTAAACACCAATGATCAGCGCCGAATGCGAATTGGATTCTGCTCACGGCAATCCGGCTGTTTAGTAGGCACCAATGAGCATTGTTTAAAGGGACGCTATGTACAGTACCATGTGTTTCTGATCAACGGAATCTTCGCACAGTGAGTGAGTAATGGTGCGTTTACAGCCCGGCCGTTGAGCCATAGAACGCCGCTCTGAAAAGCCTGCGTGTCCGCGAGGTGGGAGAGGCCGTGTTGGTGTTCTGCCACCTGCAGCCACTCCCGTGCCGCCCCCACTCCCTCCCCCCTCCTCACCCCCACATGCGTGGTTTAATTCGCGCTAAGCGCCGCTATCCTGTGTGCAGGCAGCATCAAAACGCTGCTGCCGCAGTGTGAAAGCTTTCTGAAAGGCAGCTCAAGCGAGGCTCTTGGCGTCACAGCATTTATCATCTCTACACCACGCACCTAAGAGTATTACACTATTAGACGTTTTCCGTTGTTCTTTGAGTGGGCTATACTGTTTTCAGTATTTGATAGATTCAGACACTCTTCGACAGAGTTAAACAGACCATCCATTGTGTAGATGTAAATTGTAGACTGTAGTCTGATGATCCCATATTGTTTAGCTGGGGAAGACGTAAAATAAGCAAACTAAAAACTGTATCAAGCAAATTTTGTTTATCTACATGAGAGACGTTACACAACATGATTACCTCTCTTTTACCATTATTCGTTACCAAGGTATGAACAGGAGTAAATTTTTTTAAATTGCACCCTATGTTTTACATTCGATAATCCCATCGTCTTCTCAAGAATATAAACAGAATGGTATGAACTTCTCGCTGACGCAGTGTACAGGAAGATAGGTGGCGACTCGATAAGTTGCCTATAGAGAAGAAACATCGAACTTCTTGGTGGTGCCTTTGATGCGAAAGCTATCAAAAAGCTTTGACCACAAGCTGCTGCACCGCTACGACTGTATGGACTGCCAAAGGTCCACAAAGAGAATATGCCTCTGTTTACGATAGTTAGTAACATAGGAGCAACAAGATACAGACTGTCCAAACACCTGACTGCTCTTCTGAGTTATCTGTGGGAAAATAGGAACATCACAGCCGCAAATCCATCCACTATGTAAAACATTTACAAGAAATTGACTTCCACGATTGTGACCCGTTGGTGAGTTTGGATACAGTGTCTCTCTTCGCCAGGGTAACATTGATGAACTCCATGGAAGTGATAAGTAAGAAATCCGACACCAACCTGACAAGGCTGTTTGTGTTTCTGCTAACTTCACCGTATTCCATGTTCACTGGAAACTGCTATGAAGAGACAGATGGCTTCGTTGTGGGATATCGCCTGTTTACTGTTGTGACGAATTTGTTCACGTAGTACTTCGAGGAAAAGAGCCTGGAACAGCCTTATCTAAAAGCCGGCCGTGGTGGTCGAGCGGTTCTAGGCGCGTCAGTCCGGAACTGCGCGACTGCTACGGTCGCAGGTTCGAATCCTGCCTCGGGCATGGACGTGTGTGATGTCCTTAGGTTAGTTAGGTTTAAGTAGTTCTAAGTTCTAGGGGACTGATGACCTCAGATGTTAAGTCCCATAGTGCTCAGAGCCATTTGAACCATTTTTTGCCGTCCTAGTGAAACGTAAGCCTGATGGCAACTTGGGACGCAGTGTGTACAGGAAGCCTAAACTCAATGATCTGTACCTGCATGCCTGCAGTAGCAACCATAGTTCCCAGCGTGAAGGTGATTTACGCACACTCGTCCACTGGGCAAGATAAATCTGCGACCGAGACAGCCTTGCAGCTGAGCTGATCCACTTCGAGACGACACTCAAAAGAAATGAGTACAGCAATAAGCAGATAAGACTTGCATTCAGACAGGGTGTTCCAAGGCAAGAGCAAGAAAAATCCCTGGCTTGCATACCGTTCATCGGAAATACTTTCGGAAAAACTGGCTGGACCCTAAAATAACACAATGTAAAATTTTTATTTCGATCTCCTGCGAAAACCTTGACTCTATTAGGATCAGTAAAGGACGATCAAGGCATCCGCACACCCGGTGTTTACCGAATCTCCTGCCACTGCGGGAAATCATTCATTGGAGAAACTCTTCGCATCGTAGAAGTACCGTGAACATAAACGCCATACTGAACTTCGTACGACCTCCAAATCAGTCTTGGTCGACGATAGTATAAAAAGTTTCCATACTATGGAGTACGAAAACACCAAAATACTTACGGAGTTCTCCTCGTTGGTGGATTGCGTAATTAAACAGGCCATCGGAATAAGACTGCAAGATAGTCTAACTAATAAACACACTACCTACAGCTGAGTCAGGCGTGGCGCCAGACTGTGGTAGAGCGGACAGTTTAGGCTAGAGCACGGACCGAGGCACCGCTTCCCCACCCCACCCCGCAACCGTCCTCCGCTGTGGTCACGCGGACAGCGAGCTGAGCGGGGCCGTGTAGGGGGTAAAGACCAGAATATATAGGGTACCGAGAGGAGCAGCGCAGCATTCACCAGGTACCAACCGAAGATGGCAACGTGTCTATTTGCCGAAATATGGTGGAGGAATTACGACGTGATCCAGCCGGACACGCCAGAATTCTATAAATTCCTTGCGAGCTGTTCAAAACAGTATCGCAGTGTGCAACTCACACGTAACACGAAATTGACTTTGTACTGTGCATAATTAAACGAAGTCAGATATCTAGGGTAACGTAACATGCCCACTTGACGGACGTAGCAGTAAACAAATGGAAGTACAAAAAAGTGCAAACCATTCGTTAGCTCAACCATCTTCACTTGAGCGTTTGCGTGAGCACAGTGTACACCAAAGAAGAGGAGGAGGATATCTTTTCATCAATGGAGAATCTAAATTAATAGAACAGTAATTGGAATAACGTTTTCTTACTTTCAATACTGGTACATCCAGTAAAGTACTGTAGTACTTTTAAACGATATGTAGCATCCTAGTTTCCTTTCATTGGTGTACATTATACTCACACAGTCCTTCTACGAAGACGATTGACTGAATCCACAGAGTGAATTCAGATTGTTTCTACACGTATTTATTGTCAACCCCAGCAAGTAGATGAGCTACGTTACCGAAAGTACTTTCAGTTTAGTAGATTCAAATTCAGTTTATTTTACATTTTTAGTAACATCATGTTCACGTGAATGGTACAAGGTGGTCATTTTGTAACAGTCTTGAAGAGAGGAAGTGGATTACTGAGTAAAAAGTGCAGGTTGCTATTGGAAAATGGCGTACTGATTTTTATATCATTCTGGTTAATATCACGCTGGTAGCCAAACATTTCGTTGATAGATTTTTATTTTGCTTTCGGATTAAAATTTATTTGGGTCTTCGGAATAAATGGGACACCGTATGTGTCTTGAACGGATCAATAATTGTGAATTACTGTTTTCTCTTGTTTCATAGATTCTGAAATAATTTTCAACACACTTTCAACGTCATCCCCGACTGTCCGTAAGAAACATGTCGTTAATTCAACCGATATCACTACATAGATAATACTTCTTATATTATAAGAAGGAAAATCAAACAAACGAGACAGATACCAAAAAAAGTAAGTAAACTGTTAATTATTTCAGATGTAATAGGCATAGCAGTTAATACATTTTTCTCGCTGTGAGAGAGAGTCAATGTCTTCATGGAAAATGTGTGCGGTTGTCTACGAAACCTGTACCTTGGTATACATCTCTTTGCCCAAAGCAAATTGACGGCCACAAACGTCTTTCTTGACGACTGAAAAGATATGGATATCCCATGGGGAAAAATCGGGACTGTACGGTGGATGTGTAAGATCTCTCCAGTGAAACTTCTGCAGTATAGTCGAAACAACCCTAGCAATATGTAAGTGGGCACCTCCCTGCAATAGAGTGGTTCTGTCCATCAACATACGTGGGCGTTTGGACTTCATGGTATACTTGAATTTTTGTAAAGTGCCCACATGCCAGTCGGCGTTAATTGTGGCATTGCATTCCAGAGAGTCAATGAGCAACGTTCCGTTGCGGTCAAAGAATGTAACTTTACTTCAGTCGATACATTGTTTTCTTTGGGAAGTCCTTACACATCCAATGTCTCCCCATGCGTTTAACATACTTTTCGAGCCCTAAAGAAAGACATTATTGGCTGTCAGTTTGCTTTGGATGAAGAGATGCACATCTAAGTACAGGCATGGTTATGAAGGAAATCGCCAACATTTTTTCATTAAGGCAGTGGCCAACTTGTCTCATAGTGGGACATATGTAAAATTTTTTGAAAGTGATGGAGATTACTTTTGAAACAATGAACAGTTTACTTACGTTTTCCGTCTGTGTTGTTTTCATTTGACTGCCTCTTATATACTCAGCTAATATTTGAGAACGAGAGCACGTAGTGATTTTCATAAAACATTATAAGGTACATAAATTATCACTTTTGTCATGTATGAGTTTTGGGTTATTGCTTTTTTGATCAGTCTTCGGAAGAAAATCCACAACTAGTAAATCCAAAATTAGTGTTTTGCATCATTGGCCAAAAACTTGAAGATCCTTAATGACAAATATTTAATTCCATAACTGGTTTGTAAAGTAATCAAATGTCTGAAGCTGTTTTATACAAGCCAATTTGATACTTTAAGGAATTCGGGGAGTTATTGATATGAAAGGATGAACAATGACAGTACGAGATAGATAGCAATAATCTGTTATAAATCTGAAGTAGAGTATGCTTTTGTATGTCTAGCGAATCCTCCCTAAACCATCGATTGATATCAAGTAAATTTGGTACAGTTATAGCAGGCCTCACGAGTATCAGCACCATATGGCTTATAATCTCATACCTCGAATAGTTGCAGAGATATGGGCAAAAACGTGTTTTTTCCAGCCCCTGGCTTCTAGGCTGCATTGCACAACAGGTATATCATGTGGCAACGGCGTCAGTCTGTCAAATCAATCTGCTTTGCAGGTCCAGCGAATAATGAGGCTAAGCTAAAAGACCTCCCTGACTAATAGATCACCCGTGAAACGTGGTGAGGCACTGTTGCACGATACAATGGTGCAGTGCCCTGTTACACACAAACCACAGTCGTTGACTCTGCATGGGTAACTTCTCAAATAGCTCTGGTAATATTCATAACACAGAAATCGGTTAAAATACTTGAAAAAGTGTATAGCTCTATGAGTCCGTCTCCAACAATTCCTGCCCATACATGATACTCGACCAATGTTGCTGTCTCACGCCTTGATTCCTAAGGGAGAGAGCATTCCTAACATGTACAGTTGTCGTAATTTACATACACAACGAACGGCAACAGTAAGACGGCCTACTCCACGGAAAACTACACATTTCGTCACGAATAAAACGGCCCATATATCAACAAGTATTGGTTTCCACGCGTATGGTTATAGCAGCCTATGTTTCTGTATTGGCCAATACTGCCTCCTGTACGAATGTGAGATACTTCCTTCATACAGTATATGTGAGAGACGAATAGATACAATATGAAGCATTATGGGGACGTCGATACGAGGAAATGTGAGACTTCCTTTCCAATAGAGAAGTCAGATGTGTGTGCAGCAGTGTGGCTTTATTTCTGTTACTGTCTTACACCTACTCCAGGTAATAAGTCGGCCAAGAAAAGTCCATATTTTAATTCCGGTGCAGAGAACTGTCTACTACCTTGAAAGGCTCTTTCAGTTCCATTACCTCCACTCTGTCGGAATAGATACTAATGAAGTCGATGAAAAACAGTGTCGAAGAAACACCGACTAAATTCTACTAAGGAGTGGTGAAAAACTTCAGCTCGGTTACAATATGTGTAAGTTCATTTAATTTTGATTTATTGCTGCTCAAACAAAATTAAATAGCTATCAAGCCCTCTAATAGTAACAGAAGCGATTATTAGCGGTATTTCATTTTTATACTGCTCTGCTACTATTTTACACGCACAAAGCAACCGTAATTAAATATTCATCTCGAATGTATTCCACGATTTGGATTGTTTCCAACCCATAGCTATTCACGAATTACTACAGCCAATCATTCAGTGGTCTTTTTGGAAAGAAGTAGTAAATTTTAGATAATACGCATTGTGGAATTAGTAATATGCAAGAAATCCCTCATCCAACTGACTTAGTAACTACGCAACGTCCGAAATCACCAATTTCAGCAAACGATGACAAACATTAGTCGCTTCACTTTTACGATAAAAAACAAATACCACTGATAAATTTGTACATCTTAAGCGAAGTCGATGTCGAGCAACTCCACACGTACGTAGCCTATGAAACGGCAACCGAGTGAATACTCGACTCACTAACCAGACGCACAAAGACACACACTAAGGGCTGACTGCACCAACATCGATTAAAAAGGAAGATAATAGAGGGTCCCGTCATGACGCGCGATTAATTTATCTCTGCGTTGCACCGATCAGCTAAACACTTCCACCTGAACATGAATTTGACCGCGCTTAACTCCGTGTGCTACGAAGGAATACGCACCGTTATAATTGCAAAGATAATAATCACTCTCGCTGTACTTACGCACGCTTCTCAATTTGTTATCGAGACATGTGTGTTGTTAATGTACTAAGGAAAGCAGCAAAAGGACGCCGAATTACTCAAAATTTGTAATTGACATCCTTTTAGAGATGATTTTCGAAAATTTTAGAAAGCAAAAATGTTGTTCCGTTGTGTGGTAAAAGTGTTCTGCTTTGTACAAAGTGTATTTAATACAAATAAAATGTTAATGTCTTATAAACCTCGAACTATTGGAAGAGGAATCAACCATTCCCACAACATCCAAACAGTTTGATTCCACTTACCGTGCTGAATATCAGAGAGTAGTGGCGTAATAATAGAACAGATAGATTAATAAATCCAGCAGTGACACGATTTTCACAGCTGCACACGGTCAGGCGAATGAGGAACAGTATCCTGTATTATTAAATTGTGTCAGTGATGTTCTGGCAGTTAAAATATGATTTTGCAATCACTGTACCAGTGATGCTATGATATCTATCCAGTACGATGAAACCATCCATCGTGGAGTGTAATTATGCTTGAGAAGAAGACGCTATGTATCGTAGAGACACTGCTGTTATTATCTTCTGTACATCACTGACAGTTCCTTGCGCTGTTGTACTATGTACATTAGCAAGGTCACCAATATCTACATTAGATGCATCAGTTGCATATGCCCTTAATGTCGTTAGAAGCCTGATTATGGGCGAGACGGGGTTATTCAGATCGAGACAGGGTTATTTACATAAGTAAGAAATTACAACTTCATTGATATGACCTAATAACCACCACATTGTTTCTTTTGAAAGAATAAACGTCTCTTCAAATATCCTGTCACAATAGTCTTCAAAAGGATTTCTTATTTCCACAAGTACATCAGTACGATTGTGGTGGCGATCTACACCTTCAATGTATAACATTTCATCATCTTCAGTGCCATAAAACTTCAAAACGTGCTGTCATCTTAATACAGTACACGTTTACATTATTTTAACGGCGGTAGATTCACGCTAAACGAGCCTCCAATCACAGACAACTTTAACGCCGATCTCCTTTAACTTCTAGCGCGGTTGGTGCAGCCGAATTCTGTGTTAACCAAAGCTGAGTGCCGACTTAACCGAGATTAATTATGTGTATGGGTGCTGTTGACTGCGATGTTGAGCGTCCTAATCAAACAACAACAACAATCAAATAGCATGGGTAGTCCCCAATCCAGCCAATAAGATAACAGAATGGAAAGATAAAACATATAAATTTGCTACAATTGATCTAAAGAAAGACACAAATTAAAGTCAAAATTATTTCCAGATATAAAAAATTACGTCAATTGTCTCTTAAAACTACTTCTATCTTTCGTTATACAAGAGCATTCACTTGAGACATGCATAGTGCATGCCACACGAGTGTGTAAGGTATTCCCATGCACACTTTTACATAAGTGCACATTCACTCTTCACTTACGGCTCCATACACACACTCTCTCTCTTTCCTATGCACTCACACGAAAAAATTTAGCTAAACAACGATTTTGAAATAATTTCTCGTAAGTCTGAAAATTAATGTAGTCAAAGCTAAAAAAACTCTAGATTAGTAATTTCTATAAAGTGATATTTTAATTATAGCTTCAGGGAACGTTATAAGTTGATACATTATAATCTCTGACTCCTTACCGTATTAAAAGATTAGTTATTATGGTTCATAAGTAAATTTTTGTATTTCCAAAAGTATAATATACAGTGATTTCAGATTTTACCAATATAGTTGTATGAGAAACACAAGAGTGAATATGAAGTATGTAATAAATGATTAGAGTTACTAATATTCCTTTAGATTCGTGGAGAGTTAGAGTATACACTTCGAACGTACGCCAGTCTGACCCAGCAAGCAGGTCCACAGCTTCAGCCATTTGCATACCTAGAGAAAAAACGTGCCTGACGGCTACAGGACAAGACACACTTTAACATCACGTACATCACTACAAGTAATCATGACCCAGAACAATCTGAGTATAGCATTACAGCACGATTACTTCGATTATCGATTTTAATTGCACAAAATAAAAAAAAAGCAACCATAGATTCTTAACGAAATTTCACTACTGAGGAGTTTGTTCATAAGCGAAATATTAAACAAAACATTACATTCTTTTACAATATTGTAGCGGAATTCTAGCTTGGCAGAAATTCATCCAAATCATTTTACAAAGTTTCACTGAAAAATATTGTTTTACAAAAATACAATTTTAAATTTTATTTGCTTATTTTCAAAGACTGGATAAAAATTACACAAATAGATTACACTCGATTTTTTTCAAACTTCTTGAAAACAGAAAATTTTCCATGAACATTTGTTATTCGCAAACAACTCGCCGTATTCAGCTTTTATAATAAACACACACTTCACAAAGGTGAACTACTCACAAAATTCGACATGTTGAGTGTCTGTGACAAAATTTGCAACATTGTCACCTTCTTTACATAGAGGCAAATTGGTGGTCGTTCCTCTTTCTTCTAATAGATACATACTTTACGCATATGGACTATTGCTTGAAATGGCATCCATTCCTGTGTCCTCTACTGGGCATCGGTGAAACTCATCTCAGATTTACAGAGGGGCCGTATCAGCAAAATACAGTACGTCTGAGATGACTATTCATAACTTTGCACCGTGTAAATAAGGGAAGTTGTACTAGTGCCGTGTGACTTCTCTTTTTGTTGTCAGTACTTGTTCAAAAAGACAACTGAAAAGAATCATACGCATTTCAGAAAATTTTATTAGTCTTCTAAAATTGTTACTGAAAAATCATTTTACTTACCAAAAACTTCATCTCTAGTAATAATTTCATTCAGCAAATAATTATTCAATACTAATATCATTCACCAAAAAGTGAACTACCAGCCCCTCATAAAGGATAATAATACACAAAATGGCATTAGTCCTAACTTGGCCAATTTTCCCAAAAATCATTAAATGCACACCAATCTGAGACTACATCTTTAGCAAGATACTGTTGAAAGCATTACGTAACATTTTTGCAAGCAATTCATGTCTTATTTAATTTCTTTTAAATTTTTCCAAAAACAGTGACTGCATTCCTTCACTTTTATTCAGAAAAATATTTTACCTTAAAATTACTGTTAACACGCTTCACATGTTACAAGCTAATTCACACTGAACGCCAAAATTGTAAAAATTTGAAAATATATACAATAATTTCTTCAGTCTTCAGCAAACATAAAATACAAAAACAGTTTCCTTCTTCTTTGCATCATTACTTTAGGCATTGTAAAATGACGATTTTAATGTGTCAAAATACCATTTCATCTATTCTGATTACTTACTACGAAAATAAAGTTCCGTATTACATTAGGTTTTATCTACATACAATCACATTCTGCAAAACTCCCACATATATTCACATCTCTCTCGCTCTTTAATCAACCATGGTGTTAGTCTGTAAGTGAATACCTCTTACTCTTTCATTAACGCTAGTATTACACTTTACTGCTGCCTGAAAGGTTCTGGTTCCAGTAACTGGCACACCTTTCCTTATCATACTACCAGTAGGACCCCCTCGTCCTCTGTACCTTCTCCATGACTGTATTGTCTTTGTATTCCTACAATGTTGACATGTATCTTGCCACTGTTCCTAATTTGCCTAATAGGAAGATTATATTCTCTATTTACAAGCTCCTATTCCCTCATTACATTGTCTACTGTTTCCAGATAATGGATGAACTTATTTATGTCGTCCCTGCGACCGGAAATAGTTTTATTTCACCAGTACAGAAGCAGTTTATTTTTAGCTACCGTAGTAATTTGTTCAGTTTCAAATGTAGTGTTCAAATAAGGCAAAGTTAGGACACATTTTTGCACAAACCTCTTGATAGAGTCTGTCTTTGGGTTATATTTCTCGCTTAATCAAGAGGTATTCTGAACGTCGAATTGTTTCTGTCAGCCCCGATATTAGTCAAAGAATGCCTGTCTAAAGCTTTGTAGTATTTATCTACTGTTGTGTTCTCTCATACACTAGCTTCTTCCATAAAACTTGACACAACGAAATCTATTTTCTCTTTATCATTTCACAATGTAGGCAGTACATCCTCAAAATCACTCCAGACATTCTTGGAGTTCTCATTATTACTGGGACAAACCTCAAAAATTGTCTGTAACACAAATAACTTCATATGATTCTTTAACACCACACCATATTGCATGACCACCTGTTACTTCCTTTTGTTCTAGCATTTTTAATCTTTAATCATTCTTATGCAGGTTCTCGTCTACAGCTTTACTAAATATTATTCGTACTCCTACATTTTTCTTCAGTATATATTTAAATTTATTTGTCCATTCAAGTCAGCATTAATAGTAAACTCCTTCACTTCATCAGTAAGTTTTCTTACATTTTCTGTCAACTTAGTGTTTGAATGTGTAAGTAGGCTGTTTAGGTTTTTTTTATTGGTAACGCCACCTCTGTATGAAAATCGCTGGCTGTGCTGTGTGCAGTCTGTGGCTGCTTTGCATTGTTGTAATACTCGCCATTGTAGTGTTAGGCAGCTGGCTGTGAACAGCGCGTAGCGTTGCGCAGTTGGAGGTGAGCCGCCAGCAGTGGTGGATGTGGGGAGAGAGATGGCAGAGTTTTGTAATTTGTCATGAACTGCTATATTTATATATGATGATATCAAGGTAAATACATTGTTTGTTCTCTATTAATATCTTTCATTTGCTAACTATCCCTATCAGTAGTTAGTGCCTTCCATAGTTTGAATCTTTTATTTAGCTGGCAGTAGTGGCGCTCGCTGTATTGCAGTAGCTTGAGCAGCGAAGATTTTTTGTGAGGTAAGTGATTTGTGAAAGGTATAGTTTAATGTTAGTCAGGGCCATTCTTTTGTAGGGAATTTTGAAAGTCAGATTGCGTTGCGCTAACAAAATATTGTGTGTATGTTTAAGCACAGTCATGTATAATTGTTGAAAGGGGACGTTTCATATGGCGACCCTGCCAGGATACCTCACTGGAATCTTCTGATTTTTTCTTGTAGTTTGTGTATTTAGTGTAGCTTTTGTTTATTGCTAGCGCGTAATTGTAGAGAGAATCTCCTTTGTAGTTGTAGCCTTTCATTGTTGTACAGTAAAACAGTTGTGGCATGCATATAGATTTGCACCAAGTATTTCGCAGCTACGCTTGCAATTAACTAGATATTATTTTCAGTGCTATGTTAATGTGTTCTCCTATTTTTGCACTTCAAATTGTGCTTTTCTGTGTTATCGTGTGAAATATTGTGACAATTATGGCGTGTGAAAAACGTAACACTAGGCTCCAAACTAAACTGAGAAATAATAGTGACGACGAGTGTAGCTTATCAGCGCCGCCGAGTAATGAATTTACTAATATTCAAAGTAGTAATTTGGTAACTGTGCACAGGGAAATGGAGCAGGCGTCAAACAATGGCGTGGACAGTGAAACAATTAGTGAAGAGGGAAGCATTATCGATCGATCGGTCGGCAATAGCTCGCCTCAGGAAGCCGAAATGACACGACACGATCTCGCAAATACTGTAGATTCAGGTTTTGGATCCTCACCGTTTTCTCAAATAAGTCATTTTCTGCTTGTCAAAATGTGAATGTTTCCGGTGCAAATTCATTGCCGAAAAGCACTGAGGAACATGTTTCAGACACCAATGCATTGTTATTACAATTAATACAACAAATGGGACAAACACAGCAAAAGCTTCAAAAGTTAGACACAATGGAACAAAATCTTAAAAAGTTAGACGCAATGGAACAAAATCTTCAAAAGTTAGACTCATTGGAGCAAACTCTTGAACAAACACGTGAGGATTTAACTACTGAGTTACATCACATTGAATCGAAATGTCAAAAAGTCTGTAATGACGTAAAAACACAAATTTGTGAGCATTTCCAACCTATTTTTTCGCGTCATGAAAATGCACTACAGAATCACGAAGCAGCCATAAAAAAACTGCAAACTATTGTTCATGAAAATCATGAGACCTTGCAAGCTAAATTTGACTCAGTTGCATCTACCGATTCGGTTACGCAACTTGCAAAAACTCAGGAAAACTTGAAGGACACAGTAGATTCGATTTCAACACAAATGGACACTCTGAAACTTGGTTCAGAAAAACACACTGAGGAAATGTGTTCACTATCGGAGAAAGTAGCCGAACTTTCGGATCAGGTCACTAACTTATCTACAAAGGTAGATGATGATCTGAATGACACAAGACCTGTAGCCTTCACTGACACAGAAGAGTATGAACAAATTAGAAAATTCAAACAAAATCAAAATCAAATCAATACACAGTACAAAAGAGAAATCCGGGAAGTACAAGATCATTTGGCACAAGTAATACAAGAATTACATATTTCAGAGGACACTCGCGCTCCAGTACGGGAAGAGGGACATAGAAATACGGAACAGACACAAAATAACAATACAGGGCACTTCGGAAATTGTGAAAGAAGTTGGCAAGATACGCCGAATTTTGAGATGGAACCGCCGAAACGACGTAACAATGACCGACATGCGACTTACCGACATGATGATTTTGACTATAAGCTGTTCATTACTACACGTAAATTCAAAACATTTAAGAATTCTGGCAACGACATTCATCCACAAGCATGGCTCCATCAATTCTCTCATTGTTTTCCTCCCAACTGGTCGTTAGAACACAGATTAGAATTTATGTGTGGCTACTTGGAGAATGAACCAGCTGTAAGAATGTGATCGGTAATTCACGATTGCCACAGTGAAGGAGAGTTTTACCATGCCTTCCTCTCAGCATATTGGTCTCAAGCCACACAAGACCGAGTAAAACATGGCATCATAATGATGAAACATTTCGAACAATCTGAATTCTCCAGTCTTGTGAAATATTTCGAAGACATGGTGCACAAGAATCAGTACCTGTCAAACCCATACAGCCCCTCAGAACTCATCCGCATTTGCTTAATCAAATTACCTGAACATTTACGACATATTATTTTAGCAGGACGTTGCAAAGAAGACATTGAGGCATTTCAGGGACTGTTACAAGAACTGGAAATCGACACACACAGTCGCGGGATGCAAAAACAGGAAAACAATCACTACAGGTCACATCCGTCACAATTTCGTGACGACAGAAGCAATAACTGGACACGACAAGCCTATTCTTACAACGCAAATCGTGACCAAAACAGACACCACCCATATGACAACCACTGGCAGAGTAATAATAGTTACAGAGAAAGATCGCATTTCCGTAGTAAAGAATATGACAGAGATTACCTTAGAAACAGACAATATGGGAACCAAAACAATTATTATCAAGGGAGACAGAATAACTTTAGACGCAACGGTCCAGTGCGCAGTTACGACTCAGGGCGAAATTCTCCACCACATGACCGACAAACAAGAAACTATGTAAACTACCGACAAAACGACAGACGTGAATTTCATCAGAACTGGCGGGATTCTAACAGAGCTGGGCCCTCCCGGCAAGGCGAATTTGTAGAAGTTAGGTCTCCTAATCCCAATAACAACGCGCGGCAACAAAGAGACAGACAATGACTCGCGCCGCAGGCACCCACGTGCGCCGGCTGGCTCAGAGAAAAATAACATAGACGCCAACCTTGTGAAAAATTCCAGTATTCTTTACCGACGTATACTGCATGATAATTGCGTTCAAGCTGAAATTCTGAGTACCTTGAAGAGTAAAAGCTTGTACCACATTTCACATGTAAAACCGATTATTGAAAGATAATCTGCTTTTTAACTTTTTCTTTGCCATAAAGCTTTTCAATTGACGCTACTAGTATGCTTTGTCAGACTTAGAATCTGTTAACATACAATAATGTTTGAAGTGAAATATCCAGTCAAGAACCTAGGGGACATTTTTAAACAGAAATTATGAATGCATTGTTATAATGAACAGATGACACAGTGTTGTTATTTGTACATTCCTGCTTGTTAGTTGCACGATTACGTAACGACTATCAGGCTTACATACTTAGGACACATACTGGTACTGCTAATGAGATTTTAATGCAACGTTTTGGTTTACTTGAAAATACATTCTGGGTTTAAAGTACGTTCTGTGAGATACCAGAGGACACAGTGGTTAGTTTATGTGACAGCTACACGATTTTTATCACGACGCTACTAATGAGTGACAATTTACAGTGTTGCTTTTGCAGTGTATCTGTTTTATATCTGCACAGTTTTCTGAATTCTTCTGGAAAGAAAAACATGTTTTAGTAGTAACTTTTGTGGTATAGCAACAATGAGACAGCCTTTTTCATGGCACAACAATACGTTACTGTACAGTACTTTCTTCATCACGCCAATAAGCATAATAACTACGATATGTTAGACACTGGACTCGCATTCGGGAGGACGACGGTTCAATCCCGCGTCCGGCCATCCTGATTTAGGTTTTCCGTGATTTCCCTAAATCACTCCAGGCAAATGCCGGGATGGTTCCTCTGAAAGGGCATGGCCGCCTTCCTTCCACATCCTTCCCTAAACCGATGAGACCGATGACCACGCTGTCTGGTCTCCTTCCCCAAACAACCAACCAACCAACTACGATATCTATACATAAAGCATTTCACATTTGTTTATCATGAGGTAAGTACATTGACTTCTGCAGAACTTAGCTTTCAGAGGACGATAACTACGACACTTCCACAGAGATTATGTTGCGACAAGATGCACAGTTTAGCGCTACAGTACACACATTTGAGTGATTAATCTTATACTTAAAACACTTATTTTTAAAGATTTTTTTAATTACAAAGAAAGTTTTCCATGATACATTTCATTCCATTGCTGTAATTTGTAACACCTGGGAGTATAATTACATTTATCCTCAGGGGGGTACATGCTTACTTTGTGTACCATGTGTGTGGCAACCACAAGGAACCCTAGCTAACATGGTATTTGCTTATACAACTTTACACATCGGTACCATATTTCTCTAACACACAAATTACACAGCTATCTGATCATTTAACTAAGAGATAAACATGTTTTTTACTACGTCAGTGACACATGTTTACGTAATTACACCGTTGGATAACTTCACACTTACGAAATTGTATTTTGTCTGTACTGTGTGAACTCTTCATATTTTTTCGGACCCATTGTGATACTATGAGAGCTTTGAATGATGTATTTGGTATGATATCATGATTTTTTAAAGTACGTTTGAGGCAGATGACACTTTTGACATGAGCAGAGAATTTTTTTAATTATTGGAGGAAGCTACGACGATTTTGAGATTTGACTGATGTGTTATGATGTTATTTTTACGACGACGATGTGTATTATGCTGCTGAGGTATGTTTATGATTAATAGGCTGAGGCTATATGAGTTATTTGATTATGCTTCATATTTATAATGACGAAATATTGACGAGTGTCGATGGATACGTATATGTGTAATAAGGTAAGGAGTAATGAATAGTGGGTAGGGACTCTTGACTTGTGAAACAGGATGTTGGAAACCAAGAATCGTACTTTAAGTGTTATAAAATGTGTGTAAATGTGTGAATGTATCACAATGCCGGCGAAAATTTTTTTGGACACTTATATTTATAGGATTTTGTTTCTACAGATTTGCAACGCTGATTCTTGACCTGTGAAATATTTTTATGTGAGACTGTCACTGTAGCGGAAACTCCTGTCGTAAATATTTCCGTAAGAAAGTTAAGTGAGCACATGCACGTAATGCGTCGCGGGAACCCACCTGGGCGACAGCCGCCCGAAAAAAAAAAAAAAAGCCATTAGCCTTTCAGCGGCGCAGGTAGAAAAAAAGGGGAGGCCATTGTCCGTGCTACTGACATTTCCTTGTTGAAAGCATACTGTGGAGCTCGTAATTTATGATATTTACTGAAATGCCTAATAAAATGACAAGAAATATTTTTACATCTGCACACCTGATTATGACAAGTGTCTTTCTATAAGAGTTGAGAGAATTTCTACTAACTTATGAAATGTCACATCACTACTGAATGATATTTTTATGCTTTGCTTTTCATAGTTGCTTATTTCATTTGATATCTGGTTTCCAGCTGTGTTGCAGCATTGCTTTTATAAAATGAAATGCATTTGCTAATGTGAACACTTTCTGTCAACAGATCTATTAAATAATTATTTTATGATCCACATTCTTTAAAAAAGGAGCACTTGGAAAGGAATAACAATAAGAAGGAACTAGTAACAGTAACACACAATTTTCTTTTCAAGTACATGGTAATATTTCTTTTTACAATCAGTTGTTGTGGTGCACCACTTTAATTACATAGATATTAAGATGTGAATATACATTTCCCTTATCTGCATTGTTGTTTTTACTGTAATATTTTTTCTGCTTGAGCTATGTCATGTTTAGGTATAAGTTACTGCTGTTTGCCAGGCGTAGTGTTACTGAATTTGACTTTGTGTTACTCTGCTAAGCCAATTTTACTACTCATTTATTTTTCTTGTTGCTGCACATTGGCTCATAATAGTTGTAATATTGCATTGCTTGGTAATTTAGATTTACTGTAGCTTGCTTTGCAATTTTCCATTTTTTTGGTCATTGCTGTTTGTGTTACTTATTTTGTGCTGCTGCATTGCCTCGTCCCTTAGTTTAGCATCTGAGCTCAGTAGATTTAAGTTAGCTTAAGAGGGGGTAGCCTCTAAGAGAATGAGTTGCGATGAATTGGAAGAAATGCATTGAGAAGTTATACGAAAAAAAGTACAGAAAACAGGTTTAGGTAGGATTTTCTTGGAAATAAATGTTGAGGTAAGAAATGTGTGAACATATAAATACAGAAAGCATGCTTAGATAGAATTTTTTTTGGTGGAAACAAAGGATGAAATAAGAGGAAAGATATATGAAGTTTTGGGTTGGACTGCAGTACCACATGTTACACTGAAAACGAACCCTGTCCTTTCCTATTGGTGTTATCCCACTATGTGTTTGTGTACCCTTGTGTATTTGTTTTCTTCCTGTCTCTGTGTAATTTCATAGAATTTTTTTCTTCTTTTAATATTAAGCTACATTCACTATGATGAGGAATACTGTTATCCTCGAATATAATTGGCATTAATAATATGTTATTTACTTTGTAAAGATGTTAGATATTATTAATTCTGTTCTGTTTAATGCTCATGTGTGAAGTTGATGTTTCAAAAGTTACTCCGATCTTTTATGTATGTACTCATGTCATAATTCCTGTAACACTGATGTATATGTTATTTCGATTCTTTTGTAAAGCCCATATTACTACAAATGTTATCTGTACTATTATGTTCTTTAATGATGTATTTGTACCTTTGTAATTGTATTCTTATGTTATTAAATTGTAATTGTCACCAGTTCATGATATTATTAACTTGTTAGTTACATTTCACTGCACACGCTTCTGTTGGTCATAGTATATGGACAATATGTGAGAAGTAGGGACTGTTAGTGTTTGCACGTGTGTTAATAACTCAGCAAGGGACTGGATAACAGCATTGCTGGTTCTAAGGACAATTTCAAAAACTTTGTGAGTGCACAAGTGATGGTTTATGGACTTGCTATATTATCCGCAAGACTCTTCAATGGTGATTGTGCAACTGCACAGTCACAACAGATGGCTGCTGGCTATCTCTACAAGGACTACAGTGGGTCTGCATCTTTGATGACCCACCAGTACCATTATCTCTACAATGACTACAGTGGGTCTACATCTTTGATGATCCATCAATACCATTATTTCTACAAGGACTGCAGTGGGTCTGCACCTCTGGTGGCCCACCAATACCGTAATCTCTACCAGGACTACAGTGGGTGTGCTCTGTGATGACCTACCTACCAATACTATTCAAAATTTCGACTGACTCTGCTGTGGGTTTGCTCTGCTGTGGACCATTACCTGTATGCATGTCAAGAGTCAGCACTGTCGTTCCGTTGGAAGGACAACACTACTTCTTCAAGGTTGCATGGAAATCCACTACTTCTGTGTGCATTTTCCTTTACCGCTCAGACTTTGAGAAAAACACTGCAATTTTACTGTGACGAATGATGAGGACTGTCTTTATGGACTGTGAGAAAATTTTAGCTTTTGACCAACATTGTATCAATAAGTGTGTGCATTTGATTTCTTTGTTACTGTAATTATGAAAATTTTTTTCAAATCTGTATTGGCCACTGCCCAATCCAATTTGTAAAATTTTTTGTGGGGAGCATGGGGGCTATGTAAGTAGGCTGTTTAGGTTTTCTTTATTGGTAACGCCACCTCTGTATGAAAATCACTGGCTGTGCTGTGTGCAGTCTGTGGCTGCTTTGCATTGTTGTAATACTCGCCATTGTAGTGTTAGGCAGCTGGCTGTGAACAGCGCGTAGCGTTGCGCAGTTGGAGGTGAGCCGCCAGCAGTGGTGGATGTGGGGAGAGAGATGGCAGAGTTTTGTAATTTGTCATGAACTGCTATATTTATATATGATGATATCAAGGTAAATACATTGTTTGTTCTCTATTAATATCTTTCATTTGCTAACTATCCCTATCAGTAGTTAGTGCCTTCCATAGTTTGAATCTTTTATTTAGCTGGCAGTAGTGGCGCTCGCTGTATTGCAGTAGCTTGAGCAGCGAAGATTTTTTGTGAGGTAAGTGATTTGTGAAAGGTATAGTTTAATGTTAGTCAGGGCCATTCTTTTGTAGGGATTATTGAAAGTCAGATTGCGTTGCGCTAACAAAATATTGTGTGTATGTTTAAGCACAGTCATGTATAATTGTTGAAAGGGGACGTTTCAAATGTTACAGTGGTTCTTTTACGTTCCTGACTGACTTTGTAGAGTTGGCCTTTGAACTTTCTATTAGATTTGACACATCATTCTTCATTGGATTTCATAAACTAGAAACCTGTTTTTTTTCACTTTACCGCGTATTTCATCTTTAGAACTTCTAAATTTGACTTTAAATTAACTGTTTTTCTACCAGACTAATAAGTTACTTCTGTGTAGCTGCTCTTCCAAACAGCATCCTGCACGAGCGATCCTATTGGATCTTTATCTGTGGTTCCTTATACATCAGGTATTTTGGCTATGTATGGCTCTGTTTCGATAAGAATAGCTTCATGTATGCATTGGTTCGAGCCACACGCCTGCGTTGATAAGCCACAGCTAATTTGCCTCAAATAATAACCTGTAGCTGTAATCCTGCAGTCAAACATTACATGAGTAGGATACAAAGAAATATTAAATAAAAGTTAAATGATTACTTTAATAACATCATATGTAATTGATGTAGACCATAGAGAGTTACGTTGAATAATGTGTTTTGAAAAAAGGACATCTCAAACAAAAGGGATATTCAATTAAAATACAGAAACACTTATCAAATCCAGTAAAGTTACGTTGAGAGCGTTACAGGAGTAGTAGCGAAGTACCCAAACTAAACAGCTGTGACAGGCTCATAAAAACTAAGTCCGTTTCGTGATCACAATATAGTGGACATTCAGCAACTCAAAACAGTTTGGAGTTCAGCTGATGATTCTCAAATAAACACATTCAATACCAAGAACAGTAACTCATTTTCTGTCTAATTTCAGTTCCATAAATCAACTGGAAATAGTTGGAGTCCTACTCTGGAGCACTTTTTAGACCTCTCGAAATATAAAGTCCCTTCAGAAGATTAAGTATTATAGCAGCTATTCATTTCCCAGAATCATGCATCTCCACGATCGAATGCTACTCGTTACCACAGGTGGGTCCGTCTTCTTGCGGCACGAACGTAAAGGTATATACAACTGTTCCCTGAACTTTTCACTTGAAAAGTCCCGGTCTCCACTTGACTCCCTTATTGTTCCGCTGCTGTCTGCTTTTCAATTGGCTGAAGGCCATCCTAGCCATGCTAAGACGTACGCTGTTTCATCTTGACTGCTTTTCCACCCTAAACTAATATATTAGTATTTAAGTAAAATAAGTGTTAAAGACTTTCGGTTACATTCAGATCATTTACAATAAAAATAAGTAACAGTCGGTTCATAAATAAATAAGCCAGTACTCTTGTGCAAATTTGCTCACGTCAGATGGTTACAGATTGTCCTTAGATATTGTTTAAACAATTATTTATGCCTTCTGGACAGAAGCGACTTTTAATTATCGTTTCAGTTGTGGTGTCCGCTGATATGTGCAGTTGACCACTTTTAAATTAGGTCAGTTTTTTAATGGTACTTGTTATCAACATTTAAATATAGTTATTCACAAAAATTCCAACTGTTCATCAAATAAATACTCAAGCATGACACAAATGAGGTATTCATGGTGTATTCGTTTTCTGTGTAAATGCGTGAGAAATGATGTTCTGACACAAATTTACATAATGAAACAGATATAAAAGACGCTAGTCAATAAATAAAATCGATACAGATATGAACGCTTTCAGGGATGCTAGCTGTAGTGCAATGCTATCATCTGTGATAACGTTTGTCGAAATCGGTTTAAGTGTTTAAAAGTTTTTAGTTCAGAGGTTCATTGTGAAAATGTTTATTCACTGTGATGTATTAATTTCTGTAGTTTCAGAGATATTGAAAAACTGTTGTGTAGTTGAATGTGCCTGATTTATCTGAAACCGCTGATGTATTCATATTTACTCCAGTACTTGATGTGAAGATGTATAGACTACGAGATTTGCAAGAAGCTGTCTTCAACTTGTCTGACACTCCACCATGTCTTGGATAAATGACTCCTGCACAAAATCCGTGCAAGTGACAACCGTCAAAATACCCAGTATTGAGATTCATATTTCCGACGACGGCGCTAGTAGTTCTACCTTGACTCGCTTGTACTGGTCATCTAGCCAAAAGTCGGAACTGCCGTGGTCCGCCCAGAGACCTCAGCCGTTCAACAAATGCACCTTACCTTGTACCCATACTGGGCGGCCGATTCGCTCGCCAATATGCACGTAACGTTACAAACTCAATCCATTCATTTCACTGTCAATATCAGAACTCAGCCAATTCATATTATTGTTATTGTTCCCATGTGCTTCATAATACTTTCTAACTTACTGTTACGTTACAAGTGACATTGAAAATATAGTTGCATAGTAAAAAAAATTTTTTTACCACACTAAGGAAAGTGTGATTGTTCATAGTATCTATCGATTTTTACTTCTCTATTTGCACTGTCCAGAATAGACGATAAAATAAAAATTAACTTTGGTGGACGTATGTTGTTTCTAGGGACTAGATCAGGGTCAATTTTAAAATTATTTTAGAAATCTACGTGTCTACAGCAGATATCACGTGCTACGAACTGTAACTGGACGTCTTTGACTGTACGGAACTACAATGGTGCAACTTTCACCATTCATATTGAATTCTTTCACACTACGTACCCAGAACGTCATCTACTGCCTTGTCAATAGGTTTACATGTGGTACCACCAGGCATATTTCATCGTAATACCTGCATAATTTCCTCTGTAAGCATCTTAATGTCTCCTGTAATACCTGCATTACCATTACAGTGCACCGTTCCAACACTGACTTCAACGGCGGTTCAATTTAGTTATTTGAGATGTCAACGTAAGTGTCTAAGATTCAGAAGAGGTGACCTCACAGATCAATTTGTAGTTCCATGGTGACAAATCTTCTTCCTGGAAATCGATTAGTATGAGCCATGTATGACTCTGCTGTCACAGAATCTGTCTTGCTAAATCTACATTTCTGATGTTTCTATTGCAGTATACAGCCGAGAAACTTTGGCAAAGAAGACTGCAGATAATCAGATTAATACGTATACATAATACGTGCAGGATCTTCATTGGTCCATGGAGCGAAATTCTAAAATGCAGGGTCAATTGAAACACGCGTTGGGAAAAGGTTTCTGTGAAATATACGACGATTTTCATCTGACTGCTTGTTCAGTTTATGACTATTAAAGATACTTTAAATTATGTAGTCATGAGAGGAACATTTACAGTTCGAATTAAAAATTCTTGGAGATCAGTAGAAAAGCATCTCCAAACTGTAGTTGCCAAATTATTAAGCGTTAGACCGTACAGATGAAAGATAGATTGCAGAACATATTTAATCGGGCTGTATAAATAGGATTTAGTAGCCCGAATCACCGGGATGCACTTTCGAGCAGTGCACTGCATTGGGTGGAGAGGAGGGCTCATTAATCGTTTTGTGTTCTGTCTCCGATTATGCTCTATTGTTCTTTTGCGATGAAGGGCTTAACTCGTGCCAGCCACATCAGCTTAGGGGCGGCTTTTGGCTTTATTTGGCCCTCAGCGCTGGAAATGTGAGGGCATCGTTTTGTCTTTCGTCTCTCTCCGATCTGTGTTATCGCTCACTGCTAGGCAAATCCGTATTTAACGAATATGAATCAACAGTTTAGAATTTACAATAGTGCTTTGCGCGAAGGGCGCAGTCAGTTGCTTTTAGAAACGCTTGTAATTTTCTTCTGTACCAATAAAAAGTTATATCTTTCTTTTTTAAAGACAGTATCTTTTAATTTAAACTGAATGAAAATAGGCACTAGTTGATTTCCTGTTGTCAGTAGTAGTTTTGAAACATAATAAAGAAATAGGAAATACCATTGTCTGAAATACTAACATTCAGGGAATGCAATATGAAAATGGTGCGAAAAATTAAATAGTGAAACTGGTTTTTTGAAAAATCTTTCAGATTCCCATAGTAATAAAATAGAGAAAGAAGATTTCTCAACCTTCATTCAAACTTTACACTGGCGGTGTAAATTTATCGAACGATAATTTTTTCGCTTATTGACTAGTCAACCTCTACATGAAACACACACACACACACACACACACACACACACACACAGAAAATGAAGTAGAAAATAAATCCTGAGCCTGTTGTGTAATATTTTGATAAGAATGCTGTGTACAAATCGACGTCATGGATGATACACTGTGAAAGTATTTTGGCAGCCCGCATCTCATGGTCGTGCGGTAGCGTTCTCGCTTCCCACGCCCAGGTTCCCGGGTTCGATTCCCGGCGGGGTCAGGGATTTTCTCTGCCTCGTGATGGCTGGGTGTTGTGTGCTGTCCTTAGGTTAGTTAGGTTTAAGTAGTTCTAAGTTCTAGGGGACTAATGACCATAGATGTTAAGTCCCATAGTGCTCAGAGCCATTTTTTATTTTGGCAACTAGCTCTAGAAGTGTCGGTTTATCCATTTATACAGAATTTGTGTGTCTGATGCGTGTGTTTCACTGTAATTTTGGAAGTAAATTTAATGAAACATGGTACGCATGTCACTCGGTATCATTTAAAAACAAAATGACATACAACACAACTACAATATGCTTATCTAGGGGGAGGTGATGCTTTGAAGGGAATGGGTGACACAGGAGAACTACTGAAACGACCAACTTTAGTGTCAACTTCATAGTTTTCACTACACTGATTATCAGTGGTTTCTATGACATTGAACTCCATATTTAGTCGAACAGATCAGATATGTCGCTTTAGAAACTACAGTAAATCTTTGGAATCAAAAGTGTATACCATAACCCAATAATTTATGTATTTTTGCTGCTAACATGTGAAACTAAAAATGTTGTTTCTAATTAATTTTTGAGGTAAAGTAATATTGTATAAAATTTGTAAAATAAATTTCCTTTTATAATTTGTGTGTCGCATTTTTGACACGCAAATAAAATAATTTGATTTTGCATTACAGACTTATCTGATTTCTCTTCGTGTTTAATAGAAAACTGGGACAATGTGTCATTGGGCAATGCAATGTGATCAGGTAGTAACTAAGTTGTGTTCATTATTGACAGTCACTTGAACACTGAAAAAGCACTCGTTTGGAATAAGTTTCAACAAATTGCATTGCATATGCAATTTAACGATTTTCTTCTCTATTTCAACGATCTTTACGATTTTGTAGCGGCTAGTAACTACACACAATAACTAAAAGAGGAAGATGCTGGGCTTTGTAACCAGTCACAATTTAAAGCAGCGTCACTAAAAAATATTTTATTTGATCAAAAATATCCAGTCACCCCCATGTAATGCAGAACTGACCATTACATATGCCAAGAGCCGGGTTCGCCAGCACAACGAAAGAAAGGAATAATATGTTGGATGTAGAGAAGCACTGACAAAGGAATGGCTATGGCAGAGAGCATTCATTGGGTGTCATCTGGCTAACAAGTCCATCAGGAACATTCCAGTCCTTCTAATGCTGCCCCAGTCGACTGTTGGTAGTGTTTCCGTGAAATGGAAAAGCGAAGAAACAGCCACAGCTAGACCAAGACCCACGTAGACTGACTTACAGGGACCATCGAGCATTACGGAGGGAGGTTGTAAGAAATCGCGCGAAGTCCGCGGAAGGAATTAGTTGTGCCTTCCGAAGTGCTACCATCTATCCAGCTAACGCAGTGACGGTGCCAAATGCGTGAAGAGTTAAAGAGAGCAGTTCCCCATAAGCCACACACTTCAGTGGTCAGTGCTAAGAGACGCTTAAGGCGGCTGAAGAGTGAAACCACTGGACAGTGGATGACTGGGAGCGAGGCACCCAGGGTGATGAACTACGCTGTACTCTGTGGCAATCCGGCGTAAAGTTTGCTTTTGGCGAATACCTGGAGGACGATATCTGCCGTTATGTGTAATGCCAATAGTGAAGTACAAACGAGGTGATGTTACGGTATGGGGATGTGGTTTGTGTTTAGGATGTGGTCCTTATCTTGCGCATAAGAAAACGCTAAATGTGGAAGGCAATTGACAGCATCGTGTACTGCGTACAGTAGAGGAACCGATCGCAGGCGATGGCTGTATCAGCTTGACAGTGCACCGTGTCATAAAGCAGCATCTGTGACGCGATGGTTTGTGAACAATAACATTTTTTAAATGGACTGTCTTGCCCACAGTCCCGACGTGAACAATATGTGTAAGTAGGCTGTTTATGTCTTTATGTTGGTAACGCCACGTAGCGCTCTTTATTAAAATCGCTGACTGCGCTGTGTGCAGTCTGTGGCTGGTTGGTGTCGTCGTTGGAAGTTATTCGCTAGTGTAGTGTTGGGCAGTTGGATGTGAACAGTCCGTAGGGTTGGGCAGATGGAGGTGAGCCGCCGGCAATGGTGAATGTAGGGAGAGAGATGCCAGAGTTCTGAGGCGTTAACATGAGCGGACGATCTCGACGTGTGTCTCTCAGAAAAAGGAAATTTGTTAAACTGGATGTCACGAATATATATATATATATATATATATATATAATGACTTTTGAACACATTATTAGGGGAAATACATTGTTTGTTCCCTGCCAAAATCTTTCATTTGCTAACTATATACCTATCAGTAGTTAGTGCCTTCAGTAGTTCGAATGTTTTATTTAGCTGGCAGTATTGGCGCTCGCTGTATTGCAGTAGTTCGAGTAACGAAGATTCTTGTGAGGTAAGTGAATCAAGAAGTGTATAGGTTATTGTTAGTCAGAGCTATTCTTTTGTAGGGATTATTGAAAGGCAGATTGCGTTGCGCTAAAACATTGTGTGTCAGTATAGTAAAGACCAGAATAAGTAAAGAAAAACCAGTGTCAGTACGTTCAATTTCATTCTGTAGTTTGAAAATCAAGTAACGTAGAAGTTTTACCAGCACAGTCATTCTTTACATTCGAAGAGGAAGTTTCATATGCAAAACCCTTGGGATGATTTGTAATGTCGACTTCGCTCCATAGTCCAGCGTCCCGCATGACAACCTTCTCTGGTGTCACTTCTCGAGGCAGAAAGGGGTGCCATTCCACCACAGACATTCAGACGCCCCACTGAAAGTGTCCCTCAGTAGAGTTCAAGGCTTTACAAAGGTGAAGGGTGCACACACCACATATTAATGTCCACTAATAGGCACGGCCAGTTCGAGAACATTTTTCCACACAACTGATTTGACTCCCGCCCCAATCTATCCTTTTCCATCCTGGACTTCCACCAGTGCCAGTTGTCGCTAGTAATCGCCATACGCGATGTATACAGATCTCGTACTTGGGAGCCGCTACCGCACTTCTAAGCTTGGCAGCCTAAACGGCCACTACTTATTTCCATACTTCCTACACAGGAATTATCTCGGCGCTTCAAATGGCAGCTTGGGTAACTTGAGCATTAAACCGGGCCTACTTACACGTATCCCGATTGTTTTGGACAGATAAAATATGTCTTAACTACAGAGCCCTATATCAGAAGAAATAGTCTTCGTCAATATGTTATATGTGCTTCTAGTTTTCCCAACCTTCAAACATATTTTGTCGTGTAATGCTGCCATGTTCCGACTGGCGTGTATTATTTTTAAATGCTTCCAATCAGAAATAAAATGTTCACGAAACACGGTCGCATTACATTGACGATAACAAGAGAATAATGAAATCATGAAAATGTAGGCTGTGGGACTAACGGGTCGAAGTAAAGTTCTTTTCCTGCGTCACATCTTAAACTGATTAAACACGTCTTATCTTAAACTGAAACATCAGGCACAGAAGTCGTTGTTCCAAAGCGGAAAAGATCGGTGACACAAAACCGCGTTCTTTTTTAGTTTCACTGCAAAGAATGATTTGCTGATAACAGTAATAGTGGATTGACTTCGTTAACATTACAGACTGCAGGCTCGCATGATGTATGTTGAAATTGGGAAACTATGGTACGCTTATGGGGTGCGAACGTTGCGTAACCAAAGCGGTTACTCCCAACTCTCTAAGTAACAAGCTGAAAATACGTAAACGATTATTGGTTATTGGAGCACGGTCCTAATTATACTACTATTAAATAAAATACAATGTATTTTTAAGTATTTCATTATTAGTTAACTCGTAAATACTATAACAGAAAATAGAGAAACTTCTCACCTGGTAGCTGTAACAGGAAGAAGAACAACACTGAGTACTACATAGTTTTTGCATTTTAAAACAATAGATGAACAAAAAAAATCCAGTGATAGATGAATATGCACAAGGGACGAATTTCCTGTGGTTCAGTGAAGTCTGTGACGTACAGTCAGAATAATCTTTTGTAGGGGAAGGCCGGGCAAGGTGGGGAAGCTAACTTTAAACCCTTACAAAAGGGACAAAAATAAACAAATTTAAGTAGTTTTGATTATCATTTGTTTACTTAACCATTGAACTACTATAGCATGCAAAGAAACCTGCAAACTTGTTACATTTAGTTAGCAATATCTCGATTTGAAACATAAACTACCAATTCCCCGTCTTGCCCCATAAGCGGGGTAAGATGGGGAACTAGCATGAATTCATCTCTAACGCTTAAATAAGGACTGGAATAACGAAATCATGTGACGAGAAGGTTTCGAAACATGGTTCTGCGAATTGTAGAATCAGGTATTACGTTTTATTTAGGCCTCCTACTTTCGCATAGTACACAAGTGTGGACAGCCCCGTCATCATCACTTTCTATCCCTGCACAAGTGTCGTAGGCCCAGCGTCCACAGCTAATACACCGTATCCAGCCTCCTTCAGAGAAGTCATAGCAGTATAAACATTCTTCACTCTCTTCCTCATTGTCATTCGACCTCAGCTTATTATTCCTTGAGCATGAAGGGGTGGTTAAGACGTCAGTAACATTCGTCAATTTTTCGTTGTCATTATGTCCTTTTGATGGGATCCCAGGTTTATTAAGCGTCTTTGAGAAGAGTTTTCGTTTACATGCAGCCCATTTGGCGACTCCTTTTCGTTTAATTTCTTCAGATAGTTCACTCCTATAAGGAGATTCGGTTCAACAACGGGTTTTCCACGCATATTAGATGGTTTCCTTTTGGTTTTTTATCCACCTTTGGAATAGCTAACACCATTTCAGGGCTAGTAACCTGAAAGTTAGACGAAACAGAGGCTTGATCGTCAGTTGTTAATTGTTCAGGTGTTTCACGTCTTGACAACATCTAAGGTATTCGGTCTTCCGTTTCTGTAAATTCAGATATGTGACCTTGATGAATGTCTGTAGTTGAACAGGGAAGGTAATCACTTTCTTGAAACACATTTCTGTTTACAGGCTAAATGCCTGTTTTCCGAAACCCGTTCACTGCTGTGGACATTGTAGCTGAATGAATGAAGGCTTTGCCGAATAAACTTGCGATCTGATGCAGCGTAACAACTTTTCCAGGATGGGTGCGAAGCCACGATTTCACTTCGTCTTCGTAAAATTTACTGAAAGGTATCATAAATGCCACGTCCAGTGGTTGAAGACGGTATGAGCAGTGTGGTGAAAAACACAGCAAGACAACCCCATTTTCGCGGGCCACATCCATCAGTTCTAAATTCTTGGTGTGCGTTTTGTGGCAGTCCAATATGAGAAGTATTGGTCTTTCCTTTGACGTTCCAGTAAATGCAATAAACTTATTAACAAAGTCAAAAATAGTTCTTTCGTCATCCAACCAGTTTCTTGGACTTCCGCCCAGGCACCAGGGGGCAGGCCAGCATCAAACGCTTGTTGCATTCGTTTTCGAGGATAATTTAACATGGGTGGTACGTAGCACCCCGACGCTGAAACACAGATTTCTGCAGTCACACTATGTCCTCTTTCTGCTGAAGTAACTGCTCCCACTTGTCTGCGCCCTTTCAAAGCAACCACCTTTTTGTGACCTTTTGGAATGACTGTTAAACCAGTCTCATCGCAATTGAAAGTTCTGTCTTCCGTAAACTTGAATGTGTCTAATTGACTTTCTAACAGATCGAAAAACCGATCTACAGCAACTCGATTAAACCCCATTGCTCGTGCGATTGATGTGGGCTCTGGTTTTCGTATTGTTAAGATAGGATTTCGTGCAAGAAACCCATTTAACCAATCTCCTCCAGCAGATTTAACTGCAGTATTAAATGGATGTCTGATGTTGTTTCGTTCAGCTAGCTGAAAAGCAAGTTCACAAAGTTCTTTAAGTGTTAGGCCAAAATACTGTCCTTCCATCTGCGTTAAGTAGTCTTTAAGTTCTGCCTCTTGTTCTGGGGTAAACACACTAGTGATTGGTCCTAACCTTTTCACAACTGTGTAGCCAGGATTAGCACGTTTCTTTGCCACATGTCGTTCAATCGTTGTCTGTGGCACCTTGAACTGTCGAGCAGCCATGAAAGAACCGATATGACTTCTATAACAGCATTTACAGCGCCTGTCATTGACTCCAATGACCAATCTTGCCTAGACGTTTGTCGCCGATACTTGCGGACCATCTGAAATAAAAAACGCGGAACGTACTATTGAGTCAGATCACTCCCGGTAATCTATATTATATAGTAAATACCACGTTTCCAATAGTCAGTCGTTAAAGCATAGCAAGAATACTGACTTTGCACGTTTTGTGTATTTTTATTTACCATACAGCCTAAGGCATACTTTGTAACTAATTAGGAAACGTTGGAATAACGAATACCATTCTGTTTGCAATTGTATTCAACGTGTAACATACGTGTTCAAAACCCGCAGCGAGGTAAACACATGAGCCGATAAGAACGTAATGGTTGGACAAATAGTATGGGCTAGACGGGGAAGCTCCCCATCTTGCCTCACCCCGTCTTGCCCCCTACCATGCTGTCACGTTATGTTACGCCTACATGAACACTATTTAGTGAACATTGACTACTGACACAGCAGTTTACTGTTAATAAGACCTACTATTCAGTGCTATATATACAGTCTGGACAACTGTTCACGAAACACATGTTTTAGGACCTCGAAAGGTGTAAAACATTGCAAATCAGTGTAACAATTGTACGTACCTTGCAAAGCTCACAGAAACCGCCACGAAACTAAGGTTCAGCTATGTCAACACACTCGGACCTGTGTATTGATGATGTTGACATAGCTATCCACAGATGGCAGCACTCTAACTGTAGCTTTTAGCCGTTCCCCGCCTCCCCGTCTTGCCCCGCCTTCCCCTACTTACTACCACTGTTGAAGTATGAGTACCAGTATTGATTGGTGTTATCCACAGGGTGTGTTTGTGGTTTCATTTTACACGAAGTTTTTAAACGTTCATTACCTCTGGAGACAAGTTCTGAATCGATAGCTACTCCCTACAGAGAACAAAACACTGTCGCTGTCCGTTAGGTTATGTTGGTAGCACTGCATGGGGGATGTGGGGCTTGTTTAGCCCACTTCCCTTGCTTTCCACATCATTCGGTGAGAGCGGGAAGAAGTAATTCCCCCTACTCCCAGCTCCCCATTGTAACACGACAATAGAAAACGCGAACAATTAGGAAATGTAAACATAACAAAGGCACCTACCGGTCAATACACTCTCCCTCGACACCGGCTCAATCATTCTGCTAAAGGAAACTGTAGATCAGCACCTGACGACGTCTGTGGATAATGCCTCCAGCGTACCATTACTGAATATAAGCTCCAAAAATATGGACTCGAATGTTATAGACTTCACGGGTAATCGATGAACGTCATAATACTCAGTTCTACAAAAGAGCGAAGTTAAAATCCCCACTGTATGTAAGAATGTATGTATGTAAGTTTTGTGTGTGTGTGTGTGTGTGTGTTTTCTGCGTCCCCTCCTAAGCCGCCGGACCTGTTTCAACCAAACCTGGTGCCCATATCCGTTATTATACCTGTTAACAATCGCTGTCGAGGTAAGAACCACCTACCTATCATCGTTCAGGAGATATGACATTATAAACAATGACATGAGCGAAAAATGTATGACATTTAAATTTGTTCCTTCTTTGCCACTAATAGCATTTGAAACACATTTTTTCAGGCAGTCACTCATATGCCGCTGAATATGCCTACACAAATGTGTCATTGTACACACAGTTCAAGAGAGATGACGTCATAAACCCCAACTTTACTATAGAGAGACTTCTAGAGTCGACTCAATTTAAGGAAATCCCCAACAGCTGGTGGCGCTTATGACAACTTTCAACTGCTAAGCGCAAACGGCTGTAGGCGAATACAATAGCCGTATATAGGGCTATGAAGAGATACTACCATAGAGACGTTTACAAAATCGCGTTGCACACATGTGAAGCTGCTGCGCCTGTCATAATGAAACTCTCCAGTATATTACATTACAAACACAGTTCACTTTTTGTTCTCGCTTCTAATAGAAAACTGGCAAAATACCACGACAATGTCGGATTTGTCAGCTAATGTACGATGTAACTGCGTTTTGAAATATTAGAACATTTTCCAGATACCATACGGTAGCGCACATTGCCAGATCAGTTGTCGAAGACAATACTGCATGCAAACTAGCGACTTTAATCGAAATGAAGTATGTCAACTGTAAGTTGGCTGGTTGACGGAGGGGTTACTGAGAGCAGAGAAAGTTAGCTCAACGGCCGCAAGACTGCTGTACGGGAGACGATGCGTCCACAGTGCAGGTGCCACAAAACAACCCGCGTTTCACGCTTTCGCAAAAGCGGAAGTCAGATTCGGAGGTAGAAATCGACTAACCCTTGTAATATTAGGTGCAGAGGGGGATACTTTATGGCCACCATTTTAAAATATTGTAATCTAGTCAATTACTCTATATTTTAAAAATTGGAAGAAAATAATTACTGTCTTTAATGAATTCTTCTACCAGATTCCGTAAGTGTTGTACATCTTTCAGTGAAATTTTACGAAATGTGTAAGTCTTAGGAATAGATGACACTCCCCCAAAGAATATAATATTAAGTATTCTTAGGTTCAGGACCTTAAGTACGCATCAGTATCTATTTAAATCATACCACTCCGTCTAAAGACTGCAAGTGGTTCATCGCGACCATCCGACCGCCGTGTCTTCCTCAAGGAGGATGCAGATGGGAGGGGCATGGGTCAGCACACCGCTCTCCCGGTCGTAATGACGGTATTTTTGACCGAAGCCGCTACTATTCAGTCGAGTAGCTCCTCAATTGGCATCACGAGGCTTAGTGCACCTCGAAAAATGGCAACAGAGCATGGCGGTCTGGATGGTCACCCATCCAATTGCCGACCACGCCCGACAGCGCTTAACTTCGGTGAGCTCACGGGAACCGGTGTACCCACTGCAGCAAGGCCGTTGCCCATTTAAATCATACGTTATAAGTAAAAGTCAACAACAATTACCGAAATCTGTATTTCTTAATTTTTTCTAATACGAGGCTTAAATTATCTCCCTCCCTCTCCCGTTGGTCATAGACATTGCTGAATGTGCGCTGATGTTGGTAAGAGTGTGATAAAAGATGTTTTCCGCTTCCTGACACTACTTACACGTAAGTACGACTTTAAAAAGAATGTTGATGTATGTCAACAACAAATAACGAATTTTGCTTTTTCCAATTTTTGCCCATGGGCATAAAGTACTCGCCACACCAGGTAATGAGCTTCATGGGAAAAAGCGTTCTTATTACTAGCGTTAAATGCTGCTGACAATCGGCATTGAATCGTATTATATGCTGACACGTTTAATAATGATCCTGACTACAACAATTACGTACTCGTATCACGAGGAAGGGCAACTGCATGAAACGGAATAAAGTACAACGCAGTAATACTGCAGACACCAATTTACTGTCAGCTACGTAGCGTTGGCTGCAATCGTATTACAAATAACCAATGCAGGAACTATCCAACAGCCGGCCGAAGTGGCCGTGCGGTTAAAGGCGCTGCAGTCTGGAACCGCAAGACCACTACGGTCGCAGGTTCGAATCCTGCCTCGGGCATGGATGTTTGTGATGTCCTTAGGTTAGTTAGGTTTTACTAGTTCTAAGTTCTAGGGGACTAATGACCTCAGCAGTTGAGTCCCATAGTGCTCAGAGCCATTTGAACCATTTTTTGAACTATCCAACACCTACCGATTCAGAACTACCGAGCCGACCTAACAGCTCGCAGTTAACATTGTACTTGCCTTTCGCGCCAAGTATTACTGCTGAGTTAACCATCCGGCCAAGCCTCCCAAGAACTCAAAGTTGCGACATGTGACTATCTGGCTGTTAGCCTCCTGTTTTATCTGGCGAGAACGACAGAATTCTATGTACTTCTGTTGCGTTATTTTGTTGTGCTGTTAATCAGTTTTGCACTGATATCAAATAATGCCATCGAATCGGAATAATAACTGAAAACTATTCTCTTGTGTTTGTATTTTAGTCGACAATGATGGCTGCAAAGAGTGCACACCCCACACAACAACAACAGCAATTTGTTGGTGCCAGACTGTTAAGAGCAGTTTGATTTTACGCAACTGACTCGTTTATAATTATTATACAAAAACTCCGTCCGAACGGATCTGGGGAGGCCTATCAGTACCGGCCGACCGCCGTGTCAGCTGATAGGCGACAATGGATTCGGATGTAGAGGGGCATGTGGCCAGCACACTGCTCTCCTGGCCGTTGTCACCTTTTCAGGACCGGAACTGCTACTTCTCAGTCAAGTAGCTCCTAGGACTGAGCACACACCGCTCACCAACAGCGCTCGGCAGACCCAAACAGTCACCATCCAATTGTTAGCCAAGCCCAACAGCGATAAACTTCGATAATTTTACGGGAACCGGTGTTTCCACTGCGGCAAGGCCGTTGGTATGATACAGTTAACGATATTTAAGTTATGGAATATTTTTATCGAGAAAAGTACCCCCGGCAGCTCAGAAAGTTTAAAGACTGTATTAATAAAAAAGTAAAGAGTTAATACGGCTTTTTTAATGCTTTAGATATTCTACAAAGTCTCCCACACTCGAAAAAACCCACAGAACCTCTATATAACGATGTGAAAGTGTCAGAAAGCCCCTTAGGATGTTATCTCGCTCGTCACATTCGCTTAAATGTCTGTTATATCGTTAAAGCTTTGAGCATTCATGCGAATTCTATACTTTCTTTTTTTGTGGTACGTCCGTTCTGGTAACAAAAAATGTCACCACTCATGATGATTTCTTCCAGAAAAGAATTTGCATTTCGATAAAGTCGGGTAGGTGTCTACACACTGTTGTTTCCGTTCGGAAATAAAATGTGTGGGATATACTTAGCATATAATTTTGTCTTTTTTGAAACATTTAGGAGAAAGTTTGAACATTAATTTAGGTATGTTGCTCCTCTGCATTTGTAAAAAAGTCCTTAATGGGATGTCGTCAGATAAACCGGCAGTTGTTAATGTCCAAGTGTTCGCCGTATAGGTAGTTACCCCACAAAAAGTATTAAGCCAGTTTCTCAAATAATATTAATCTAAAAGAAAGATATTTAATAGTGAACGTATGACCTTGGGTACGGTTCTAATCTCGTCAGCAATGCCGATTGAAATTTAAGTTTTCTCGCCACACTGTATATCAGACGCACCAGAGCACAACATCTGCAGAGTTTGGAACGTATGGAGGTGAGCTAGTGGCAGATCGGAACCTTTAGACTGCCCACACCGAGTGCACGAGCAGACGAAAAGCGCTTTTCGGGAAAGGCAGACATGACGGGTTCTGATTCACGTCAGACACACAGCAGTCGCAAGTTTCCAGTGCTACGTCTGTTTTAAATATATCATATAACGGAAACTTCTCTGCACGAGTCCTATTTAGTCTACAGACGACTGATCTGTTTGGGCTTTCAGCTTCGAGGTCTTTCAAGGTGCAGGGTGACATATCGGGTGGAGCGTAGCTGTCAATGCTAGTCAGACTTAACAAACCCGCCCGGTTAGCCGAGCGGTCTAACGCACGGCTTTGCGGAGTGGGAAGGAGCGCCTGGTCCCAGGCACGAAACCGCCCGGCGGACTTGTGTCGAGGTCCGGTGAACCGGCCAGTCTGTGGATGGTTTTTTAGACGGTTTTCCATCTGCCTCGGCGAATGCGGGCTGGTTCCCCTTATTCCGCCTCAGCTACTCTATGTCGGCGATTGCTGCGCAAACAAGTTCTCCACGTACGCGTACACCACCATTACTCTACCACGTTAACATAGAGGGTACAGAGGGGTGAGTGGGGGGGGGGGGTCCACTGGGGGCCGGACCGCAAAATAACCCTATGTTCGGTGTGGGCAGTAGAAGCGGCAAATGGACTGCGGTAGACCGGTAGTCGTCGTGGGGTTGTGAACCACCGCGGCTGCGGCTGGGGCGGCCTCTCCGTCGTTTATAGGTCCCCGGTTAACATACAACATACATACGACAAAAGACTTACTAAGACATAGGGGACCGAACACCACAGACACAATGCTTTTTCATGCCTAATAGCGTGTAGTAAAACAGTTGGCATTAAAAATAAGTTCTAGGCGACTGGGATGGATAAAAACGGGTCCTACATGTTTCTCGAGCGAATCTTACATCAGTCTTCCTGCAAAATAGTGACATGTTAAGGTAAAGACAATCATGCACTCTTCTCTCGAAAGTAAACCACAAAGGCTAAATAATATATAGATCTGATGACTGTGATAGCCAGGAGATAAACGGTAATTCATCCTCATGTCCGCAAAACCAGGGCTGGACGATGCGTGCTTTGTGAATAGGGGCCCTCTCATATTGAAACACAGCATCACCATTGCGAGACAAACATTGTACAGTTGGATGGCCTGATCAGACAAAATGTCCACATAACCCTTTGCGGTAAAGTGACCTCACAGAGTAGCCATGGGGCACAAGCAATACCACGATATGGCTGCAAATAATCACTGAGCCCCCGTCCCCCTTTCCACCACAGTTTTTCACTCTTGGGACGTTAACTCGGCCAGAAGTTGCAAACTTTGTGAAACTTGATTCATCCGACTAAATGACATTTATCATTTGCTGCATAGTCCAGATTTTACGTCTTTGACAGAACGTTTTAATGTTGTGTGCGTGCATTTGGATCGTTTATGGGTGGTTTTGGAATTCTAGCTCCTCTTGTAATTTCCACCTTATACAGATCCCTTTGGGTGGTTTTGGCGATGACAGGGTTCACGTGTGCGACTTTCAGTTCTACAGAGCGTTTTGTTGTTATCATCATCTTCTTCTTCATCATCATGCTCGCCCTTAACGATTATTCAACACACAGTTTTGTCCGCTGTGTTGCTTAAGGGGTGATGGTTTTCCGCCAGCCGTGCATGCGGCATAAGGCCAGCGGCCTTGCCACAGTGGCAACAACGGTTCCCGACAGGTCACTGAAGTGAAGCGCTGTCGGGCTTCGCAAGAATGTGCCTGGGTCACCATCCGGGTCTGCAGAGTGATGCTTTCAAGCGGGAAGCACTCAGTCCTTGCGATTCTAATTGAGGAGCTACTTGACTGAGAAGCAGCGGCAACGGTCACCAGAACTAACAACAGCCGAGGAAGCAGTATACTGACTCCCCCAACCCCCGTAGTAGCAGCTGGTGACACCTAGGGTCTGACGATGACGCGGCTGCCGGTCGGTATCGCTGGGCCTTCAAGCCCTGTTCCGACGGTGTTTGTTTGTGTGCGGTATAGATTCTTGACACGGCGCCTGTTGAAACACCAAACACTTTAGCTGTTTTGGTTACAGAAGCACCCACCATACGAGTACCAACAAATTGCACGTGTTCGCATTCATATTTTGTTTTTTTTTCTGACATAATGGTCTCACAAGTACACAGAACGCTGTTCTCACCACAACTGACACAAACTATTGAAAACATTGCACAGGTGCCATTCGTGGACAAATACAACAGCACAACCAGCAGGTTTGGGTAGCATCTCTAGTTATGTTCAAGCATGCATATCTCACAGTCTTACATGTTTGACATATTGGTGTGGTCTCAGGTACTTATTTGCATTTAACTAATATAATACGCCTGGCTGAATAATCTGTTAAAAGTGAATGGTAGCCACCATCTGATGTAGCTTCATTCGTTTGCAACTGGAGCCAGTTAGACGTCCTAACGCCACCTCTCGGTGTTTAACTAAGACAGCTTTATTCCTCTTTGTTTAGCACTTGCCTCTAACCTTCATACTGAGTCCTGCATTGGAAACTTCAAAAAACTCGTGGGACGCGCTTTAGACTGGTCGTATGCTGCACTGATGTTCCAAACATTATATGTTGGACTTGATTTTTCATGCCGCGCGGTGGCATTGCAGGCACCACTGCGGTAAGGAAATTGTTACACAGAACAATCGTAAGTAGATACAGGAATAAAATTTTGCCAGAAACCGGTTGAGACGTAAGTAAGTGGAGCACGTCTGCAACAGCGGCATAACCGAGTGTCATCACGGGAGGCTCAAAGTGTAAATAAGCTGGGAGCTCGTTTCCTCAGATTATGGGAGAGGGAAGTCAAGAATAATTGATCCAGTAGTTCGACCACTGTGCAGAGGAGACAGAACGTTCTTCTGTAATGATGCTAAATGGAGTAACTTCCCACAAAGTAACATTCTGAAAATCTGAAATTAAACAATAGAGAAGTTTAGACCACTGACAGGCTCAGAAAAAGAGAGCACTTTCGGTCCCTGTGTGTGTGTGGGGGGGGGGGGGGGGGAGGCGGGGAATCACATCATCATCTGCTAAAAAATCTCTATCCTCCTCAAGCCCAGTATCAAAGTGCCGCCAGTCCATCTACATCACGGATACCGAAGGAAAACTAGCTCTATTTAGCTGCATGATCTCTGGTGAATTCAACAACTGTCTACAAACTATTACCAACTTGGAGTCCACTGCTACAAGTCCACAGCTGTCCCGCCGTGGAGAGCACTTCTGATATTCAAGCTGTAGTCCTGCCGATCACTACTGATTGGGGATGGGGGTCGGGGTGGTCTACGATGCCTTACTGGCTATACGATGGGACTCCACTCGGGCTGTCCTTCTTGTTGGTGTTCAATCTTCAGCCTACGCGCCCTCTAGACAGCTGATTGCAGGGGTACGCAGTATTCCAGGAACGAGCAAGGCACAGCTTCACTGACTAAGAACGCTGAGGCACCGACAGACGTCCACAGCCACACTTGGGCTGCAGAGACGCTCGGCTGCGCCCCCTCCTACGCCAGACAACAACAGGACCTGTGCTCAGCAAATTCCTAGCTGCGCACTGATGTGCTACCTGTTTTCATGTGGCATGGACTCAACAAGACCACTACTCAGCAGCACTGGGAAGAAGACAGAGTGGCTGTAAATCTCTCACCAATAAATGATTGTTAATTAAGCTGTGTTTAATTAGCGCCCCGACGCTCCACATGAACACTCATCCCACTCTTCGGTCGATCTCCTGATAACAACACGACCCCAGCTCATGTCGTAACAAAATAAAGCGTGTTTCACAAACGGAAGTTTGTTATACCCATGGCCTGGGATTCAGATCGGCGAAGCTTTTTGGCTGTTTTCGAGCTACTGGCGTGGGCGTCTGTGGAATCTGGTTGGAGGAGGATAAGACCACAAGTGGATGAGAAGATTTTGGATGTCACCGCCCCTTGAAGAACGTGGAAATCAGTGCCTTGGCCGCTCCGTAAAGCAGAGCTGGCACAAGCACATGTGTTTCGGAGCACCTATCGAACTCTGCACGCTGTCGTCCCATGATGACTTGACAACTTCATCAGTTCCGATTATAGTGGGTGGGGTTTAATTGATATTTGTCTGAGGATCAGCGAAGTCGTACCGCTTCATTCGACGAATCATGTTTCATGTTACCCCACGTGGATGGTCATGTCTCGATACGCCGTCAGTCAAGCGAACAGCTGTTCAGAACCATGCAGCACGCCACAGACGCAAGTTGGTGGGAGCAGTTGCATGCTGTTGTGGACATCCAATTTGCACTTCCGTGGCATCTTTGGTAGTAACCGAAGACATGATGACCGCTGTGGCCTACTTGAACATTATTGCAGACCGCTTGCATATCTTCAAGGTTGATGTCTTCTTCCAGCAGGACAACTGTCCGTGTCATAAGTCGAGAATGGTTTGCCTAGCAGGAATGGGAACTGACACTGATGCTGTGGCCACTAAATTCGCTTGATGGGAAGCCAGTGGAATACATCTGGGATGATATTAAGCACCACCTTCATGCCACAACCACCGACCTGAAACTTGCGTGGTGTTTGCGTAAACCAGCAAAGGACTTGTCGAGTCCGTGCCACGCAGAATCGATGGTGTATTACGTTCCAAAGTTGTACCAACACGCTATTAAGCGGACGGTCATAATGGACTGGCTCATCAGTGTGGCCATATAAATACTAATTTCAGCATCCCGACGAGAACCTTCACACATTCCACCATTAACATCAATTATTGCAGCACTCTATTCCTTGTTCATTTATCGTTATGAAAAATAAAAAGGAGAGTGTATGGAGAAATAGTGTATGTGTCCCATATCTATCGGGTTCATTTTCTTCGGTAATCAGCCTGACATGCATTGGGCATTATAGTGCTGTCAAGGCGACAGTTTCTATTCGAGCGTTGCTGTCTTTCATCGTAGTCAGTGGGTCTAGTGGTGGCAGTCATAACTTTGGTGAATATAACTGAATGTAGAATGTGGCATTAATGTAGATGGTAACTGAATTAGAGTAAACATGGTAAGGTAAAGAATGTTAGAATAATTCAGAACATAAAATGTTAAGTAAGTCTTAATAAAGTAGTAGTTTTCTGATACAAAGATGCTTAGGTGATTAAGGTTGACAATGATAGGAAACAGTAATCATAATTGAGAGTACTTTTGTAGTATTTATCGAGAAATGTCCTGAATACACAGACAATAAGGACAATGGTACTGAAGCAACTGTGACGAGTCAGAGTATGACTCGGTCTGTTAGGTCTGTAAAACGTGTCGAATTAACAGTGCCTGTATCTACGCGTTGTGACGGTGATGATTAATGGCCAGAGCACTACGTTTCTGTCTTGGAGGTCCCGTATTCAATTCCGGATACGGAAAGAAACATTTTCTCGTTTCAGTTCTTTCAAGACGGCTCCTAGTGCGCTCAGCCTGCGATCTAATGAGTGCCGGATATCTTTCTCGGGGCAGAAGACGTTCTGATCAGAAGATTGTTCACGGATTGACCGCCACAGACTTTTGTATTTATGTACTATGTTTCCTCGGCATTATTTAATATATATCACATGCGTACTATTATCTAAGTAAAGTGAAACGAATAATAATGAAGCTGTGATTATATCTACATCTACAAGATTATTCGGCAACACACACTTGCGTACCTGGCAGTGTGTTCATCTAACCATTTCCACACCATGTCTCTGACATTCCATTCTCTAGTAGCGCGAGGGAAAAACGATCACTTAGATCTTTCCGTGCGAGATCTGATTTCTCTTATTTTATTGGATGGTCACTTCTCCCTATGTAGGTGGCTGTCCATGATGTATTTCCACATTCGCTAGAGGCTGAAATTTTGTGAAAAGATTTGGCCGCAACGAGAAGCGACATCGCTTTAATGACTGCCATCCCAGGCCGCGAATCATAACCTCGATACCCTCTCATCTAATTCTGTGTAATAGAAAACGAGCTGTCCTTCTTCGAACTTTCTCCATGTCCTTCATCAATCCCATCTGGTAAGATCTTATATTGCACAGCAATATTCTAGAAGAGGACGGACAAGAGAATACAGACAGTCTTCTTAGTAGATCTGTAGCATATTCTAAGTGTTCTGTTAACAAATACAGTTTTTGGTTTGCCTTCCCCACAAAATTATCTATGGGACCGTTCCAACTGAAGTTGTTTGTTTGCTTGTAATTGTAATTTGTAGCTATTTAGTTGAATTGACATCCTCTAGATTTGTATGATTTATCATGCAAATGAAATTGAGCTGATTCCTATTGGTACTCATATAAATGACCTCACTCTACTCATAATTTATGGTCAATTGCCACTTTTCGCACCATACTGATATCTTGTTTAATTCGTTTTTTAAATTTGTTTTGATCTTACGATGACATTAGTAGGCGGTAAATGACAGCATCGTCTGCAAAAAATCTTAGATAGCTGCTCAGATTGTCTCGTAAATCGTTTATGTAGATTAGGACCAGCAGAGTGCGTAGTACACTTCCTTGTGGAACACCAGGTATCACTTTCGTTTTACTCGACGACTTTTCGTCAGTTACTGTGACTGTACTCTTTCAAACAGAAAATCACGAATCTAGTAGCACAATTGAGACAACACTCCATAGGTATTGGTGTGACCTGTGCAGCTTGAGTATCTTTAGGTAGGAGCGAGCAGTTGTATATGACTGCTAACTACGGTGCTATGGTATCTGCATAGTTCGAATGTAATCCAATGTGAGTAGAAACTAAACACAATGACTTGCATTTATATTATGTGATTTCAGCTGTTTTGCTACACTAAAGATATCTACGTCTATGTTTCTCATGTAGGCAGTAGTTCTTGTTTCAAATTCTGGAATGCCAACTTCGTCTTCTTTGGTGAAGGGCTTCCGGAAAGCTGTATTTAGTTTTAGTAAATCTGTTTTAGTAGCACAGTCACTGGTAACATTACCATCGCTATCACGCAGTGAAGGTATTGATTGTGTGTTGCCACTGGTACTAGTGTACTTCACATACGACAAGAAAGTCTCTGGATTATCAGCCAGATTTCGAAACAGAGTTTCACTGTGGAAACTATTGAAGCTTCTCGCATTATATCGAACAGGATCAGGCCTCTGCATATTACAGCAGCAGATGCCTCAAGATAACGGTCAAACATCTTTAAATGCAAAACTACCTCTTCGGTACGTTCTTTTTTTTTCATCCTGATGTCTTTAGCTTAGACTGTCCGGTGGTAAATATTGACAGGAGATGTTGTCCCACGATCCCTTAAATGATTGCTGTGACTGATAACGTTCGCTAATTACGGAAATTGCATAGAGAGCAAACCAAATAAAGCTAAGCTCTTACGCGAAAGTACGAACTGTAATTGGCAGGTAATTCGACTGGCGAACAGAAGTCAAGAGAAACACCATTCTGGCATTCCTTTTGTGGCGTAACTTGGACAGCGAGAAGAGGATTAATCGGTTCTGTTTGTATGCTGCAGGGCGCTGGCGCGGATGTTAGGGGTCATTATCTGAGCGTCCGTGACAAATGGATCGCTGCAGGTACGGATTTGCTCATTAATCTACCCTGCCGGGTCAAAGCCCTGCCTGGCATCGACTGTGCGTCGGGTCTGAATGGAGGTGGGGGTGGTACAAGCGCAGACGATGCACTGGTGCCTCGTTGGCTCGACTAGGATGGCCCGCCATACAGGAATTCTGGCTAGCTTGAGTCCTTTCAAGTCTACAGTAGACACCAACGGGAGGCAGCTAAAGGTTCCAGCAAATATCTGTGAACACGTTGCGCAGCAGAAGTGCACCTGAAAAATAGGACTGAAGTGATGTTTCTGCTTCCCTACCATTAGTTAAAATTTGTATACATCATCCGATCAGTCTTATTGCTATCTAGACTGTTTATTTAAAATATTTCACTGAATTGCTCAAGTACAGTGCTGTTATAAATGCTGAACTTAAGCGCTACTACTAATTCAGTTCCATTATCCGTGATAGCATAAATTTATTTCCCTCCTAAGTTCCTTGTTGGTGGCTGATGTGCACACTTACAAATACACACACGTTTGATAGAGCTGCACTAAACGCAAAGATACCACACAAAAAGAAATAACAAATAAGATTTATTAAGAGCATGTACTTACCTTTGGTGCAGTCTGATGTATGGCTGTTGATGTCCAGTAGCTAATAAGACGATATCAAAAATAACTTTGCTATCATTTGGCAGTCTACGTACTGTAAGTGCCACTGACATTGATGTTTGCAGACACACTTTCACTGATGGTAGTTCTGTGTGAACGGCGATTACCAACTCAGAGAGTAATCTTCAGAGTTCTATACCGAGCTAACTGCAGGCACTAAAGTGTACTGACTGCACTTTTGTGGAGCGTCACGTTTTGGCGTCTATTGGCGGAAGGATTTTCAAGCACGCCAGTGCAATGTGGCTGTAACGTAACCCACAGTCGACAATTTTCCTTTCCCTACTGGATATCCACACAATCGGTTGCCGTATACGACACGTTGAAGGAAGTAGCGCGGAAGCAGAGAGAGGTTTACGTTTTGAGAGCGCCATCTAGAGGCTGCTGCACGCACCTGAGAGACGCCGAGTGAGGGGCTGTGCCTGTGTGCTGGAGTTGCGGAATTTGTTGTGTAACTCTTGCCTGGTACACAGCAGTCGCCGGCCGGAGTGGCCAAGCGGTTCTAGGCGCTACAGTCTGGAACCGCCCGACCGCTACGGTCGCAGGTTCGAATCCTGCCTCGGACATGGATGTGTGTGATGTCCTTAGGTTAGTTAGGTTTAAGTAGTTCTAAGTTCTAGGGGACTTATGACCTCAGCAGTTGAGTCCCATAGTGCTCAGAGCCACTTCAACCGTTTTTGAACACAGCAGTCCTGTACGTGCCAAGTAAGAACGTTCCCTCAGCAGAGGTTCTTTGTTACTCTCAGCTTTGTGTCTATTTATTTATTGCATTCTGAAAATATTCCTCTTAGTACAAAGTAGGTCTCACAGTAATTCTCTAGATAACAGAACTTTTTAAAACTATTTACTGTAATAATGTAGTAAACCCCACTCCCAACCCCATCCATTACACTTTAGAGAACCAAACTCATGTCACTCTCCTTCATAGGGTTCCGCCCCTCAACCTGTAAAAACAGTACTCTCACAAGACAGCTTTGTTGTCCATCTGTCTGTGTGTCCGACTGCTAAAAACCCTTTTTCTCAGAAAAGGGTAGGCGTATAAAGTTCAAATTTACGTGACATAGGGGCGGTGTAAGAAACGTAAACTTGTAATCAACACAAACAACAGATTCGGCAGTGTATGTCACATATTGTCATTCTCACTAACTCAATCATGAATCCCTATGGGGTACTTCCCATTACCCTAGAATCGTGTAATTTGACAAGAAGCTTAGTTTCACAGTTCAAGTAAATGGAAAGAATCAGAAACTTGTTGATTTATAATTGTATCACACAAAAAAAATTTCTTTTCTCATTCGTTATTCGCTTTCAAACTTACAACCAAAACGTTTCCTGAAGTCTTGGAATTCCCGGGACCGATATCTTGCGAGTGTCGATAACAGGCAACACTCGGCTAGATTCTCTATTCTTCAAGTGTCTATGGACATAATTAAGTTTGGTCGGAACCCCTAGACTGCGTGTTTTAATCGCAGCTGACATTTTTTTTTTTTTCTTGTGCCTTTTTGCTTCATCGACACGGAGTCGGTATTGTTAGCAACGGATTTGGCCGGTTAATTTAAGAGGTGGTCGGATGCTTTTCTTGTTGACACCCTGTTACATCCCGCGAAAGAATATATTTATGCAAACTGTGTGCGTCTGGTGTTAATCATGTGAAAGAGAGCGAAAGTTTTCTAAATGTTTGCCGAATCGCGTAACTTAGGCGGCACTTGCGTGATACCCCGGTATCGAGCGAGCTGCCTGCAGAAAACCACAAAACAAACTACATTCAAGCTGGCCGGCATACCGACTCGCGTCGTTAATCCGACAGGCGGATTCGATCCCAATCTCCGACAACTCTCCTTCACGGAAGCGTTGCTTCTACGCGCCTATCTGTGTGAGTAATCATCCCTACATGCATAAAACAGTATTTGAAGCCTCTGAATGTTTGTGGCCTACTATCTCCTCAACTGTGTGTCGTACATTGACATAACATTGCAGGTACATTCAGTGGAATACTAGGATACTGGTTACAAAGGCGTTGCGAACATAGTAACTATTTAAAGTAATAAATTAAAATTTTGTGCCTGATCCTGTAGTTTTATTGCACGAACAGTGAAAATGTAGTAAACAATGAACTTTTTTCCTTCCGTTGTTTTGTGGGGGCGTCAGCGAGAGAAAAGCAAGGAAAAGGTCCCCCCCCCCCCCCCCGCACACAAACACACACACGCCTGCGCACGCGAGAGGAAACTTACTGCCATTACCAAAATGACGACTCCTTAGTGTCCCTCAGGATGTTTTCCGTCAATAGATCCTTCTTTTAGTCAAGTCGTGACATACATATCTTCTTCTCTAATTAAATTAGTACTTGTTCATTAGTTATTCGATCTAATCCACAAATCTTCAGCATTATTCTGTAGCACCACGTTTCAAAAGTTTCATTTCTTTTTCTGTCTGAACTCTTTGTCGTCCATATTCCATTAACGAGTGAGGTGACGCAGTGATTACCGCAATGGACTCGCATTCCGGAAGACGACGGCTTAAACCCGCAGCCATCCATCCTGATTTAAAAGTATTCTGTGATTTCCCTAATGGCATCACGCAAATGCCGGGATGGTTCCTTTGAAAGGCGCGTCCGATTTCCTTCCCCATCCATCCCTAATCGAATGGGGCCGATGACCTCGCTGTTCGGTCCCCCTCCCCAAAACCAACCAACCAGCCAACCACATTTCACTTCCGCTCAAGGCTGAACAGCGGGCAAATACGCTCTAAGATAGAAAACGAAGGATCGCGAAGGAATTATCTGCCTACAACGGAAATCGGTAGATGTGATATAAATCTACGGACAGAAGAAAATATTCACGAAGAAAACCAAAAAATAGTAATACAATATGGCTATTTTTATTGATCAAAGCAAATATCAAAGAGAGGACATTGAAATCCAAAACATTTTGTAAGGACTTGCAGCTACTATGGACGAATTTCTTTGAAAAAGTAGCAGGTTCACCGAATCTGCAGTGCAAGTCCAAGCGGGCCCCAGTCAACCAAAACAGTCAACGATGTCACGATGCCACATACGTCCACGCCTTAAAGACACAAAAACTATCAAAACATGTTCTAAATTTCAAACGTACGTGTGCAAAATGTATTCCATTGACAAAACGTTTTGTCTTGACTGTGATGAACGAAAACAAAATTTTTTGAATTGAAAGTTATTGTTCAGTTTTACCTTGTAATTCTCCTAATCGATCATTATTTGATCACAGAACATCATTCTGAACGTTATTGAAGTAGATACTTGTTGTTTTTATGTGAATTTGTGTCTGAAGTCGGATGATACTCCACGAAATTACTAATGTAGTCTAAATAGCGAGTGTAGTTAAGGGGTCAATATTTTCATGCAGGGCGTAGAAACCACCCAAAAGCCAGCGATATGGTTGCATACTTAAACCAGTTCGAACGGAACGGCTGCAGATTGTCCATTTGTGGACAATCTGTATCGAATTGAAATGTGTAACATATTACTGGGAAACGAGATCTTTGGCACTCTTGCTAAGGAAGCGGTAATCCCATGATACTCATGTTCCACCGGAGAGTCTACTACCGATTTACAGGAAGATGGGTCGGAATGAGAAGGAAAAAGAATGGCAAGCCGCTCAGAAAACTAAATGATAAAGTTACGCACAGATAACAGGAGTACCACCAACCGGAACTTGCGGGCACGGACTTCCTTATTCACGGAAATTTGCATTGACCATAGCGCGGCATAAGCCTGAAATTATCTCCACTTCTTTACTGTTGCGTAGTGGAGAACTCAAATAATATGTTTTGGATGCATGACATGCAATTGGCGTAGATTACAAACCAGATTGGTTAAAGGAATACCACAGATATATAAAAAAGGTAAAATAGCTTGTAATAAAATACAAAGTTAAAATAAAATAATTAAGTTTTGGCTATTTAATTCATATCTGTATTTCCGCTTCCACTATGGATGAGTAAGATTCTTTATACATAGCAAAGTTTTTGACTGCTAATAATGTGTGCTTAGATGCAACTGGTATTTATTACTCGTAACGTACTGCATAATACGTTTTAAAAATACCAGTTCTCAACATCCGAGAACGACGTCCTGAAGTCCATCTATTTATTATCTTTTGTCAGTGTGATAGTCGTAATAGTGGTGTGTTCATGACGTGTAGCAGGCGAACTTCATTCGACTGCTTTACTCAGTCGCTCCGCATGCAACCAAACAAGGAACCGAATATAATCATTTCTAATGAAAATTTTAATTTGTAAGGTATAAAAATTTCAAATGTATTACGTTCATAATAACTTGAATTATAAAAGGTAGCGAAATTTGGTTTTACTCGTAGTTACAGAAGCGGTAGAAGGACGAGCAACTCTGACAACTTAAGTTGTCGTTAGTGTGTGAAGGGACCACATCCATCGAGAAGAAGTCTGTGGAGACTGGATAGATATAGTGATGAATTTAGAACTAAATCAATACAATGAAATGGATACCCTTAACTTCATACAGGCGTTGATATACGTCAACGGGGACAAGTGAAAATGTGTCCCCGACCGGGACTCGAACCCGGGATCTCCTGCTTACATTTCAAACGTTCTATTCCTCTGAGCCACCGAGGACGCAGAGGATAGTGCGACTGCAGGGACTTACCTCTGGCACACCTCCCGTAAGATCCACATTCCCAACTTACTGTCCCGCACTATATTCGTAGTGCCCCCTGCCCATTACACTCATTACTTGCGGCTTTACCGATTCCCGTAAGAGTTCGGGCAATGTGTGTGCATCCGCATTTGACCATCTTCTGTGCAGACAGGAGCGTGAACAGTATACGCAGGTGTCAACATTTGAGAGAGGACGTCTAGTTAGGCTCAAAAAATCTCCGGTTGGAGTAATCGGTGAATCGTGCAACATTTGAATAGGAGCGATGCCACTGTTGCCGGGAATCAGTAACAATGGACGCACACAGCGTTGAGGAGGAAGCGGTCCACCTAGAGAGCAGTTGGTGCTTTGGTGACCTCAAGGACCATTAATAGGCGGTTCACAGAAAGGGGGCTGAGCACACAGCGCCCCTTGCACCATCTACCCTTGACCTCAGTACGCCAAGAAGCGCGTTTGCAGTGACGTCGGCCATATTTGTCCTGGAATCTCATTGACAGGGGATTTGTCTTCAGTGATGAGTGCCGTTCGAATTGAGACCTGATGACTAGCGAAGAAGTGTCTGGAGACACCACGGACAGCGGTGGGAGACCAGCGTGACTGTCGCCCGCCATACGATCCGACAGCCAGGACCGATGGTCTGAGAAGCCACTGCGGGACCCATTTAGTTGTCATCCTTGGCACCGTCACACCACTGTGGTACGCCAACTATATTCTATGCCCCCTGTTGTTGCCCATCATTGCAAGCCGTACTGGGCTTACATTTCTGTAAGAGAATGACAGATGACACACGACGAGAGTTTCGACTGCCCATCTTCGTGCTTGCCAAACGCTGCCTTGGCCAGCACGGTCACTGGATCTCTCCCAATTTGAGACAGCTTAGAGCAGGTTCATCTAAGAATTGCGCCCGGCGGGTGCACCCGCGCCCCGCGGGCGGCAGGCAGTGTAGTTCAGCGCCCCGTCCGCGACCGTGTGTCGCTAGTGTCGGTATAGGAGCGAGAGAGACAGCTGAGGAGCGAGTGAGACCGCACAGCACTGCTCTGCGGTGGACTGTCCCGCAGTCGGATCCAACGCAAACAAAATAATAGAGGAAGCGCACCTCTGTAAGAGAGGCCAATGAGCGGTAAAACAAGCTAACCCTTTACCGTTTAGGTAACACCTAGTGTTCGTGTGGCAGAATTACTACGCAAAGCTTTAGACAACAATATCCAAAACAAGAACCGAAGAACATCTTAGTTGCTTTCTGACCCACAGGTTCATTCTGTTAGTACTGCACATGCACACTCCTCATATGTACAATAGGCGTCTTCTCAAAAATATATTCTAAAATATATTCTATTTTAGAAATAACTTCATGTAAGGGATACAGAGTCTCATTCTTACTGTTGGCAGTTACAAGTAAATATTTTTTGTTATACCTCAGGGTATATCTCTTTGTATACCTTTTCACAGTTTAGATATCGGATCCTTAGTTTGCTGTTTTGTACATAATAATTTTTAACCGACCAAGTTTGAAAACTTCTTAAAACATAGAATTGAGATTCTAAAGCCCTTTAATTCTTACAGTCAACATTGTTAAAGAAGACAATTAACATTTTACACTTTTTTTCGAGAAAACGGTTTTGTCAATGTTCGGGACTATATTCCCTGAGACTGATAACCTCAAAGAATTAGTCCAATTTTTATCGCCAAGTAATGAACGATTCTTAGTTTTAGCAAGCTTTAAAAGAGAGAAAAAGCGCTCACAGATATGCGTGGAACCAAACATTGAGAGAACTTGGGCCGCGTGCTTGTGCAAAAGAGGATATTTCTCTCGTGGATTAGTCCAGTTTTTATCGCCAAGTAATGAACGATTCTTAGTTTTAGCAAGCTTTAAAAGAGAGAAAAAGCGCTCACATATATACGTGGAACCAAACATTGAGAGAACTTGGGCCGCGTGCTTGTGCAAAAGAGGATATTTCTCTCGTGGAAGACAGCTGTAAAAGTCCTCCAAAGTTTTACACATGAGAAAATGGTCCTTCAGGCGGATATCGCACTGCAGGTCAATCGGCTCTAGTTGAAGCACTTGTGAGACGTCCTATGCCAAAGGGAAAACGGGCGAACCAATATATATATATATAAGGCCGATTGAAGCTCACTTACCTCCAAAAAACTGTTTTCAAACCATTCTTGTAATTCGCAAATGATTGCAACATAATCTGAAAAATCCACATTTTCTTTAACGCTGTCTAGTGCAGGAAAGTGTCCACAATTCTTCTCGCGCAATTGTTTTTCCCACAAAATAATTTTTTTTGAATGTTTGAATCGTGTGCACTAAATCAACGACATAGTGATTTTCGCGCTGGAGTGAAATGTTCAAAGTATTTAAATGACCAGTAAGGTCAAAAAAGCCAAATTCGCCACCCACTTAGGATCACAAAGTAATTCTTCTGGACGTTCTTTCATTTTCAAAAAGGTATTTATTTCATCCCTCAAGGAGAAAAACCGATGAAGCACCTTTCCTCTGCTCATCCATCTTACTTCGGTGTGGTGGGGGATGTCTGGATATTCCGCTTCGATATCAGCCAGAAATTCTTGAAATTGGTGATTTGTGAGTCCATGAGAGCAAAGATAATTAACCGTTCGAAGAACTGTGTCCATAACATTTTTTATGTTGACAATCTTAGCACAAAGTGCCTCCTGGTGTATCAGACAATGAACTGACACGAATAAGGAACAGCCAACTTCAGCAATTTTTGACCTGACGTAACTCAGAAATCCAGTGCGTATCTCTCGTGGCGCAGGGGCTCCATCCGTTGTTACACTGGTCAGGCGTTCCCATTTTAAACCCATTGACTCTAACACGTTTCCCACGGCTAGAAAATTATCCAAACCCGTTTTTGTGTCTTTCAATGCTATAAGATCGAGAAATTCTTCAGTGACACGCAGATTGTCGTCGACACCTCGAATGAATATGGCGAGCTGAGATATGTCCGCAACGTCCGCGGACTCGTCAAGAGTGATAGAAAGTGAAATGAAGTTCGCCGCTCTCTCCATTAATTGCTGCTCCATATCTGCGACCACATCTTCGACTCTGTGAGCAACAGTTTGAGGCGAAAGAGCTATTTTTTCAAATTTTTCCGTGAGGTCTGGTGGACAAATACAAGCCGCCGAGTGGACCAGGCAATCCTTGATGAGATTCCCAGCCGCAAAGGGTTTCCCTGCTTTCCCAATTCTCAGCGATCATTTGTAGCTTGCGCACAAACTTTGCCCACCTGTTTCCTGCTCTTACCACGCCAAAAAAGAACATACAATTAATTTTCTACAATCCTGTTTTGAAAACACTTTTATCACTTCAACAATTAATAGTTTCAGTCATTGAAACTCAAATAAAAAACTAACAAACAGGGTTGGTTTTAGATGCGTTTTCCCCCAGTTCCGCTGAAAAGGACAGCGATGTGTCGTCGCAAAATAAATTTTTATTTATTGCAATATTTGCGTACAGCGGCATGGCGAGGCTCGGCGGGCGGTCTGCACGGCCAGCTAAGCGACCCGGCTCGGCCACTGCGACAACACACGAATTCGCCCTGGGCGCTGGCCGCGGGCGTTCGCGGGCGCTAGCGCCCCTGGGGCACAGTTTGGACGAGCCTGGCTTAGAGCATTATGACAGTGCCCCACAACCAGATCGGGATTTTCACGATCTAACGCGCTATTTCGACAGAATTTGGGACGATATCTCTCAGGAGAACATCCAACAATTCTATCAGTCATCGCCAAGCCATGAAAATGGTTGCATAAGGGCGAAAAATGGTCCATCGCGTTATCGTCATAATTTGTGCAGTTCTTCTCTTGAATAAATCATCCAATTTTGTGAAATGGTAGTAATTTGTTTGTTGAGCATGTACATCACGTGTAGCGATTTCCGCCCTATCCTTTATTATTATTATTATTATTATTATTATTATTATTATCATTTTTAAAGAGTGTGTTAAAGTTACGGCGATTACTTTTCAGAAAATAAACAGGTAACTTACCTCTTTCTATCTGTTTCGTTTTCAGTTGAATGCCATATATATATATATATATATATATATATAGTGTGGAAAGGGCTAAAATGATAAATGATTCCCCAGTCAACCAGTCACACTTTCTGTTTACCCTTTTAACGTCTTCCAGGGGCAATAATAATTTGTTTTCCGTCTTTCAAGTAATTATTGACTGAATTTAAAAATTTAAAGTGCTGTCAGTATCCACTCAGCAAGAGATAAAAACATACGTTAAAGGGTTAAAGGAATAAATCAGTACCGAAGTTAGAATGTGTCTCTTGTGGCAGCGTAAGCTATAGCGTGTAAATTACTTAGCCTATGTGGCTCCTGCATTTGAGAATTAGAGCACTTAGCGACTTCAAACAAACTTTAAACATAACTTCAAACTTGTTTGAAACATTTCGCACCCTTCACTAAGTAATGAAAACAGAACAGTTATCGCTTTCTACATTTTTGCTGTTTGTGTAGTAAAACTTCGGCATCATGTTTAAGTTTATTATATCTTTACTACCAACTCTATTTGCAACTCATACTGCAGACAGTGTCGACATACACCATGAATGTACCTGCAAAATTATGCCATTGAATGTCACATAGTTCACGAGATACGATGCTACAACATTGAGATGTCTGCAAAGACACTATTTCTAAAATCTGAGAGGAAATTACCGGAATTTACACACACTACACAGCAAAACAAAAGGAGGATACAGACAAAAACACAACATATTACTTACTTCACGTAAATGAATGAAAGTACGGGCGCATGTTGATGAGAAGTCGCGAAGTTGTGAACAGAAAGTTGGACGTCACGTGGAAGATGGTTAGAGTGAATGGTAGTGCCGAATAGCATGTTCATTAATCGGTATGTTCGCGGAGTATACTGAAAAAAAGTGTTTCCCTTTCTGCCAGAAGTTGAAAAATATGGTGCTGTGAGTGGTCAGAATGTTGTGTCGACGCAAGGAAAGGGTAGGAACGATCAAACAGATCATAACGGTAGTTCTGGCACATTTATTACCATGTGATTATAAGTTGCAACATGTGTTCATTATTGTTTCCCGACCAAGCAACATGCCGCATTAGTAACACGGCAGAGTCCATAGTTGCTCGCAGTACATCCGGTGTAAGAAGAGCGATTTTCCGATGCGCGCTACCCTTCAGAGTGTTCGGATACATCCAGGATATACTCAGTCGTTCAGATAGTTCCACAATCACAAGTCACACTGATGAAGGTCGGGGGATCTCGATGACCACAGATAGATTGTTGAGATCGTCACTTCAAGTTCCTTGAAGCAAATCTTTCGCCTGGCAAGGGACGTGTGCTGCCATCTCGTCTTGTATGAAAATAGTCCTGTGGACGCAGCTGCGTTTTTGCAGAGCTCGAATCACATATCGCATAGCGAGGTCCTTACAACGCGCAGATGTCACTGTATACCTAACTGGCCAGCTATGTTCATCTCCTCGAATACAAACGGACCGAGATTGAAGGAGCTAGTGAATCCACACCACACGGTCACATAGGATGAGTGCAGGGGATGTTCATGCACAACATGTGGCGAAGTTGGACTCAATAAGCGACAGTTGTGTGCATTCACCGCATCGTGCAGAGTAAAATGTGTCTCGTCCGTGACAAATAATATTTTCCTGCCACATGTCACCCATTTCCACGCGTGCCAAATAATAAGGGCGAAATCACGGCGTTGTAGCCTATCTAGAGGCTTTATTTGGTGGACATTCTGAATCTTTTAGGGTTACCAGTGTAAATTGAACCGCAAAGTCTTTTGAACTGTTGACCAGGAGGTTGGCAGTTCCCGTGACACAGCTCGAGCACTGATTACATTTTAGGAATGCGGTGCACGGTCGGCTACAACTACAAAAACTTCATCAACATCTGCGGTGGGAATGGATCACCTCCCTCATCTCGCTATATCACCTAATCCACATGTTTCTTCAATTTCCTAATTTTCTTCTTCAGTCCATTTACCTACATGGGGCATATTCGCAGCTGTTTCTGTCGCTGACATTGCCGCAGTGCAGCGCTGCTATTGCTGCCATTGTGATGAAACATCATCACCAACAGCGCAAGGTCCTTCTGAGAAGCCATTGCGTTTCGTACAGAGAACTTCAAGCCTCTTAATCCTTTACAACGACAGTCGCTTCAATTCATCATGCGTCCCCAAACGGCAAACAGCATACTGACGTCAGAACAGGAAACAATTAACATTCTGACTCCTTGCAGAGTCATATTTTCATTTGGTAGCAGAAAATGGAACTATTATTTCTTTTTTCACCATACTTCGCCAGTGCACGTACCTACGATGTTTCAGTGACCTGTCATGTATTTGGCCCACACTGCAAGATTCGGGACATTGTCAGTTCGGTTACAAGAATCCGGTATTACCCTGCAAATATTTAACACATTTGCAAAGTAATCAGAATTTGAATAAGTTTTATACTTGGGAGTTGGCTTCTTTAAAGAGTCGACGCCGCCGCCGGCTGTCGTTGGACGACAAGGCCTGGTTTAGGGACGAATTGAAAAGTAGGAAAGGGGACACAGTGTCACACGCTGCGAATGCGTTTCGACTCCTGCGACACTTGTCGGCAGGGCGAGACAAACACCGACTCGAAGGAAGGCCTCGGCGCTTGTTGGTGACGTCACGTCAGCAAGGCACGGCGAACGCCAGGTCTGTTGCAGACAGAAATGCCAGGGCGTGCTTATCACTATAATTCTCTTATTTTTGGACAAACTGTTTGGTATTGTTTTGGATTCTGCAGTTTTATTTAGCTGAAAGATTTTCTTACTATCGCAAAGCTACAAATGAAGATCAGAGTATTGTATTACTGAATCCTGTTCAAACAAACGTAGATCAATATGAGATGATGATTTGCCCCATTGGGAGCTTCGCAAATTTTACATTCAAGAAACTATATTTACTTGATCCATTTTGTTATCGAAACTTACCCCAACTTCCTTACAATGAACTCGTTTCATTTATTTATTTATTTTGGTTTGACATCGTTACTGGAAATGTGAACTAATTTACATGTGCAAATGTCCAACTGTTGCCAGTCATTAGATTACAGTCGTTTTCAACGAATGGAATTCTAAACAGGAAACAAAATAGCTTCATACATCGAAAATACTTCTGAGCTTAAACTTTTTTAAACATGCACATTAGAAAAGATAAATATTCCCCTCTTGCAACTGAAAGGAGAAACTTTATAAGATAAAAAAAAAGTTATTTTATAAAACAAGTATCTCTGTTCTGCCACTTCTTCTGTCCCCCACCTCCCCCAACGTGTACAATCGCAAGATATTTCATTAACATTCAGTGGTCGTCACCCCATAGTCAACCAAGATACCTAAGGAAGAGCACCAATATGTTCACAGTTTCTTGAAAAAGCAACCCAGTACAAACGTAACTTCCTCAGATTTACAAATGAGGTAAAGAAGTACGAATTCTGTTGCTACTGGCCCATGAAGTTGTTCTTGTATGTCAATCCTTAAAACAGGTGGAAATTTAAGTTCAGGAGTTCACTATTTGTTAAGAAGTGTAATGAATTGCACAATTAATTGATTGCAGAAATCTCTCAGAACAACGTGTGTTGGTCAACTACCGCCAACAGTTTCACATTTTCCTGTGTCAGAGAGGGAGACACCACCATTATGAGTATGCCTGCAACAGACCTGGCGTTCGCCGTGCCTAGCTGGCGTGACGTCACGAACAAGTGCCGAGGCCTTCCTTTGAGTCGGTGTTGGCGAGACGCGCTGAGGTGCGGCACGTATGAAAGTAGGGGCGTGCGTGGCGCGCCGGCGACACGTCGGTGCATTATTGACAGTCGAGCCCAGTGCGAGTGGGGCAGGTGCTGCCGCCTCGACGGCCATGAATTGTTTATGGGCGCCTTGCGGCGCAACGCCAGCTGCCGTTCACAGCGATCGTGCCGCTTCGCCTGGAGAGCCCGGCGGGCTTCCGCAACCCGCGTTTGCTCACACCTTTCTGCGAACTGACCTCTTCCTGCTCTGTTGGACCCTAGGCACAAAGCAACCTCGCTCCTTATCAAAACTGCACTCATCACGCCATACATCTCTGTTAGGAGATTTAGTAGCACAGAAGGATGTTGTTTTTTCGAAAAAACTGTCTGGACCTTCATCATTGAGGAACTACGGAGATACGGGTTCTGAATAAAGTCCTGCCTAATTACATAAACTTATTTCTAAGCAATTGTGCTACATACTGTTACGTGATTCGCTAAAAATGGTAGCTTCACTCAAAGCTTTTATAGATACTCTCCACATTTCATGTATCTGTCGCAGTAGAACGTCTAGGCGATACTTAGTTTCTCTCCAAGTCTTCGCCAATATCTCTTGCACATCGCCTCTGCCGACAGGAAGCTGCTTCACAACGAGTCTTTTCAGCGTTAGTTTCCCCAGCAGGACGCATTTTTCGTCCAAAATGTTGTGTTCTTACACACACCAAATAGACAAGGATGCTGATCCCAGCACCTCTACAGTGACAGATGTTGGACTTGCTGAAAAGGACACTGGAGTATCGTCTGTACGAAGCAATTGGCCAGGTCGCACTGCACAAGCCTGCAGACAGATGAAGACATTCAACGCGTGATCACGCATTTCAAAGACTCTGCAGAGAACCTCCTTGCTCTGCGCCAACAGTTTATTCACTAGCCCTGACCATACGCAACCTGTCAACAAATTCACATCAAGTACGCAGTTCCGTTCACTGTGGCTTACAATGGTGGACGATTTTTCGAAATTTCCTTTTGTTTTCATTCTGCATTCCAACACGATTCTGGCTCTAGCAACTATATTCCACCAAGAATGATTACCAACTACAATTCTGTCTGATAAATGTCAACAACTGACTTCAACAAAATTTGCATGTTTCTGTAAGACAAACGGCATCACCCACATCATATCACCAAATTTCTCATTGCAATCTATCGGTGAATCGGAGTGATTCGTGCATATCTTCAAGCTGCAGACGTCAAAGTTAAGGCAATCCTACTCCAAAGAAATCGCTCTGCTATTTTTCTTACCAAGATAAGTCGCCAGCTGAACTACTGCATGCCAGGTCCCACCGGACTACGCTGCATCTCCTCCATCCTCTTCACTCTCCGGATCCACCCCCTTAGATAGGTGGGCAGCACGTCTGACTGCCATGCAGCAAGCCTCTTTCAATTCTCCGTCGGGTCTGAGACTTAATCTGCCTCGGGGACTGGGTATTGTGTCCTTCACATCATTTAATCGTCATACACACGCGAGTTGCCCAGCGTAGCGTGAACTCAAAAAGCTTGCAACTCCCAACCATCAATGTCACAGAATCATTTCATTCAGTCCCTGGGTTCTCCCTAAAAATTCCAGGCCAATGCCAAGGTTTATTTTAGGGTCTTTAACGGTGGTCATTATTGGTAACTTGGGATTATAGTCAGTCTGTGGGCAGACCAACCTAAGTCACTCGAGGTGGGTCTGGGCACCATGATTACAGACATTAGAATCAGCTAGGCCCTCGAGCCGTTCCTGACACTGCTGGTGATCCTCCTGTTGACTGTGCAAATAGACGGTTCCTCCCATGGCAATTATCCACGGCAGGTTTCATACCAGCTGCCCAGTCCTACCGGAGGGATTCCTGTGTCACAATGACAGTCAGAACAGGTGCAGCCTTCGAAGCCTGGACAGTCTCGGCCACAGAATCCACTCCCCCGCCGTTGCAGCCCCAGCTATCACGGCACCTCGCCTCAGGAGGAGCATCCTGCCTCCAATTTTTCCAGAGGCCCGCACAGCAAATACTAGAATGCGGGCCACCATATCCAGACACAGCTCCTGGTCTGATATCATCCTACCATCAGTCCGGACGCACCCATCGGAACCATGGGTACCCACAGTACACCACAACGGTGAGAAATTTTGAGGAGAATAGTGTGGTATCAACCAATGCCTGCTACATTGCGCCTCCCGCCACGCGTCCGCAGGTCATACGTCGCACAGCTGACATCCGGCCAATCCCGGTTCTTGTACAGCGTCGCCCAGCTGGGCAGCCCAGGTGCGGCGCAAGCACGCAACTGCCTCCACGGTAACGTAGCAACGCCCGGTCGGAGAACCCTGTTGCTCCACGCCATAATAGACTCATTGACAGCGGGCACATTCCTGCGCCGCCAGGTGGCGCCTCACTTGGCAGTCTCGTGTTGGACTTAACCGTTACCCACATCGTGACGCCACATCATTCAGTTCGCCTCATCTTCACTACCGACTGCGCGTTGACCTGGACTATTCAGAGACGTCTGCTACCCGGTACTCAAGCCATCGCCTTCATTACAGAACTTTGTCGACAGCCGTCCCAGTGGCAGCGCTATCTATATTATTGAAGTGTTGTTTTATTATGTTTTTGTGTCTTTATTTGTATAGGGATAAATCTCTTTGATTACTCACATCGTCTGCTACTCGTATTTGTAACGCTGTCATTCACGGACACAACAACATGAATAACGTAACTTAGTTGCTGAATATTGCATGCGTCCGACACCACAACCGGCACGAATGTCCGTAAAGTACAAGCACTGCCTTTAAAATTCCTCCTGAAACACACAGCCTTCAAAAGCATTGTTAATTAAACGTCCCGTGTGACTCAGCTTCGACACTTGACTTATTACTGACTTGAGCCCGTGTTGTTGGCACGCAATGGCTAATTCTACTAAACAAATATCCACCTGACACAGACGAATTGTCAGCACAATGTCCCACCGCCTATTGTCGGGTGTTATTAACTTTCTCAGTACTTCATACTTTTGACAATAGTTCGTATATTTGGACACAGTCGCTACCTATTACTAATAATATTAGAATTAGCGACAAGACCAGTGCTGCAGTATTGCACATAAACGCCAAATGGTATCTGCGGAAGGTAGGTCAGAGTGGCAGGTGCCGTCAGTATTGAGATCGGTAGACTAAAAGCACGAACTTAAATCAGGCAATGATGGACAAGGCAGGAAATCTTGAACATGTTGTGATAGGAATCACAGCCAATCAGAGTAACTGTTCAGTGAATTTTTAGTAGGTGCTCGCAACGAGTGTGTGTAAATTTCAGTAGAAGCTACGTGTACTTTGTACTTCTGTTCTCCTTCTTCATCATCACAGAAAATTACACCAGGCTTTAAAAAGTAATTTTTATCGCCAATCACTCCGCAAGAGGTCACTTTAGAAATGCTTTCCTGAGAAGAGCCAACGGGCTTGCCGCAGTGATAACACCGGTTCCCGTTAGATCACCGAAGTTAAGCGCTGTCGGACTGGACTAGCACATGGATGGGTGGACCACTCGGTCTGTCGAGCGCTGTTGGCAAGCGGGCTGCACTCAGCCCTCGTCAGGCAGACTGAGGAGCTACTTGATTGAGAAGCAGTGGCTCCCGTCTCGGAAACAGACCTACGGCCTAGAGAGCGGTGTGCTGACCTTACAGTCCTCCATATCCGCATCCAGAGACGCCTATAGGCTGAGGGTGACACGGCGGTCGGCCAGTACCGTTAGGATTTTCTTTGATCTGTTCGGACGGAGATAAGTTAATTCCTGAGAAGCAGAAATAGGAAGCGAGCCACTTACCAAGTCAGTTTTAATGAATTGTCATTGAGAGGGTTCCATAGGTATTGTGTGTTCTCTCAAAGAATAATGACACCGTAATACATTTCTTGCACAGATCACATACTGTAAGTAGGCTGTTTATGTTTTCTTATTGGCAACGTTACGTAGCGGTCTGTATAAAAATCACTGGCTGTGCTGTGTGCAGTCTGTGGCTACTTTGCATTGTTGTCTGCCATTGTAGTGTTGGGCAGCGGCAGCTGGATGTGAAGAGCGCGTAGCGTTGCGCAGTTGGAGGTGAGCCGCCAGCAGTGGTGGATGTGGGGAGAGAGATGGCGGAGTTTTGTAATTTGTCACGAACTGCTATATATATTATGATGATATTAAGGTAAATACATTGTTTGTTCTCTATTAAAATCTTTCATTTGCTAACTATGCCTATCAGTAGTTAGTGCCTTCCGTAGTTTGAATCTTTTATTTAGCTGGCAGTAGTGGCGCTCGCTGTACTGCAGTAGTTCGAGTAACGAAGACTTTTGTGAGGTAAGTGATTTGTGAAACGTATAGGTTAATGTTAATCAGGGCCATTCTTTTGTAGGGATTTTTGAAAGTCAGATTGCGTTGCGCTAAAAAATATTGTGTATCAGTTTAAGGACAGTCATGTATAATTGTTCAAAGGGGAAGTTTGAATACGTCACACGCCTTAAAGCTGCGACACAAGCACAAAGAAAATAAAATATCACAAACAGGAAATTTTTGCGATGGCTACATGAAGGACACCTGGGCACGCCTTAAATCTGTAAATAACCAAGCCGGCCTTAAGGATCAAAGAAGACCCCCGTGGAAAAAAATAACCGTTGATTTTTTGATAGGCACAAACAAAAGAGGAAAACTTGCTAGTTCTCCGAGAGGTATGCTTTGATGTGATATAGTACACGCGTGCATATATATATGTATGTATATATATATATATATATATATATATATATATATATGTATGTATATATGTATATATGTGTATATGTATATATATATAGTGTGTGTGTAAGTAAGTCCAGCTGAACTACAGACTCGTGTTTCAGTTAACAGAGAAAGTGGCAAAAATTCATTTCATTAAATCCTAAACTACATGAATTCCACAAGCAAGTTACTCCCGTAATGTTCCTAAATAATGAACGTGAACAGTTTAGAACCATTTACAAGTGTTACAGATGCACTTAGGTCTGTCCACCAACGCCACCAGAGAATAACCTACCCTAGTGGTTCCTGTCTCGAGTGATTTTACCGTCAGGTTTTCATTGCCAACTTCTGCAAAAAGTGGCTTCTACTGCTTCGCAAAACTTCTCTGTTCACACTCTTGCACGTGCAACCACAGACTTCAAGACACTGTCGGCGGTATTACTACTAGTTGCAAAGAGATCAACTGCACTACTATTACCAGACTGGTATTGCGAGGGGAATCTAATTTCACTAAATGCTCATAATTTCTCCAGTTACATTGATCTTATTCACCTTCTAGCGTTAGGGGAAACTTAATTTGTCTCATTAGACTTGCCGTCATGTATGTGGCTGACACGTCTCAACTCTACTCATTTTCTTACTGAAATGGAGTAATCTGAAGAAATGCTACAGAAGGATCTGCTTGGTTAATACATGGCACTAGATGTTAGTATTCCTGGCTCCTTGCTGTTGACATCTCATTTCATCCTAGGTGCTGTGCTAGAGCACAACCGTACTGGTGTATAACATCTGTGGGTACTAGTTCTAACTGTGGAACTTTTTACGCTGCTGACACCAGATGGATTAGAGAGCGCTTTATGGTGAAAGTTACTCATGGGTCTCCGGGCGCGCAAATCGGGTTACTTGGTCGCCCGTGACGGATGACGCCGGCATCAGTCGAGGAAGCGATTAATGCGTGCGCAACGTGACGTCAATAGCATTTCATTATCTGCTGATAGAAAGCCCTCGATCCATCAACATCTCCAATGCCCTTGCGTATACAAAAATCTGTCACTGCCTGCAGATAAATCCGATACGCAGCTCAGATGTCAGAGCCAGATCACATTCGAGTTGCTGCTAGCAACAGGGGGCTTAACCTCTCCAGTTGTATTCCAGTCGCAAGCCGTCAAATGAATGCTAAATTTGTTTCCGCGAAAAAAAAATGTTTACTGACAACGAGAAAAGGAAGGGAAAGTTGTAGTAAAAAAGCATTTTAAGTCAGACACATTTTAAGTCAATACCAGAACGAAAAATCCTTCCATCGTAGCACAAAAGAGGAGAATACGTCCTGGGCACGATTAGGGACGTAAAAGAAGGGAACTAGTTTTTCGGCTTACCTGCAGCTCCAAAGACATTTAAATCGTCCATCTTGACGTATTCTCGCTTTTTTATTTGTGAGTATTAGTACGCATGTCATATAATACAATGCATCGCGTTAAGTAAAGTAACGTGATAGATGATACCACGTCATATAACACGACACATGTCATTACGTCACCCAACACGGCATTTGTCAAGCCGTGCAATATGACACAACGTGTCACTTAAGTTTAGTATATGTGTATCCCCACTGTAGGATACTTCCTATTACAGAGGCACAGACACTCTGATATTTCCCATTGTACCCCACTTCCTAGTAGCACATAAATTTGTGTCTATTTCTTCTTACGCCCTATACAATAACGGGGGGAGTGAAAGAGTGCTCACTAAGCTGGGGATGTAGGGTTAACTAACCCATAAAAAACGCAAGCATCTGAAGATGTTTTGATTTCAATGTTTCTGAAGCTGCCAGACTTTTTATGTTCTTCTACATGCCTGACTCTGCCCAGGACATACACGCCTTTCTTGTGCTGCAGTAGAAGCATTTTTCATTCTGATTCCCTACTTTCACTTTCGTTCTGTTCTGTCCACTCGTCTAATATAGTGTTCCTAGGAAACCTGCTTTCTGGGATCGCTAGGCAACCATTAAAGTAAATTGTATTATAGAAGTTTATTACAGTAATATAAAGGACAAAACTGTGCGTATTCACAAAGATGTGTCGCAAGCAAATTGCGGCATGCAAATAATCAATGTCCTTCAGTATACACAAATCCAATACAAGCAAACCAATGAAGTTCGTAAGCCACTGCTGTAGCGTTCGTAGGACAGCTCGTCTTCAACTCGGGCCACAGCTAGCCGGCGTGGCGCTTACATTCTCTTCGTGTAGAGGCCACTACCGTCGCGGTGTCGTCCTAGGGAGGCGTCCGCCAGCGTAGTATTAGCTGACGTCGTCTCACAGCCCTCTCTTCTCTTCGGTTCTTGATCGTCGTGCCGGCGCTTGGAGTTACACCGAAACAACTCTACCATAATTTTGGCATAAGATCGTAATAACTTGGCAACTGATGTAGGTTTTTGTCGACTCGGGCGACTACTCATCCGGCATAGTTTTTTTGTTTTTTTTTTTTTTTTTTTTTTTTTTAAATTGCCCTTCGCATGAAATGGTTCGAATGGCTCTGAGCACTATGGGACTTAACGTCTATGGTCATCAGTCCCCTAGAACTTAGAACTACTTAAACCTAACTAACCTAAGGACATCACACAACACCCAGTCATTGTCCTTCGCATCATGTTGCTTATATCTTGGCAACGGATAAAGCTTTCACAAAAGAACGGGACGATCATATTACAAAATTTGAACCGGTTTGCACACGTCTGAAGCATAGAAGCGGCGAGAGCGCAAGAAAAAAAAAAAAGATCTGTATAAAATCCAAATGAAGATAGATTTTTGAAAGTGAGTCTTCAATTTCATCGTAAATTATGGAATTGTTTTATTCACTTCAAATGGTTTCCGTGCATACAGTTCACATGAGAACGAATTTTATGTGCTACTTTTAGCTCGACTTTAAACCATCGTATCCCGATAACGGATGAAAATATTGGATAAAAAATGTTTTGACTCTACTTATTTATCTACCTTCTTGTTAAGTTTGAACCTATTCGTACAAGTTTAAAGCACTCCAGAAACCTCCCATAGAAGAGGTAAAATCCAAACGAAGTAAGATTTTTTGAAACGGTTAAAATTATCTTAGAGCACGATCCGATACACTATTGGACCAAATTTGAACCAGCATCTCGCTGCAGTCGGGATTTACTTAAGGGTGACTGCTTTTGCGTGTAAAATCCGAACGAGGGTGGCTGTTTTTGCACGTAACTCTGAACGGTGCACATACACAAATCTGAGCATTAATTTCAGCAGAGTTAAAATGTTTTGCAAAACGTATTAAACGATTCTCACAATTTCCCTGGGCGCCAGTCCCGATTTCTCGTTCAAACCTTGTAACCTCCCCACAAAATTTAAATAAATATTATTTGGTTAAGGATTCTAATTTTTTGTGTAACCTCAGAACAAAATTGGTTCCCATTTATAACCTCCCTACAGACATTCATTCACATTTAACCTCCACACAAAATTTGTTTCCCATTTAATGTACCCACAAAATTCTTTTCTCATTTAATGTAAGCTCGAAACAGAAAAATTCCTAAACCTCGTAATAAAAAATAAATTCCGTAACCTGGTAAATTTTGGACGACAGCAGCGTTGCGTCATGGCCCTGTAAGATCATTCTGAATAAAATGCAAAAATTCTTACCTCAATAAAGTCGCCAACTATCTGCTCTTACAATAACTTTTTCCGGCACAGCTCTGTGCAATGCTGGCCGATAGATTTGTCATTTATGAAAGGAAGCAACTGATTTTTCTTTTGCAACAATCGGAATGATCATGGATTGCAGAAATTTGTAAATTCTTTAAATTGAAATGAATGCTTGTTAGAAATACTTTATATGACAAAGATTATTATTAGGATATTTTTAAAAGATTTACATGGGAGTTCACATAACGTTACTAGATATGCGCGAGGCTGCTTTTTACCTTATACAATAATACTCTGGCTCCGGCATCGCTGCACCGCGACCGGCCCAGCCAACATGATACACTATACCAGAGCAGAGCAGACTCCACACAAGCGCAGACTAGGAACAACTTACTGCTACAGCTACATAGTTCGTACTGAGTCAACACTGCTCTCTAGGCAGCGATTCTTTTATACCTTGCATATCGCAGGCAGCGCATGAGCAATACATCAAATTACATCTGCTCGGACCTCTTACATAACCCTCCACGGGGGTGCAAAAATTTGGCAGCGATAGTGAGTCGATTGGACTTGCCATGAGCAGCAAATTTTTCTTAATTAACTAAGTTTACAGTCACAGAGTATATACATATATATAAGTGCAGAACATGAAATAAAAAAGGGTGCACATGCACTGAGTACAGAACATACCAAGAAATCACAAAATGTATACGCAATGAGTACAAAACATATTAACAAATGACATAAAGTGCACACACACTGTATACCTTTTTACCATTTTACAAGAACTAGGATAGGAAAGGGAAGGATTGCGTCATGGTTGTAGCACAGTAGGTTGCACGTAGCTGCACTGAAAGTCCATATCTTTCTACAGAAACACAACACCAAGTTAGACAATCTGAAGTTCTCTTCCGTGAAGTATTAATGAAGTATTAATCAGTGTAGCCAAGACACTGAAATGTCGTATTAATATTCTATGTTATCATTTTGGTAGTACATTAGGTACATCAAACAGTGGGACCATAATAACATCTCCATTGTTCAAGGAGGTGGACAGCATGATGTGTAAACACCACACTCTTTCACCAACGTAGAATTAGTGCAGAAACGAAATATAGTGCTCCATAATCGTAAGGATAGACAGGACAAACGGATATTGCAGTAATTTCTGGTAATTAGGTCAGAAGGTGAAGGACATTAAGTCTTATGCTAGTCTTCGTTGAGAATTACACTAGTCTATCAACCGATTTGAGTAATTGGTGGCACTCATTGCCTAGTTTCTAAACATTTCTGTACTATGTATGAAGTATTACAGAATATTATTCATAAGTCATCTGATTACAGTGAACATTGGCACTCATTGGCCAGTTACAAACCATTTTTATGCATTATTCAAAAGTGATCATCCAAAGCAAGAGTTAATTAATGGCATACCATTTACATAATTCATCTAGTTATAGTAATCATTGGCACTCATTGGCCAGTTACAAACCATCAGAAGTCATCATTCAAAATGAGAGTTAATTATTAGCATAGCATTTATAGAGTATAACAAAAATATTATTTACAGAAATTATTGGCATAGCATGTATGCATTATTACAAAATATCATTCACTATTACTCAGAACTCATCATTCAAGTGACATAGGACATATTTAAAATGTAACACACTGTAACTATAACTCAAGGTCTGTGATTAGAAAACATCATTCAGTATTACTCAGAACTCATCATTCAAGTGACATAGGACATATTTAAAATGTAACACACTGTAACTATAACTCAAGGTCTGTGATTCGAAAACATCATTCAGTATTACTCAGAACTTTCTTAAACTGGTAGCATTATTCGGGACTGGTAATACATTTTTTTTGTGCTAGCAATGCATTGCGTTAGGATTGATAATTAATTGCTGGGGCATGAAAATATTTGCCTTTGACTTATTGCTGCAAATGAGGATCGCTAACGTCATTCGTCATGCTGTAGCAAGGTTATGAAACAAGTAGAGTATATGTGATCACATTCATGAATGACACACACAAATGGGTAAAAAAAATGCAAGTACTAGAACAGGTTTAATGACTAACTGCTTATAGCACACTAATTTCATGAATAGCTTCTCCTGGAAAAATTATTAAGCTGAAAGAAGAAACACACATTATGCTGAAAAGTAGTGAACTTCGAATTAACAGGTAATGAAACGTGTACTCAGTATGTATGTACTCTAGCTGTCCTTCCCAAAACATTCAGTCATTATACCGTGCGACATAAGACATACTGTCAAAATGAACTGCAACAAATACTTAAGTAACTACATAGCATTTCTTAACTAACAGTAAATATATAAACTTCATCATTATTTTGATCTGCAAAGAAAAACTTCATTATTCATATTAGCATATTTTTCGTATAACTATTCATCATCATTCATTATCATCTGCAAAAAAGACACTTCATTATTCATTATTCATATTACCATTTTCTTCATGCAACTATTCATAGTATAGAGTTTCTTATTCCTAGCATATTTCATCACTAAGACTAAGATGTGTAGTTCTGTCTGACAGCCTGCATCAATCGCCTCGTATTCTGAAAGAAAAATAATTAGTTAAGACTGCTATCATACAATGTGTATAGTATGTTCCTGTTAATGCTTTTTAATTCTGATCCATATACTCTTCACCACTAGGTATTCCATTTTCTTTCGTTCATTCCGAAGGTCAAATTCCCATTTCATAGTAATCCACTGTGGTTTAATTTATTTCTTTTACACGTTATTGCTTTCTGAAAATGATGAATAAGGATTAATATCTTGCATTTAAATCATATACCCATTAAATAAAAACTGGTTTCTAGTGATATAATTAAGTATACAGCATAGCATGACAGAAAACGTATTATGTCAAAAACATAGACAGTGTTCAGGTGCAAAAATGTACACAGAGTATCATAATGTAGTAGCAAAAGAAATGTAAAATAGTCACGATGTTGAGATATCATAAGACAAAATGTCAAAGTCAATTGGTGTTTGTTACATCTTAAACATTTCATAGTGCATACAAACAAACAGTAAAACAATCACACATACATGAAAAATGGAAAATGGGCACGGTCTGATACATAACGAGAAGAAATGACTTTCTTTGTGTTCAGCTTGTATGTTGTGTAGTTGATACAGGCGAGAGTTGAAGACTTTAATGGAGAAAGAATTTGATAAAATTAATATGTCAATAGATAGAACTGCATAATTGGTCATAAAATATGTAAGTTCATCTGGAAAAATGTGCACGGTCTTATGTGTAACGACAAGAAAAGCGACCTGCTAACCTTAACTTGCCGGGCACTTGCCAAGAAAAAATACGATAATCATCAGTAAGTGTTCATATAAATATAATTGCAACATGGGTCATATAAAAATCAGGAAATGGCATTACAGCGTGATAAATCATAAACTATGTTCATTCAATAAAGGGTTTAATATTGGAGACATGGTGATTGCCTTTACTTTTTATGGTTCTCAGAGTTTCGACGTGTACTACATTGGAGTCAGGAATGCTGCGAATTCGATATGGACCTGCATATAGAAGCTCAAATTTACTACATCTACTTTTTCCTCTATTAGATAAATAATGTGTGAGTACTAATATCTTCTGTCCAACGTGAAAGTCACGGCGTGTACAAACCTGTTTTTGCTGTCTTCTCCGGCGCTCTGCGCACGTTTGATGTTGTTCAGCGCAATGTTAATTATTTCATGGTGTCGTAGTCGACGAGATGAAGGAAAGGATACTAATTCTTTAATTTTGTTAGGTGGTTCAACATTTTTCAGTATAACAGTCGGAGATAGCATAGTAGATTCATTTGGTATGGAATTAATTACATCCTAGAATGAGAGTATGTGTGTGTCCCAATCAATATGTTTGTTTATGGCAGTATATTCTACATAGTTTACCAATTTCCTTCATTAGTCGTTCACAAGGGTTCGAAGAAGCATGGTATCTGGATATATAGATCGGAGAAACGTTTCTGGCTCGTAACATACGTGTCCATATAGCAGATCGAAACTGTGATCCAATGTCGGAAATTACTTTCAATACATGCCCTACATGGAATAAAAAATGTTTTACAAATGCTTTCGAAACAGTTTTAGCAGTAGCTTTGCGTAACGGAGTGAAGGTAACAAATTTTGAAGTGAGTTCAACAGCGACAAAGATGTAGCAAAAACCTCTATTAGTTCTGGGAATCGGACCAAAAATATCTACAGCAGCCATGTGTCTCAATTTAACAGTTGCAATGGGATATAAGGGAGGAATATGTGAAGTCGTATCTGACTTAGCTTTCTGGCAGATTTTACATGACACTAAAACTCGTCGAATACGTTTCTCCATATTGGTAAAATAACAGTTCTGTCTCAGTATAAGAAAACATTTTCTGGCTCCATGATGTGCGTAACTTAAATGAGTATACCAAATTAATTTGTTAACAAGCTCGCCAGGAATACATAATAACAAATTGTTGCTGTCAGGGTGAGAGCGGCGAAACAGAATATTATTGCGTACAGTGTAATGGTTTCTAATGGTAACATTATTCCTATCTTGCCAAAGGTGTTGAATTTCTTTCCATACGTTGTCTTTATTCTGCTCTTGTACTATATCTCGTAATGACGACGAAATAAAATTTTCGAATGCAACTTGTTGAATATACATGACGCTAAAATTTGCTTGGCAGAAGTTTGTTGCGATGTCTTGCTGATTGTTGCTGAGAGAACGAAATAGTGCGTCTGCTACAACATTTTGTGTACCGGGAATGTGAAGAATTGTAAAATTAAATTCCTTTAAATAAATTTTCCATCCGCTTAGTCTGTCATGTGTAAATTTAGCGGAAAGTAAAAACTGTATCGCTCTATGATCTGTGTAAACGGTCGTATGTCTTCCATAAAGAAAATGCCGAAATCTCGTAAATGCCCATACAACACATAATGTTTCAAGTTCTATGACAGAATAATTGCGTACAGCAGGTGACAGAATGCGACTCGCAAAGGCGATGTTTTTAATTACTGTAGTACCATCTTCCTCAATTTCCTGAATAATGTGTACGCCTAAAGCGGTGTTAGAACTGTGGGTGGCAATGGAAAAATTTCTAGTAAGATCTAGATGTGATAAAAGTGGTGTGTTCAACAAAGCTTCTTTCAGATTCACAAATTCACAATGTGCTTGGCTATCCCACGACCAAATAGTGTTTTTAACGGTCAGTTGACAAAATCTAGGGGTGTCTAAAACAGAGTAATGAACAAATTTACGAAAAAGCTCATTAAACCCAAAAAGCTGCGTAGTTGTTTCTTCGTCGTAGGAACAGTAATGTCACGTAAAGCTTGAAGTTTTTCCGGATCAGGCGCAATGCCTTCTGCTGAAAATACATGTCCAAGAAATTTTATAGAAGTTTTGCCAAAGTGCGATTTACTGAGATTAACTGTGAGTCCTTGTGCACGAAAAGTTCGTAACAGTTGTTCAAGAATCACATTGTGTTCAGACCAGTTAGCTTCTGAAATAAGAATGTCGTCCACATACGTTGTGATTCTGTCTTTTAATTCTGTCGGAAGTATAGTATTCAAACCGCGAATAAATGCTGCTGAAGGAATAGTTAACCGAACGGTAATTTACAAAATTGATAAGTCACCAAAACAGAGAAAAACCGTGTACTTTCTGCAGTCCGGATGTAGCTGAATTTGCCAAAATCCCGATTTCAAATCTAATGTGGGATAAATAGCAGTACCATGAAATTTCTGTAGAAGTTCTTCTAGTGTCTGTGGGCGATCTGTTTCATTAATAATAATGTCGTTGATGTGACGCGAATCAAGTACGAAACGAAGTGAACCCTCCTTGTTCAATAATTCCGTGGTCAAGCATAGCTTGCAATTCTTTCTTAACTTGTTCTCTGTGAATATACGGAATGGGATAATGTTTGGCTTTAAACGTGTCGTGCTGTTTAACTTGAAATTCATACATAAAACCGGACATAGTACCAGGGACGTTGTCAAAAACTGTAGCTTGCTGTAAAAGAATTTTGCGTAGTTGCGTGCGTTCGTCGTCTGTATTTGCACTGCTCTGTTTAACTTTATCAGAAATCATTTGCATAACGTCATAGTCGGCTTCGTCTGGAGTATTACAGTTGTGTACGTACGTATCTGTGAACAATGTGGAATGACAGTCTATGTTACGTGATGCGGAAATGACCTCTGTACGATTAATTGTTTGTTCTTCTGCAGATAAAGAGTGCTGAAATTCTAAAGCCAGTTCTACATTTTCATCCTTTAACATTAAATAGGAGTTTTGAAAGTCAATAATTGCGTCGTGTTGTACCAGAAAATTCGTACCTAAAATAACGTCTGTTGTCAATAAGGGAACAATCAAAAATTTGAGTGAAATGTATGACCTGCAATACAAAACGATAAATGTGTCTGTAATTTTACATCTACTCCTTTACTAGATACTGTACCTTTTACTTTAGTTTTGCCTAATGGTAACTTAGGATAGGTATTCTCTTTGTTACATTCGTTGAAAGTTTCCTCATTTATAACTGACATAGGTGATCCAGAATCGATTACTGCTGAAAATTTGGATGATCCAATCTTTACCTCAATGACAGGGTGGGAAATGTTTTTTTGAATATCTGGTCTTTCCTGCAAAAGAGTGTCTCGGATGTCGTCAAAAGTAATAACATTTTCGTGAACAAGATTCTGCGTGTCAAAAGTATTGCTTGCGTTGCTGGAAGATGCAACCTGTACTGTATCTAGTCAAATTCTATCTCACGTGCTATTATTTGCGGGAGGATGCTGTGGCATTTCGACTATTTGAACTGTTCTGTTATTTCGTCCTGACGTATTACGTTCGTGATGATATCTACTGTCTGGTTCATTCATGAAAATCTGTTGTTGTGGATGACTTTGCTGCTGGTAAGACCGACTGTTATTAAACGTACGCTGAAAATTGTGCTCATTACTTTTACGTCAGTCATGATAGTCATTTCTACACGGTGCATTGCGATATGAGTTGAAATGGTGTGGTTTCTGCACGTTCTGATTTCCTTGTTGCTGTGCGTTACTATTTGGCGGAGCGACGCTATACGTGTAGGTGGCGTAACATTAAAGCTTGGTTGACCTTGCACATTACATTGTTGGTTAGGTATGCCAACCGGCTGGTTTTGTTGCTGTTTTGGGGAAAAGATTCTATTGTTGCATAAATGTGTCTGCGGTAGCTGAAAATTTTGTACATACTGATTATTACACTTACGTCTTTCATTAAAATTACGCTGGTAGTTCTGAAGTGTCTAATGAAAATTGTCACTTTCGGTAAAACTTGTTATATCGGGTTTTCTTTACACGTTCTAATCCTAGATAGATCGATAGTTGAAGAGCTGTTTTGATAGATATAAAGGATAGTAGAAGAGAAGGCAGCAGTGCAGAAAACTAAAGATGAAACATCACTAGTACGGCTCGGGGCCCTGTGCACGATACGGCACATATCCATCGAAGTGTAATGAATCCCCTGAGGTGAATTACGCGCTGCAAATAAATTTTAGTTTCTGCGTTACAGGCAATGGCGGTGAAAATTCAAAAGCAAATTGTTGTATCCAGGCCAATTCTATTTTCTGTGTTACAGGCCAAGCCGGTGAAAATTCAAAAACAAATTGTCGTATCCAGTCGAAAGAGTGAATCTGTGTTCTGTCATTTTTAAATACCTTAAATTTTCTCACGGATAGAAAGTGCTTGTAATCAAAATTTTCGTCTCTGAATCTCTGAACAGGTTCATGATTGTCTGTGACTGTTCGGAACCTAACTCACGTACTCTTTGTAAACTACCTGAATTGTACTGGCTGTGTGAGTCTGACAAATGTTCGCAAAGTGGCGTATGCTGTGATGTGTTAAAGGCTGAAATATTTTTCATCTCCGTCACCTCTTGCTGTAAAGTTGACAATTTTCTACGTAATGTATTATTGGACGAACCTATCTCACTGATCGCCTGCTGTAAATTTTGGAATTCAGGTGTTTGATTAAACGAAATTGGTGAAGTATCGTCTGATTGGGTGTCATTATTACTTTCGATAACATCAGTACGACTGGCCAATTCATCATATTTTTCAGTCAGTACTTTTACCTGATCATCCTTTTTATTATCACAAGCGTTAATTTGTTTTTGTATTTTACGTGTGGTTTCGTTCAATTTTTTAACGTCTGCTTTGATGGCATCGGGATCCAGTATTAGTTCTAATTTTTCAAGTTTGTCGGCCACTGTCTGAAAGTCTACTGTGTGTATGTCTGTTTTTGTTTTAAGATCAGAGATTTCATCATGTAATTCGGTGTTCAACTGTTTGATAGTATTAATTTCGTCTGATACTGTAGCAACATTGTTGTCTACGTATGTTTTTGCTTTGGTAAATAGTTTACGCTTATCTTCCTGTCTCTGTACAGTAATTGTTTCCATGACTTGTTGCTTTACTTTATACTGTTCCTGTATAAATTTACGGTAACGCGTTTCACTGTTTTGTAGGTGGTGAAAAAAACGTTCGTCAATTTGGCTGTTCTGTTGGTCAAATTTCGCGTCTACTTTCGCATCCAGTGTGCGTGAAAGTTCTGCTGACATTAATTTAAACTCGTCGCGTAACTGTGTTGCATTTTCAGAACATAGTTTAGCGACTGCACTAATTTCATCTCTAAGTACTTTAGTTGTAGCTGCATGTGTATTACTTAATTCTTGAGCCACAGATCTAATTTCTTCACTATTGTTCCTAGCACAAGCCTTAATTTTTTCACGTAATTGTTCTTTAGTAACATGACATTGCGTGGCTACGGCTGGAATCTGTTCACTAAACTGTTTGAAATTGTTGTCTTGTTTTTCATTATTTTCATTAATTTGTTGCTTGAGATTTTCACTAAGTTGTTTGTGATTGTTGTCTTCTTCTTTCTTCGATTGTTTGAAATTTTCATTAAGTTGTAGCAATAATGCTATAACTTGATCCATGCCAATATTACCTACTCTATTCTCTGTGCTGTTTGATGATGTATCTGCATTTGTCGCGTTTTGTGTAACCATTTGGTCATTTTCTGATTCTTGAAAAGGTTCGCCAATTCGATGTGCACTGTTAGTCACTACCTCGGAATCAAATAAATCTGACGTACTCTGAGTACATTGTTCACCTTCGTTAGAAACAATTATCTGTTCGCTACGTAAATTTTGCAAATTAGGCGTGTCAAACTGGACAGCGTTCATGTAACGGAACGTGCCGCGTCATCAATTGTTACATTTACTGTGGACATAATTGCATTTGTTTGCTCATCATTAGAATTAAAATCATTACTAGTGATCCACAGGCACTGATTATCCGTAATTAGAGGATTATCACTATTACACTGACTGTCGCAAGAATTATCGGTCAAATTATTGGAGTCGGCTATTTCACTCATCGCTGGCCGTGCGGTTAAAGGCGCTGCAGTCTGGAACCGCAAGACCGCTACGGTCGCAGGTTCGAATCCTGCCTCGGGCATGGATGTTTGTGATGTCCTTAGGTTAGTTAGGTTTAACTAGTTCTAAGTTCTAGGGGACTAATGACCTCAGCAGTTGAGTCCCATAGTGCTCAGAGCCATTCACTCATTGCACATCGCGATGTACTGTTAACAGTTTTTCGCGGCATTTTCACTAATCAAAATTAAGCACAAAATGAAACAAAGTCAAAGCGAAAGGGAACAAACACAATTACAACAAAGAGCAATAAATTGCCGATGATCTGTGAAAGACAGAGTGACAAATTAGTAAATGCGTTGTGCCAGATGCAAACTACATTTAAGTAAATAAGAGCAGATATATGACTACTTCTCAGAGATTCACAAAGAAATACGATCCTGGCCGGTTGTCGCCAAGTGTAACCCCCCCCCAAAAAATTTAATAAATAATAACAATAATAATAATATGATTCCATTTTTTGTGTAACCTCAGAACAAAATTGGTTCCCATTTATAACCTCCCTACAGAAATTCATTCACATTTAACCTCCACACAAAATTTGTTTCCCATTTAATGTACCCACAAAATTCTTTTCTCATTTAATATAAGCTCGAAACAGAAAAATTCCTAAACCTCGTAATAAAAATAAATTCAGTAACCTGGTAAATTTTGGACGACAGCAGTGTTGCGCCATGGCCCTGTAAGATCATTCTGAATAAAAAGCAAAAATTCTTACCTCAATAAAGTCGCCAACTATCTGCTCTTACAATAACTTTTTTCCGGCACAGCTCTGTGCACTGCTGGCCGATAGATTTGTCATTTATGAAAGGAAGCAACTTATTTTTCTTTTGTAACAATCGGAATGATCATGGATTGGAGAAATTAGTAAATTCTTTAATTGAAATGAATGCTTGTTGGAAATTACTTTATATGACAAAGATTATTATTAGGACATTTTTGAACGATTTACATGGGAGTTCACATAACATTACTAGATATGTGCGAGGCTGCTTTTTACCTTATACAATAATACTCTGGCTCCGGCATCGCTGCACCGCGACCGGCCCAGCCAACATGATACACTATACCAGAGCAGAGCAGACTCCACACAAGCGCAGACTAGGAACAACTTACTGCTACAGCTACACAGTTCGTACTGAGTCAACACTGCGCTCTGGTCAGCGATTCTCTTATACCTTGCATATCGCAGGAGGCGCATGAGCAATACATCTGTATTACATCTGCTCGGACCTCTTGCATAAAATTAAATCTGCTCGGACCTCTTACAACCTTGCTTGATACATTATGAGACAGGTACAGTAAGAGAGATGTTCGAATAGATATAAAAATGGCCTCTGGTCCTGGATAAACCAAAACCTTTTCACCCCACATCCCTAGCTCAAATAGGAACCGAGCACCAAGACGTCCTGTTAAACAAACTTCGTTAGTTATATAACTGACACGGCTGTTTTTTTTTTTTTTTTTTTTTCAGGCTTTATTAATCCACCGCTTCAGTTTCACAAGTGTCGCCGAATAATAGAAAACAGTTGACATGAAATCTCGCACAAGAAAATCTGAATATGTGAGTGATATTTCTAGATGTTACACCATTTGAGGAAAATTGTCCAAAAGTCGGATCCGTATTCCACGTATTTCATTACAAATTCTTAAATCCAGAAAAAATTATGATCCCCTGATCTGAATATCCCAGTACCTTAAATTTCAAATATTTCTGTGCGTTGCTCATGTAACAAGCTACGCTATCAAAGATTTCATCCCACAGTTGGAAAGTGATAGTTATTAGGTAAATTTGAGTCCATTAACATGTCACTTCTTTGTCTGCCACAGACTTTTACCTGCTGTTAGAAAGTGTATACGATGTTAAATACTTCAAAAGGGGCTATTCAAGGAGCACCACTTCTTCAGACGCTTATTGAAAGTGGACGATTTCATGTAAAACCTGATGAAGATTAGTCACTACTTCAAACGAATCGTACTGATAAAACATCATGCAATGACAGCTTTGTTCAGTTATTACAAAAGTGACTGTGATAGAAATGTACGTTTATATATACTGTTGTTGTTGTGGTCTTCAGTCCTGAGACTGGTTTGATGCAGCTCTCCATGCTACTCTATCCTGTGCAAGCTTCTTCATCTCCCAGTACCTACTGCAACCTACATCCTTCTGAATGTGTTTAGCGTATTCATCTCTTGGTCTCCCTCTACGATTTTTACCCTCCACGCTGCCCTCCAATACTAAATTGATGATCCCTTGATGCCTCAGAACATGTCCTACCAACGTATCCCTTCATCTAGCCAAGTTGTGCCACAAACTTCTCTTCTCCCCAATCCGATTCAATACCTCCTCATTAGTTACATGATCTACCCATCTAATCTTCAGCATTCTTCTGTAGCACCACATTTCGAAAGCTTCTATTCTCTTCTCGTCCAAACTAGTTATCGTCCATGTTTCACTTCCATACATGGCTACGTTCCATACAAATACTTTCAGAAACGACATCTTCACACTTAAATCAATACTCGATGTTAACAAATTTCTCTTCTTCAGAAATGCTTTCCTTGCCATTGCCAGTCTACATTTTATATCCTCTCTACTTCGACAATCGTCAGTTATTTTGCTCCCCAAATACCAAAACTCCTTTACTACTTTAAGTGTCTCATTTCCTAATCTAATTCCCTCAGCATCACCCGATTTAATTCGACTGCATTCCATTATCCTTGTTTTGCTTTTGTTGATGTTCATCTTATACCCTCCTTTCATGACACTGTCCATTCCGTTCGACTGGTCTTCCAAGTCCTTTGCTGTCTCTGACAGAATTACAATGTCATCGGCGAACCTCAAAGTTTTTATTTCTTCTCCATGGATTTTAATACCTACGACGAATTTTTCTTTTGATTCCTTCACTGCTTGCTCAATATACAGATTGAATAACATCGGGGAGAGGCTACAACCCTGTCTCACTTCCTTCTCAACCACTGCTTTCCTTTCATGTCCCTCGACTCTTATAACTGCCATCTGGTTTCTGTTCAAATTGTAAATAGCTTTTCGCTCCCTGTATTTTACCCTTGTCACCTTCAGAATTTGAAAGAGAGTATTCCAGTCAACATTGTCAAAAGCTTTCTCTAAGTCTACAAATGCTTGAAATGTAGGTTTGCCTTTCCTTAATCTAGCTTCTAAGATAAGTCGTAGGGTCAGTATTGCCTCACATGTTCCAACATTTCTACGGAATTCAAACTGATCTTCCCCTAGGTCAGCTTCTACCAGTTTTTCCATTTGTCTGTAGAGAATACGCGTTAGTATTTTGCATCCGTGACTTATTAAACTGATAGTTCGGTAATTTTCACATCTGTCAGCACCTGCTTTCTTTGAGATCGGAATTATTATATTCTTCTTGAAGTCTGAGGGTATTTCGCCTGTCTCATACATCTTGCTCACCAGGTGGTAGAGTTTTGTCAGGACTGGCTCTCCCAAGGTCGTCAGTAGTTCTAATGGAATGTTGTCTACTTCCGGGGCCTTGTTTCGACTCTGGTCTTTCAGTGCTCTGTCAAACTCTTCACGCAGTATCGTATCTCCCATTTCATCTTCATCTACATCCTCTTTCATTTACATAATATTGTCCTCAAGTACATTGCCCTTGTATAGGCCCTCTATATACTCCCTCCACCTTTCCGCTTTCCCTTCTTTGCTTAAAACTGGGTTTCCATCTGAGCTCTTGATATTCATGCAAGTGGTTCTCTTTTCTCCAAAGGTCTCTTTCATTTTCCTGTAGGCAGTATCTATCTTACCGCTAGTGATGTATGCCTCTACATCCTTACATTTGTCCTCTAGCCATCCCTGCTTAGCCATTTTGCATTTCCTGTCGATCTCATTTTCGAGACGTTTGTATTCCTTTTTGCCTGCTTCATTTACTGTGTTTTATATTTTTTCCTTTCATCAATTAAATTCAATATTTCTTCTGTTACCCAAGGATTTCTGCTAGCCCTCGTCTTTTTATCTGCTTGATCCTCTTCTGCCTTCACTACCTCATCCCACATAGCTACCCATTCTTCTTCTACTGTATTTCTTTCCCCCATTCTTGTCAATTGTTCCCTTATGCTCTCCCTGAAACTCTGTACAACCTCTGGTTTAGTCAGTTTATCCAGGTCCCATCTCCTTGAATTACCACCTTTCTGTAGTTTCTTCAGTTTTAATCTACAGTTCATAACCAACAGATTGTGGTCAGAGTCCACATCTGCCCCTGGAAATGTCTTAAATTTAAAACTTGGTTCCTAAATCTCTGTCTTACCATTATGTAATCTTACCATTATGTATATATACTATCAACACTAATATTAGAACAAGGAGTTATGCAATGTCTTAACGGAGCGTTTCATAAAATTTATATCTGCAGCAGTCGTAGGCATCTTAAAAATGAAGATAAAAGGACGTGCTGAAAAGAAACAGCTCCGAATTTTTATGTGAAAATTCTTAAAGCTTTGTGTAAAACAAACCTTATTAACATTCTATCGTCATTCTTCATGCCTACACATTTTCAGCCCTCTGCCACTAGAATTGTATCTTTTAACGTGGCGGTGTGTAACGTAGCTATGGTGATGCGTCAGAAACAGTGTTTTGTAATCGAGTTAGGAATTAGAAGAGTTCGTCCACACGCGAAGCACCCTCTCCTGCAACATGACAGTGCCAGACTGCACACGAACGCTGCCATGTCTGCTGCAATTCGGCGCCTTGGGTTCTCGGTCATCGATCATCCTCCATACAGTGCCGACTTGGCCCCATGCGATTTTCATGTATTCCCCAAAAATTAAGAACACGTTCGAGGACTTCGCTTCTGCAAGTGATGAAGTGATGCAAACAGTGATAAGCCTGTGACTCCGTTAACAAAGTCTAACATTCTACAGTCACAGTATCAACAAAATGATCTCTCGGTGGGAGAAACGTTCGTTGGCAGGGTGACTATGACGAGAATAAATATGTAGATATGAAGAATAAATACGTAGAAAGTTAATAACCAATTTTCACGTAAGAAATTCTGAGGTATTACTTTCGAATACACCCTCGTAGTAGTTCATTCTGCATCATCTACATATTTCCATCCTCATGTGAGCTTTTTTTATGTTTTCATAAATGCCATCGAAAATTACCACAATCATAACAACAACGAACTCATCGCCACGCCGTGAAAGCCCAGGGGTTGTGTAATAGCCGCTGTGCCATCCTCTGCCTTGTGGATGCCTGTTGGAGGGGCATGTGGTCAGTACTCCACATCCCCCGGCCGTTTTGCATCATTCCAGATCGTGGAGCCGCTACTACGCCCTCAAGTAGCTCCTACATTAGTGTCACGAGGTTTAGTGCGTCACTAACAGTCCTCCAAACAAGGACAAGTCCTTATTACTACCTGGAATCGAACCTCGGTCCTTCGCATAGCAGCGATCTACGATGACCACTCAGCTACGGAGACTCAACAATTATAATAAACCGGGACTACACACAGTACCGACGAAGACTTCAAGGGTTCATCGTAGTATAGAAAGTAGTTACATACGAAGTCCCACATGGGTTCTTGCGTATTTTTAACAATTAATTCACCTATAATATTGTAACGTTCTATAAACTTAAATAATTGTATTATTTTTAAAATCTTTTTAGAATTTGCATTAAGTGATGTCTTTTCCTTTAGTTAGGCTGTATTTATTGGTCTATCTCCATGAACTGATTCCAGCCTCTATTCCCATTAATAGGTGACAGTATGTAAATGTAACTTATAAAAATGCGTATTTTACAAACATCTTTGTAAACTGTCTGTACATATTCATCACTTGATTACAGCTATCGCTGATCAAATTCACTGACAGGAAAATAGATGTAGCCTTACGAAATAAAATGAATGCATTCAGTTGCATTGCACTTAAACAAATGGCACACATTTGGTTGTTTCAACTTACTAGAGATTTCTGTCTTTGGGATTCAAGGACTAAGCCTCGTGTAATGTAAAAATAATAGCTGGTATAACTGTGATAGATAATGGAGAAAGCTTGTGCAGTCTTGCAACGAATGCGATCCGTATGGCCAACATACTCTATAAGTATGTTCACAAAACTTCTGCTGTACACTACTTTCTTCCTAAGGTTGCTATACTCATGAGAGACCTGTAATATGTCATTAAATTTAGCACACGAGCTCAATGTTTTTCACAAACGTTACTTGAGACGAACAATCAAGACAAGTTATCTTGATTACGCTTGCAATCATAAAGTGTTGAGCAGAAGTAGTTTAAACAGCCTCGTTGCTGAAAGAAGACTGAAGCTTTCGGGACATTATCTAACTGTGAAATATGGAAGAATCTCCAAATCAGCACAGTTTCGCAAACCAACGGATGAATAAAGTAGTAGAGAACGACCTAGTAATACCTGGAAAGGAATTTTAGTAAAGGTTCTTCACTGCATGGACATGAATTGGGAAGAAGCTGAAAACCAGGCACTCATAGAGTTCGCTGGGAACTTGTTTCCCGATAAGCTAATTAGCACTGGAGTAACTACAAGGTCCTGTCACATTAATGTGACTACCACTTATGTTCGACATCAACGTTCAATAACCACTCACAGGCGGCAGGAGCTAGGACTAGCAATCATCATCATGCGGAAACAGAGCTATGTATCTCAGTTTTAAAATGGCATAATCATTGGCTTACGGGGCAAGGATGGAATCACTTCCAAAAATATTAATTTTGTAAGCTGATCGATTGCCATTGCTGTTGCAGTATGCCATAGATGGTAAAACTGCGCTATTCAAAATTGGCACCGAGGCAACTGTGTTGCACCACGTGCGATAGACGACAGAAGTGAACGCCCGCTGCGGAGATGCGCACGGGCGGTTAGCCGTGAAACTGTTGAGGCAATTGAGCTCCAGACCGTTCAGCGAAATTTGCTACGCATGGGCCTCCGCAGCAGGAGACTCGCTCGTTCACCCATGCTGACTGCTGTTCATCGCCGACGAAGGCTGGAACTTGCCTGCCAGTATTGAAACTGAACGTCAACTGATTGGCGACAGAACGTTTTGCCTCATCCCGGTTCCCAGAACACTTGAAGATAGACGTTGACTGTGGATTTCGTATCCCAGACAGTCCCTTTGACTATTCAGAGACGTCATTAAACCCTTCCAAAAGATATAAGCAACAATGCATGAGCAGCATCTAGTAGACGTAGGGGTCCGACAGCCGATCAGTTCCAGTCATTCCACTAGGAATGAGGTATACGGCTCGTGTTGTCTGTAGTTCAACCATGCCTAGACGGTCAATACCGCATTGTTACTATGTGCCAGGAACGGCTCTCAATAAGGGAAGTGTCAAGGCGTCTCGGAGAGAACGAAAGCAATGTTGTTCGGACATGGAGGAGATAGAGAGAAACACGATCTATCGATGACATGCCTCGCTCAAGCCGCCCAAGGGCTACTACTGCAGTGGATGACCGCTAACTACTGATTATGGCTCGGAGGAACACTCACAGCAAAGCTGCCGTGTTGAATAATGCTTTTCGTGCAGCCACAGGACGTCGTGTTAAGACTCACACTGTGCGCAATAGGCAGCACGATGCGCAACTTCACTCCCGACGTCCAGGGCGAGGTCCATCTTCGCAACCACGACACCACGCAGAGCGGTACAGACGGGCCCAACAACATGCCGAATGAACCGCTCAGGATTGACACCACGTTCTCTTCACCAAAGAGTGTCGCATATGCCTTCAACCAGACGTTCGTCAGACACATGTTTGGAGGCAACCTGGTCAGGCTGAATGCCTCAGACACACTGTCCAGCGAGTGCAGCAATGTGGAGGTTCCCTGTTGTTTTGGGGTGGCATTATGTGGGGCCGACGTACGCCGCTGGTAGACAGGGAAGGCGCCGTAGTGGCTGTACGATACGTGAATGCCATCCTCCGATCGACAGTGCAACCATATCGGCAGAAATTAGCGAGGCATTAGTCTTCATAGATTACAATTCGCGCCCCCATCGTGCACATCTTGTGAATGACTTCCTTCAGGATAACGACATTGCTCGACTAGAGTGGGCAGCGTGTTCTGCAGACATGAAGCCTATCGAACATGCTTGGTATAGATTGGTAAGGGCTGTTTATGGACCACGTGATCCACCAACCACTCTGAGGGATCTACGCCGAATCTCCGTTGAGGAATGGGACAATCTGGACCAACAGGGCCTTGATGAACTTGTGGATAATTTTCCATGACGAATACAGACATGCATCAATGCAAGAGGACGTGCTACTGGGTATTAGACGTACCGGTGTATAAAGCAATCTCGACCGCCACCTCTGCTGGTAAAATATGCAGCGCAATAAAAAGATCGGAAATGATGTTTATGTTGATCTCTCTTCTGATTTTCTGGACAGCTCTCGGAACCGAGGTGAAGAAAAACTTTTTTTTTTTTATATGTGTATATTCCAACGGACTGATGGCCGTTTCCATGTACATCGTAAAACGTGTGGGCGCAAACACTCGGCAATCAGGGTGGGTGGGGGGGGGGGAGAGCGTTATGGTATCATGAATGTTTTCCTAGTATTCACTGGATAATCTAGTCATTCTGGAAGGTGCAATGCATCAACACAAGTAACATCCATACTTGGGGCCCAGTCTCAAATGGTTCAAATGGTTCTGAGCACTATGGGACTCAACTGCCGAGGTCATCAGTCCCCTAGAACTTAGAACTACTTAAACCTAACTAACCTAAGGACAACACACACATCCATGCCCGAGGCAGGATTCGAACCTGTGACCGTAGCGGTCGCGCAGTTGCGTACGGCAATGGTGTCGGCCGGCTCGGTTCTAGAGGGGAATGTGGTGAGGGGGGGAGGGGGGTGCAAACTGGGGTATATGCCCCCCGGCGGCAATTTCATGGAGCACCAAATTCATATTCTTGAAGAAAAAAAATCCTGTTTGATAAAGCGCCAAGCATCAACCGCACGTTGATATATCGACTGTTCATAAGATTTTGAAACGCATCCCTGTTGGTTTTTGAACTTTTTGGACATATTCTAGGTTGATAACTGAACGAATCCTAAGTTGATTTTTAATGCGTGTATAGTGTATGTGATGTCTCTGCCAGGGGACTCCCTGTCGGATCTATAAAGTTCTCGCTGACAAAACGGGACGGGACTATACCACCCACCGAGCACCGAGCCGAATGAACCCGAACGGATTAATGACAGTTGCTGTTTGTTTACTTTGTTGTTTGAGTATGCGAATGATGAATGGTTTTCATAATTATTAGCCAAATCCGTAGACAGGGACTATTAGAATGGAAATAAACGACTAACAGGGATAACAGTTAAGAAATATGAAATATTTATCTTCTCGGTGCATCAAAGAATACGAATTTTGACTGAAAATTTTTGCCAGATCGCTACACTACCAAGGACCAGTTGTGCAGTTACCTGTTAACAGTCCTTAATTCTGCTCTCGGAAAAGTGCGCAAAAGGCGTTGTAGGGAAATAACGCTTAACCGGAGAATAAAAGTGTGATGACTAGACCGGTGATTCTGGCAGGGTTAGTGAAGAATAATAACCGGAGAACAAGTTTTGACAATGGCAGGAGTAGTTAAAAAATTCTTGATCACAAGATCGTTTGTTAGAATGAGGAAGGAGAAGAAACGGGGACATCACACAAGTTGTATGGAAAATCTGACGATTCCACCTTTACATAAAAATTTCTTACTACTAGTACTTTTCGATCTCATGTTTGAGAAACTGGAGTCAAATGTGAAACTATTTCCTAACAATAAAGCTTTTTGCTTGTAGTGAATTATGTTCTGTAGTGTTATTTATCTAAATGAGATAGATAAAAATGACAGTTTGTGTCAAAACAGTCTCTCTTATTTGGCCTGTGTTAGACTTGCGGCAATATTAAAAAGATCTATCTCGTTTTATCTAGCAGACAGTGACAAAATGTAAGTAATAAAATCGAGAAACCGCTCCAGTCTTGGGTACTATACGTATTAACGGTTTTTTCATTGTTAGGTAACGACATTTTGATTTTTTATGTATTACTTTGAAGTAATAGATTTTTTCGCAGAAAGATAAGCACGCAGTGTAAAGCTGTAGCAAGATTAAAGAGAAAAAATTCTGGGACCTAATGACTGAAGAAATGTGTACTGTCGTGGTTGCAACTTGTCTTTACTGCTTTTATGTTGCCTATATATATTTTATGTCACACAGAAGAGGAAGTTATTAGCTATAATAGACAGTAAAGGGTGCAAAATTTCTGAAGAGTTCTTATTGTCTTGGTCACAAATAGTCTCATCCAATATTAATTGTGAGTTTTTGTAAGGAGATTAGGATGTCAAACCAGCCGACTGGGAGCGGGAGATGCACCACAGAACATTTTAATTTCCACTATCTTGAATATAGGTTTGATGGCTTCTATTACAAAACATACATGTTTGAATGCAACAGGGCAAAATATAATGACTTGCGATAGAAGACTACTGTGTGGAGAGGCGTAGCACTGCATTTTGGCACTTTTGAGACCAAATAACCTGTTTTATATTTCTTCAAACATGGAAATGTTTCATACCTAAACTCATCATAAAGGTATGTACTACAAAATTAGCATATTTTTGAAAAATCTGTTTTTTTAACGTTGTTGACATCCTATTTCAAACGCTGGAGAGGGTCGGGGTTGTGGGGAGTGCCACTACCAAGGTTTTGCCCTGGTTCGGTAATGTCGTAGAACTAGGCCTGCCTTCCAGAACTTCATTGACTCTTTCTGTCCGTTTCGTAGGAGTCCGCGATGAAAATGATGGTTATTCAGACTTTTGAAAGGTGTTCCCATTAACGTGGCTGGCCACCATAAGTAAGTAAATAAGCAAACACACGAAAGTATTTCGTGCGTGCGAAGTGAAGCTCACCCTGGAAACTCCACTCTGTCGCTAACGGCATTGAATCTCATTAAAGCCTGACATTATGGACGTGATTATTATTGTGGTATAATGGAAGTTGTACCGAAAGTACGTCTCACTCCACTGACACGCGTCGTGGAGAGCTTACAAAGGGAAATGTGTTAATGGCAGTGAACACACACACACACACACACACACACACACACACACAGTGAGAGAGAGAGAGAGAGAGAGAGAGAGAGAGAGAGAGAAGGGGGGAGTGAGTGAGTGAGTGAGACAGATGGGGGAGAGAGGGAGAGGGAGAGAAGCAATTCGCTTCAAAGGGTAGCACGGCCTTCACTCCAAGAGGTTTTGCCCAACATTTCCCGCCGCGTCAACACGGCTCGCCCGCATGTTAATACAGGTGTGAAAATAGATAGCGATTTCACCTGCTGCTGTTGTATTAAACACGCGTGAAGTACTCGCGTGTCGCTCATCGACTTTTTTCTGCTTATTTTTTGTAATATTTGTCCCGACACAGAGTATGTTTGGTTGGCGCTGAAATGCCCCTTGTTGCTTCAGTTTTTTGGGATTCTTGTGAAGCTAGCAGCGCCGACTATCTAGAATTTAATTTTGCTCCAGGTTCTATAGCAGAGATGGTTAACAACTATTACTGTACGTGTCTCTTCCAAGTCTCCAAAGAAAAAAAAAAATCAAACATTCCATGTTACTGAATGGCTATCCTGGTTGATTCTTCACGATTCACTGTGCACATTTAAGGTTGCCTATCCAACGGGTTCAAGAGGTAACAAAAATTGGATTTCCATTCTTTCACGTGGTTATTGATCGAATTTACAAATTTATAACGCTATCAAAACACACTTATGAGGAAGTAAAATCTTATGTGGAAGGTTTAACACAGCATTATAAGACAATTAATTACAGTTAAAAACTGCGTACATGGCTCGAGGCAGTTCAGCGTACTACGCCAAAATTGGTACGGCGATATTCGTCAATTATTGGAGAATGTGAGCACTTAGCGAATTCCAATTTCAAAGATAATATCAAACCTTTTCGAAACTTCTTCTTGCTGATAAACAACACGAAAGATGAAAGGAAATGATTTTATAGCTTATTACAGTTTTGCTCCCTGCAGTAAACTTCAGCATTAGACATTAAGTTTAAGTTTATTATTGCTTTACTGCCAAATCTACCCACAACACATTTTGCAGATGGTATCCATATATATCAGAGAACGTATCTGTAAATTTATATTATTCTACGACAAGTACTTCAGGAGACATAACATTAAAAACCTATATGGAAGACTAACTTTTCCTAAAACAGAGGGCAACTACAAAATTGATATCATTAAAAATTCACGAAATTCTGTTGATAAATTCCAGCTGAATGAATTTGCCTCTATAGCTTGCTTTTTCTTTATCAAGATTAAAGTAAAAGATATGAAGCTATATCATATTAACCAAAATGTTCGTACATGAAGATACAAAACTTTTATAGCTTTTATCACTTTTGTGGTTACTAGTATTGATTTTGACTTTTCATTTCTTTAGTGCTGAGAAACGCGATACAAATAAAACCAAATAATTAAGATTTATCATCTTCAGAGACAAAGGTTTTGCATGCTTAACGCCATATATTTAACACGTTAACGCATTTGTAAAGAAATCAGATGTTTTCCCGGTGGGAGCCGAACTCTTCAATTAATACAGTTTGGGGTACGACCAAATTTAGTCACACTTTGGCCCACTTTCCCACCTCCACTTTCCGATCACTCTCTCTTGCGTGCTTACTGGAACTCCACAGTTGATAGCTCTCATTACCGGTTCTGGGACAGTCAGGAGAACAACGTAAGAGTTCAAAAGCAGTAGTCTTAACGGTTTCTCAGATCTGACGTCCACAGCCCATGTAAAATTATTAGGTCACATAATTTTTCTTGCATATGGCTGAAATTACTGAATGTAAGGGTAATATGTACCCTGATAATGGAAAATGGTAATAGATGATACAAAAACAGTTGTATAGACCCACTGGAAGCCAGGGAAGCCAGATACAAAAGCTCTCAAGAAACCACTGTCATCGGCGTCTGAAAGAGTGGGAATTAACTTCGTAGATGGGCAGAACATACGTGTTCCTAAATGTCTTCCAACAAAGTTTCCATCACGATGTTTTAGAATCATCTTATTGGAATCTTCTACATCAGAAGTAAAATAGTTCTGCATTCTACTGTTTCTCGGAGTCTGAAACGCAGTTCAGCAGAAAGAAAAACTCATAAATAAGAAAAAAGCGATTTCACAATTGTGTGGTACAATGGAGATAACCTCGTTATCCTTTTTTCACTTTTATAGGGTAAAAATAGTAAATGTTTTTGACATAAACGCTGCACCTTACTGAAACGGCATTAGACAGCCCTTGAGAAGACTAGTGCCACGAAGTAGCGCAAAGAAACAGTACCGCTGACGTCAACCAACAATGTAGTACCACCAGAGATCCTCGTTCCCACCGTAATTGTCGTCTCTTCACAACAACGTTTGCGACACCTACCCAGAAAAAACGAACTAGCGGTGAGTAAATAAACTGCCTGCTATAAAATATCCAAGCGATATCGTTCAAATGGCTCTGAGCACTATGGGACTTAACTTCTGAGGTCATTAGTCCCCTAGAATTTAGAACTACTTAAACCTAACTAACCAAATTACATCACACACATCCATGCCCGAGGCAGGATTCGAACCTGCGACCGTAGCGGTAGTGCGGTTCCAGACTGAAGCGCCTAGAACCGCTCGGCCACATCGGCCGGCCAGCGATATCGTCCCTAATACAAACAATGCTGCTTGATCATATAATTTTTTACTTTTTATTGGTACGATAAATTGAGTGCAATTTTTAGGTTACAAACCACAGTTTACAGCATGACGTATTTTTATACGTCCTTTTGTTCTGTTGCTGAATAAGATAATGAAAATATCTCCGTGAGTTTTCTTGTATAACTATGTGCAGCAGATATGCAACAAATACCTCCCTTTGCTACTCTCCCTCTCCCTCTGCCTCTGCCTCTGCCTCTCGCTCTCAAATACGCACTGCAATTTTTTATATGAGAAAAAAACTGCTGACTTTGACACGACCTTCGGAAGAAATACCAACACAGCAGTTTGTCGACTTTACCAGTCAAAGATACATCAACTCATGGTTTCTGTATTGCATGGCATGTCCCCTTTCTCTTAAAAAAATTGAATTTGACCTTAAATGTGTAAAGCCTTCTTAGACGAGGACGTTAAACCCTGATTTAATGCAAGTCGCTAAGTGTTCTCAGTCTCAAATACTCGAGGAATATAGTCTTAGAAATTTGAGCACTATGTCGTACGCTGCTTGAACAGATATACACAGTTTCTATCTTCAATGGTTTAGTTAGTGTGTTAAACCGTTCACGCTGTTCACTGAGGCGACAAGTCATGAGATACCTCCTAATGTCGTGTCAGACCTCCTTGTCCAGCGTAGTGCGGAAACTCGGCGTGGCATGGACCCAACGAGTCGTCGGAAGTCCCCTGCAGAAACAGTGTCCCATAAATGTACGAATGGATTGACATCTGGCGGTCTGGGAGGCCAAATCATTCAGCTGAACATTTGGGAACACGAAGTCCACAAATAGCTGTAAATGATCTCCAAATAGAGGAACATAACCTTTTTCAGTCAATGATCGGTTCATTTGGACTAGAGGGTTCAGTCCATTCCACGCAAACACAGCCATCACCATTATGGATCTCGTTGACAACTTGGGTCCATGGGTTCGTAGAGTCCGCGCCACACTCAAACCCTGTCGTCAAGTTTTACCAACTGAAATCGGGACTCAGTCCACGACCAGAGCACGGTGTCACAGTTGTCAGTGGTCCAGTGGGCCACGAGTCCCGGAGAGGCACAGCAGGCGGTGTTGTCGTGGTTAGCAAAAGCACTCGCGTCGGTCGTCTGCTGCCATAGCCCATTAACGTTAAATTTCGCCACGCTGTCCTAAGGGATACGTCCGTCGTACATCCCATATTGATTTCTTCGGTTAATTAACCGAGTATTGGTTGTCTGTTAACGTAAACTCTGCGGAAACGCTGCTGATCTTGGTCATTAAGTGAAGGCCATCGGCCACTGCATTGTCCTTGGTGAGAGGTGATACCAGAAATCTGCTATTCTCGACATAGTTTTAACGCTGTAGACCTCAAATGCCTAACGATTGGCAAAATGCAGTTTCCGATGTGTATTGTTCGAACTACCATTTCGAGTTCGAAATCTATTAAATCCCATCTTGCGACCAAAATCATGTCGGAAACCTTTTCACATGTGTCACCTAAGTCCAAATGACAGCTCCGCATTGCACTGCCCTTTTATACCTTGAGTATGCGATACTACTGCCATCTGTATATGTTCATATCGCTATCCCACGGCCTTAGCCACCTCAGCGTATACTTCAGAATGAAATATTTGGAACTTACTTTATAGTGAATATATCTCTAAGTTGAGCAGCAAATTTATGTTTCCCGTATTTTCTTCCAAATTGCTCCAGACAAATACCGGTATGTTTCTATTAAATATGGGTACGGCTGTCCTCTACTCTTTCGTCATTCGAACTTCTTCTCCGTCTATAGCGACTGCACCGCCGAAAGGACGTTAAACTTTAAAATTCCTCCCTTCTTTTCGTTTCATTTTCAGGTCCTTGTTTATGAACCGGCACTGCTTTTGTATCTAAATACTGCACGTTTAAAGTGTGGATTATAGAGGGTAGGGAACAGAAAAGTTTCGTATTACCACCCTCTAAAGTTCAACGAAGGATGCGAACTTGAGGGAGCCTTGCGAATAAACTTTCGTGTTTAACTTGGATCTCATCTCCATTTTTTAACTGCATCTACATATTCATGTATAATAAGGTCCAAAAACTTCCACACGCGGCTTATTCTGAGGGTTGGTGCATTTATTTATAGTGGCTAGTATCCAACAATATAAACGCTAGAAAATGCAAAATTTAGTGGAAAAATTTGGAAAAATTATGAACAGCTTAATTTTCCTAAATTGAAAAGAAAATATTTATTTGCGTTCTGATGTCGGACAAGATACCATAGAAAGTGGGAAAGGAATAAGTGACAATACCATGGCGATAAGTAATAATAACTCAGTGAAACGACCCAGATGAAGAGGCGTGGTAGAAGATAAGAACCAGAACACCTACATCCTGTGGTGCGACCTCAAGTGCCGCCAACCTGGATAGAGGGGAGGCGACGACTGTAAGCGAGAGCAAATCACGGAGTGGTGAACGTGAAGCAGGAAACTAAGTGCGTAAACTTTCGTTTGGCGATCCTTTGGCCATCTGTTACAACACTTGGAAGTGAATGGCATGAGACCGACTAGCCCATCCGTTCATATATAAACTGACAAATAAAAATGCAGAACTGGAGAAAAGGCATTACAAAGTAAGATAAACGACGGGAGAGGCACGTCGAAAAGAACAGTACGTGACATTTTGAAGGATTAGTGAACACATTAAAAGGCGAAATTAAAATGAATTGGTGATAAAAATCACCAAATAAAAATCTAGTTGCTCAAAGAGACCTGCTCTCGCGTCCGTCGTAATTTAATACATTATTATTGTTATTATCATTTTTTGATTGTTGTCGACTTACGTGGGGGGCCTTGATAAAAATGATATTTCATTCAATTTTCATTTACTATTAAATGCTTTTGTGGAGTTTTCCTTTTTAACAATATTAATCTTAAATTATTTGTTACGTTAATGAATGTTAGACTCCCTGAATCTTAAAACGTAAGCATACAAGTTGAACATTGGAATAAACTTTTCATATTAATTTCCTCGGCTGGTCAGTTCACTTTAAAGCAAAAGATGTATAGTTATTAATTACAATTGCGGCCCACACACGCGCGAGAGTATTTTTTCTTACCTCCGTTAACCATTGTATTGTAGTCGGAGTCCTGGCTCTGGCTCTCGGCTATGGTACTGAAAATAAGATTCTTAAAGCTACGTATTTCTGCAACTTCGGGCGGCTGTGGAGAAAAATTAATATTATGTTAATAGCGGGCGAGTATTTCGCTTCCGCTAATTTTTCATAAGTTAATATCGCCACGTAATGGCGTCGTTGGCTGCATCGGCCGCTGCGATTGTTGAACTGTAAATTACTTGAATGCAGGTTAATTCAAGGAAGGCGGACATGAAATGAGGACCACCTCTTAAAAATTAAAAGTACACAATAATATTAAATCAGTATATTATCTGCTTAACTCATACAAATACGCTTACATTTGCCAGCACTCGCAAGATGTCCGTCTACACACAACCAAGACAAGAGAAGTAGTGAAGACGACTGAAAAATTAACAAAAGAGCGTATCTTGTCGTCTATTCAGATCATTTTGTTATATTTATTTGTACTCGAAACTTAAACAGAGAAATTATTATTTTACGGGTATATTATAAAAAAAATCTGTATCATTCAAGTTTTAAATGTCTCTTCTTTATAAATACTGTTTTTTAAGTGTTTTCTTATTACCTCACTGGGGACGCTATATTGCCCACCGAAATGTTTGTTACAAAAAAATGTTCGTGTTTTTTGAAATAAATATTTTCTATTTCATGTCCACAGTGTCCACACGCAGACTTTCCTTTCACAGTCTACATATGTCACATCGTATGTTTAAACCGTTGTAATTACAAAGTGTAATACAGATAAAGTTATTTACATAACAATGTAATACACCATTGGTTACGTATACAGTCATGTACGAAAGGACATAGAATACAAATAGTTTCATTTAGCTGCTTCTTTTTAGGGTTGCAACTTTTGCAGTGTTCAATGGTATAAATTCACGAGTTAGTCTGTAGTACTTGAAGTCCCAGGGGTGTCACCTGTTCGCTCCCCATTTGGCACGGCCGTAGGGAAACCCTGGGGAAAACCTCGGCGGAGCGGCAGACTAACTGCTTTGGTTACTTTCACTTAATTATTTCTGGGATGTCATTGGAGTACAGGATGTGCAAATAATGTTTCGTTGCACTACGCAAAGAAATGAGGTCATTATAACAATTGATAGCGGTGTCGTTGATGATCTACGCCGCGACGTTTAGCTCGCGACGGCGTCGGTTGGTGTGTTCGGTGCTCGGCGGTCGCGGCGGCTGCGGAGAGGTCAACGCCCGCTCGACGCCAGCGTGTCTCTCGCCGTCGCGGAACGTCAGAATCAGCTGATCGGCTGCACAGTTGGCGATGCGCTTCTGTCTCGCCCAGGCGTTGCGGAGTGGGATGATATTCGCCCCCCGCGCTTGTTGGCAGGAGTCAGCTTTGCTACGCATCTCCGACGTAATACATGAAACATACACACAACCGACGTAATATTTGTTTCCCGCTGCAGATGGTTACGCTAGTGGGAAAGAAGCATTTTTTAGCGCGGCACTTGTTAAGTTTTCGCCAGTTTCCGAGTGTCAAGCTAGCACTGTGTTGCAAAATACACTCCTGGAAATGGAAAAAAGAACACATTGACACCGGTGTGTCAGACCCACCATACTTGCTCCGGACACTGCGAGAGGGCTGCACAAGCAATGATCACACGCACGGCACAGCGGACACACCAGGAACCGCGGTGTTGGCCGTCGAATGGCGCTAGCTGCGCAGCATTTGTGCACCGCCGCCGTCAGTGTCAGCCAGTTTGCCGTGGCGTACGGAGCTCCATCGCAGTCTTTAACACTGGTAGCATGCCGCGACAGCGTGGACGTGAACTGTATGTGCAGTTGACGGACTTTGAGCGAGGGCGTATAGTGGGCATGCGGGAGGCCGGGTGGACGTACCGCCTAATTGCTCAACGCGTGGGGCGTGAGGTCTCCATAGTACATCGATGTTGTCGCCAGTGGTCGGCGGAAGGTGCACGTGCCCGTCGACCTGGGACCGGACCGCAGCGACGCACGGATGCACGCCAAGACCGTAGGATCCTACGCGGTGCCGTAGGGGACCGCACCGCCATTTCCCAGCAAATTAAGGACCCTGTTGCTCCAGGGGTATCGCGAGGACCATTCGCAACCGTCTCCATGAAGCTGGGCTACGGTCCCGCACACCGTTAGGTCGTCTTCCGCTCACGCCCCAACATCGTGCAGCCCGCCTCCAGTGGTGTCGCGACAGGCGTGAATGGAGAGACGAATGGAGACGTGTCGTCTTCAGCGATGAGAGTCGCTTCTGCCTTGGTGCCAATAATGGTCGTATGCGTGTTTGGCGCCGTGCAGGTGAGCGCCACAATCAGGACTGCATACGACCGAGGCACACAGGGCCAACACCCGGCATCATGGTGTGGGGAGCGATCTCCTACACTGGCCGTACACCACTGGTGATCGTCGAGGGGACACTGAATAGTGCACGGTACATCCAAACCGTCATCGAACCCATCGTTCTACCATTCCTAGACCGGCAAGGGAACTTGCTGTTCCAACAGGACAATGCACGTCCGCATGTATCCCGTGCCACCCAACGTGCTCTAGAAGGTGTAAGTCAACTACCCTGGCCAGCAAGATCTCCGGATCTGTCCCCCATTGAGCATGTTTGGGACTGGATGAAGCGTCGTCTCACGCGGTCTGCACGTCCAGCACGAACGCTGGTCCAACTGAGGCGCCAGGTGGAAATGGCATGGCAAGCCGTTCCACAGGACTACATCCAGCACCTCTACGATCGTCTCCATGGGAGAATAGCAGCCTGCATTGCTGCGAAAGGTGGATGTACACTGTACTAGTGCCGACATTGTGCATGCTCTGTTGCCTGTGTCTATGTGCCTGTGGTTCTGTCAGTGTGATCATGTGATGTATCTGACCCCAGGAATGTGTCAATAAAGTTTCCCCTTCCTGGGACAATGAATTCACGGTGTTCTTATTTCAATTTCCAGGAGTGTACATGACACGGATCTTCTCCCGTGATTGAAGTTTTGATGCGCCACTGTTTCCATTACACGTCAGTTTTTGTATTGATAAAATTATTTATGTTTTCGCCGCACTCGCAGTGTCCCAGTACGAGCTTAGCACAAACATTCGCCGTTTCTGCGGTCGCTGTTATGCAGCAGTCCACGCATCGCATTCCAATCTCTCATTATTGTACTCATTGAAATTACAGTCTGTCCCAAAAATATTGACTGTGGGTTCACTTCACGTTAACAGTTAACATTTATAAGCAAATTCACAGTTTTTCGTGCGTAATATTGGCGTTTGGCGTCCTTACCGCTGTTGGACGTTCAATACTAGCACTTCACTGTCCGTATCACAGTTTCACCTTCACAGTTTTTCACACTGCTTAAAGTAACTGTTTCGATTAGTTCACAAATACTAATGTATTTCATTCAGTCTGAACTGGATTTTGGCTCGTGCTGGATTTTACCAGTCTCTCGCACTAATTATCTCTTTTCATTTTCCACTTAGAGTCGTACTTGCCTCCAGATTTTTTGACTATATCATTGTATTTCTGTCTCAACTGAGGTAAGTCCCCATGTCATGTCTGCCCACTCATTGCGTACTTGCCCTCCAGAGCCAGGCTCGACTTTACAAAACTTTGCCTCTCGCATTATTGTACACATTTTATAATCTAGGCCTAGCGTGCAAGTTCCTAGATTAGTGTTAGATTTGTGACTTTTGTTTGCACGATAAATTCGTGCAAATCTCTGCCTTAGCAGATGGCAATATATTTTAACAGTGCTTAGCGGTAGTCGCGTTTACTGATTTGCTTTGTGTCTTGTCCACAAGACATGAGGTACCTTGGGTGATGTACACCCTGCACTCATGTTGTTTAGTAAATTATGATTGAGCATATTTCAAGGTCGGTATAGACATAAATACATGGAACAACATATACACTATAATATTGAATTTTCATAAGCTTCATTACTACTACAGTTCAAAAATATTAATGACACACTAATGAAAAATTCTATCATCATTACATGCTGTTGAATTTTTTTCATAAAATATTTTTAAAGCATTTTTAAAAATGAATTTTCTAAATTATTCTTAAACCTACGTTCATTTTTTCCCTCAAAATGCAATTGCTTAAAAATACTGTTATTCCTTAACATCTACAAAATTGAATCGCACTGATCTTGTTTGCCTCATTGTCTTTAAATGTTACAATAAAATCTGAACATTTACACACAGAAAAAATACACTCTAAACTTAACCTACTATTCACATATGTAAAAGTTGCTCTACTAAACGAACGTCTTTAAGTCTTTGTAAGTGGTTTTTCTTGTTTCCTTGGTAACTGCCTCCGTATTTGACCACGGCATGGTGTAGTTTGCGTGACAAAGTATCGTGAGGTACCACTTCGATGTTACAGGTGTAGCCCTCGACAACACCGGGTTTTTCCGAAAACACATTCTCATAATCTGTAAGTAGCTGAGTCAAGTCGTTTTGCTGTGCTTCAGTCAAATGTTCTGACTCCCTGACTTTCATGGCTATCAGTTTCCTTTTTTCCTCTTTGTCTTGAGTAATAAATTCTTTATAATATGCTTGTCTTGTACTTAAGTCAGAATATAAATTCTTTGCCTGTATTCCTTCGAATCTCGACTGAAAGCTCCGGCAATATTTACCGTGCGCTTCCCGTGTCCTCAACAATGGCAAATTACGCGTCTACCCTCATTCACAAGGCTTACTTCCCCGCACAAGAGGACGATTTTTGCGTCCCTCTGGCGTAAAAATTCCATCCCCAGGATGCAAGCAACACCTAATCCATTAACTACTAGGAACGAGCTTTTCATTGCTTCATTTCCTACCGTAAACTCGACTTGCATCTGGTGCTTTATGATACGAGATTGTTCACCTATTGCACCTGTTACACGACAATTCTTCACTGGCGATAGTGGTATTCTATTATTTTGACTCAAGTACTTGTAAAAATTTGCAGTCACGACATTGGTTGACGCACCGGTATCGACTATTATCTGTGTTGGTGCTCCGTACATATCTGCTTGCAATATAGCCTGCACAACACTTTTGTCGTTTCGGTTACATTCCTGCGGTATGTCTACAAGTTCCTTTTCTATTTTGATTCCCTCATTGTATCTCAGCATAAAAAGTTTATGGCTGTCATCCGTGAATGTGCCCTCACTACACCATCCTGCAGCCAACAACGGAGAGCGTATTGTGGCTGTCTTTAGTTTAACGGATGAGCATTAGTGGGTTGACAGTTGTCTGTCACTTCCACTAACCTCACATTGCGGTTCTCTTTCTTGTTGTTGTTACTGTTGGGTTGGCCGCCCTGCCTCCCCGATGGCGTATTTTGATACTGTGTGTGGCCCTGGTTTTGTGGTGGTCGGTTGTAGCTTCCTGACATGTTCTGTGATGGAGCTGGGTTGGCGTTCCATTGTGGCGCTGTGTTTTGTTGCCACTGTGGTGTCGGTTCATTACAACCACGCCACTGGTTTCGGTTGTTCCGCCATTGCGGATTGCCGTTACCATCATATCCATTAGCCATGCGTCCATCAGGATGATTCTTTCGATTTTGACGATTATAACCGTTGCCGTTATAACCATGGCCATTGTTTGTGCCTCGATTTTGTTGCCGGTGCTCTTGCCTATTCCCGTTACCATTTGGTACTAAGTTACTACCGTTACTGTGGCTGCCATTGTAATCGGCTTTTTGTTGATTACAGCCTGCATGGTTCCACTTGTTTTCGGTTTTCATATCTTCGATCAATAAGTCAACAGAATCCACTATTTCCATGAATTGTTCTATATCGTATTCCGGCACATTGATGAAATATCTTTTAATTTCACTGGGCAACTTCATTTTTATTAATCTGATTATGTCACGATCGGACATTGGCTCGTCCCAGTACCTGGTTTTGTTCATATACTTTTCAAAATATTTGCGTAACGTTCCCAACTTAGGATTGTACATTTGTGGACTGTACAACTCCTTTCGTAGTCTTTCTTGGACGCTATCGGACCAGAATTTTTGCAAGAAAGCACCTTCAAACTGTTGCATCGTTAGACATTTTTCGGACACGTCGGTGGCCCACAGTGCCGCGTCACCTTGAATAAAGGAGACCACGAACTGTATTCTTTGTCTTTCCGTCCATGTCCTGGGAAACACATTCCTGAAGCTCTTAATAAATACCACAGGGTGGACATTTCGTTTTTCGCTATTGAAGGGTTGGAATGTCCTGTGTTTTATTACATTGTCCTCTTTTTTGCACATCTGATTGCTACATTCTGTGACCTTCATTACTTCGTGATGTGCGCTGCATGGTATCGCATTTGATTGCGGTTGCGCACTCGCACCCCGCATACAGTCTGCGTTATTATAGTGATCAGTACGTGGAGTCGGATTCATTATCTGTCCGCCACTGTTTACATTGCTTTCCAACACAGTCAGTCTCCGCGCCAACTCCTGTTGCCAATTTGCCAACTCCGCTGTCACACGGGATTTGATCCGTCTTAATTCGGCATGTAGTGCGGCAGCGTTAGCGTCAATATTTACACTCGAGGCCGCAGTCGCTTGTTCTACAGCTGTTTTTACGTCGCTTTCAATCTTTGCAGATATCTCGCGATCCTTTACTTCTAGCCATTCATTGAATTCTTTGTTGACTTTTTGAGCTTGCACTTCCAAATATGTATCAATACTTTACCGTGCATCTATCTCCACATTATCCACGCGGGTGGTTAAAGTCTGGGCATCGTCTTCAAGCCTAGCCTGCGATATCTGTAGTTTTTGCATCTCGCCGGCTAAGCTCTGCACAAGATCGAGTATTTCTTTGCAAGCGTCCCGCATCTCGGCAAGTTCGCTTTGGATACCGTCTAGCTTCGCTTCACTGCGCTGCTCTTGCTCAATGAGCTTTTGCGTTAATTTTTTCTCCTGCTCATGCAGCATCTGAGCCAGTTTTTCGTCTCTTTGTTTTTCCCTCTGTTCTGACATTCTTTCTTTTTCCCTTTCTTTCTGTTCTCTTTGTTGCTCTTGCTCATAGAGTATATGAGCCAGTTTCTGATCTCTTTCTTCTAATCTGCGCAGAAATTCTGCAAATGGGTCTGCAATCGGTGAGCATACTGGTGCCCCGCTTAATCTAGCACTCGATTGGCCCCCCTACCAGGCAGTGGGGTTCTTATTACTCTATTCCCATTCTGCTTTCTGCTGTGGAGCGTCATTCACCGTCCACAGATCCTCGCCCTCCCCCCCCCCCCCCCCCCCCCCCCCTCCGGAAATTACGTTATCCGAGGCGGTGGCTTGCGTATTGCAAATGACCCTCACTTTTCATATTAACAAAATTTTGTTCGTCTGGTACGGATGCTTTAGCGTGTCCTATCTTACCCATAACAAATTCACTTTAAGCCACTGACGAATCTTTCACACTGATACACACACGAATAATTATCCCCTCCAAAAATAAACATATAAATACACTAAACGAATAATTATCCCCTCCAAAAATATACACACAAATACATAAAACACCGAAGGTATCTCCTGTACACATGGGTCCGATATTCCGCACAGAGCTACACAGGATGCTTGCACAATAGGCCTTACCTTACTTATTTTTCTTTCTCGCAATACTTTTTCTTTTCTACACTTCTTCTTCTGCAGATCTCCTCAGGGTGTGGTTTTGTTGTTGTACATGTAAAAGAATTCATATAGGCATTAATATTTTACAACAATTAGACACATACATAATTACATGCAGTACAATAGAATCGTATTGATCGGGCCCCAAAGTTGCGGCCCCAATCTCGCGTCCGTCGGCCGTCGTAATTTAATATATTATTTTTGTTATTATTATTTTTTGATTGTTGCCGACTTACGTGGGAGGCCTTGATAAAAATATTTCATTCAATTTTCATTTACGATTAAATGCTTTTGTGAAGTTCTCCTTTTTAACAATATTGATTTTAAATTATTTGTTACGTTAATGAAAGTTAGACTCGCTGAATCTTGAAACATCAGCATACAACTTGAACATTGGAATAAACTTTTCATATTAATTTCCTCGGCTAGTCAGTTCACTTTAAAGCAAAAGGTCTATAGTTATTAATTACAATTTCGGCCCACACACGCGCGAGAGTATTTTTTTCTTACCTCCATTAACCATTGTATGGTAGTCGGAGCCCTGGCTCTGGCTCTCTGCTATGGTACTGAAAATAAGATTCTTAAAGCTACGTATTTCTGCAACTTCGGGCGGCTGTGGAGAAAAATTAATATTATGTTAATAGCGGGCGAGTATTTCACTTCCGCTAATTTTTCATAAGTTAATATCGCCACGTAATGGCGTCGTTGGCTGCATCGGCCGCTGCGATTGTTGAACTGTAAATTACTTGAACGCAGGTTAATTCAAGGAAGGGGGATACGAAATCGGAATCACCTCTTACAAATTAAAAGTGCACAATAATATTAAATCAGTATATTATCTGCTTAACTCGTACAAATATGCTTACATTTGCCAGCACTCGCAAGATGTCCGTCTACACACAACCAAGACAAGAGAAGAAGTGAAGACGACTGAAAAATTAACAAAAGAGCGTATCTTGTCTTCTCTTTAGATCATTTTGTTATATTTCTTTGTACTCGAAACTTAAACAGAGAAATTATTATTTTACGGATACATTATAAAAAAAATATGTATCATTCAAGTTTTAAATGTCTCTTCTTTATAAATACTGTTTTTTAAGTGTTTTCTTATTACCTCACTGGTGACCCTATACTGCGTAGAATGAAACCTTAATGAACAATAAATATTTTGCATAAGTTATGGGGACATGCCATACTTTCAGCAAAGTCGCAGTAATATGCCACACTCGGGAATAAATAAAGCCGTCAAAAGTGTACATACGCAACGCATAACTACCAGAAACTAGGAAGAGAAAGGGCTGAACTCCGATGCTACTTCAAGAAGGAAACATTATTGAATGAGGCTGTGTGCTAAAGCGAGGTTTTTTCTTTCAGCGGGTACAACGGAGCATGATTAGTGCTGCGGAGAATCGTACTTTCCTCTATAATATTTACAACATGGTATTCCGATAAATGTGTAAAATAGTGCAGTCTTCGTTTTTGTATTTGAGATAGGATGGCTATTAATTGTTCAAGTGATTAACCAGGGCTAATCTTGAACTGCTGAGATCCTGATGTTGATTGAAACGTATAGTAAAGGAGCGTCCACTAAATGTCTTATGCTTACCACTTCCGAGAAAAACTTCCCCTTCAGTTAGTTTTTGTTCTGTACTTCTTTAAGAATTCCTCTTCCAGTAGAATACCGCACAGTTTTAATCGTTATATTAACTTCTAATTATGATGTACTACTGGAACTTTGTTAAACGTAAAGCCAGTAAATAGTATGTGCCGATAGCTTATGCAGAACTTTGCTTCTCATTTAGGTTTCATTGTACTCAGGTCTATTTGTGTGACAAGCTTTTCTTATTTAGTGATTTTTATTACGTATTTACTTTGTTTCCTCATTTTGTTATTCTCATTAATCGTTTTAAATTCTTGTTCTTTTCACGCGCCTTTCTCGTCGTCTACATTATTTTGTAATATTCTTTCTCCAGTTCTCCACTTCAGTTTAAATGTGAACGGCCGTGATAGTCTCTCACATGCCATTCACTTCCAGAGGTCCTAAGAGGTGGCCACAGTATCGTTACGCACCGAAGTCTCCCCACTCGGTTCCCAGCTTCGCTTGCGCCACTGCCGCTCCGCGCTCTGCTCTCGGTTGCGGATGTCGTCTCCGCCCTACCCAGAACCGTGGCACGCGGGTTTTCACCACCCGACATTCTCGTTCTTATCTCATAACATGGCTGTTCAACCTAGCCGGTTTCTTTGTTTTCTTATATTTGGCGCCACGGTACTGCAAAATATTACTTTCTCACTTTTCATCGTACCTAGCCCGACCGCTATTACAATTTTATGTTCTCATTACTTTATGCAAAAGAGGATATGTCTAAATTATTTTTTAGAACACTTCGATTGTTTGTTTTCAGTAATTCCACCTGACGCGCATTTAGCAGCCGGAAACGGGTTGTCACTTAAAAAATAAGAGCCTCATAACTGAAGGAGTGATTTCCATGTCTATTACGATTCTCTTTTGCGGATGTTCCCACTACAGGACTATTACTAAAATTGTGTTTTGGATTTATCTATAGGCTTTTTCAGTTCATTCCCGGGAGCCTGGAGCACATGAAGAACAATGTATATCTTCCTGTACAGTGGTTAATGAAATGCCGGCAGGTGTGGCCGAGCGGTTCTAGGCGCTTCAGTCTGGATCCGGGCGACCACTACGGTCGTAGGTTCGAATCCTACCTCGGGCATGGATGTGTGTGATGTCCTTAGGTTAGTTAGGTTTAAGTGGTTCTAAGTTATAGGAGACTGATGACCTCAGAAGCTAAGTACCATAGTGCTCAGAGTCATTTGGTTAATGAAATATTATCCTAGGGCAAACCGTTTTCGTACACACTCATGTTCAGAAAGGAAAACAGTTCATCTTCAACGATTAGAGATAGTACGTTCATATTCACAGGACATCTACGTTAGTATGTTCTGCAGAAATGATTATCATCCCAGTCACCTCGGTTCCACATGTGTCCTCGAGCCTTGTAAACACAGTGTGCGCCATGGTCCTGGTAACTTGTTCCACGTGTGTAAGACACTATTGGCGTCCTGTGGTATAGCCATCCATGCTGCAGTCACCTGGTTTCAAAGATCTGTGGTGGTTGGCGTTGGGTCACAGCCTTGCAGCTGTCGTTTCACCATATCCCACACATTTTCGATTGGCGGCATCTCTGCTGATCTTGCGGGCCAGGGCTAAAGGCTGACATCCTGTGACACCAAGATGTGGTCGTGCACTGTCTTGCTGAAAAATGGCGTCTGTGGTCGTGCAGAATGGGGATGGCTACGGGTTTCAGGATGTCATTTACGTTGGTCACACTGGTCACATTGCCCCAGAAACGCACCAACTGTTATTTGTGGTTGTACTCAATAGCAGCCACTCCATAAGGCCTTGATTTGTCGCTTATGTCTTGTGCGAAGGAAGTCCCTGCGATTCCGCTCCCCCTGTATCTGGCGAACTAAAATGCGGCCATCATTTTCAAACAAAATGAAACTGGCTTCGTTCGAAAACAGTATCCGATGCCATTCCTATCCATAGTGACGTTGTTCCATACACCATTGCCGTCTAGTGTGTTTATGTACTTCTGTCAAAGGTAGGCGGAAAAGCGGACGACGCGCACGTAATCAAACCCATAATGAACTGCAACGGTCTGTCACCCCTGATAGTGTACCATATGTTACACTATTCCACTGTTACGCCAGGGCCGAGGAGGACGCAGAATATCTGTCCAGCAGTGCCATACGGATGAGGTGTCGATCTTCGTGGGAAGTGCGGGGGGAGGGGTGTGTGTGGGTGGTACGACCTGACCCTTCTCGTCGTGCACAGCCTTCCGCAAGGTATCCGGTATACACTCGTTGCACTGCCGAAGCACTTCGTCCTACACGAGGAGCAATTTCCTGGATGGGTGCATCACATTCTCTTATGCCAATAATGCGCCATCTTTCAAAGTCACTGAACTCACTGATTTGACGATACGGTACGCACATACGTCTGCGCGCCATCCTGTACGTCTCCTCAAGTCTCACTGATTCATTATCTTAGATTTATAGCGACAATGAGAGCCGCCGCATGCATATTTTAATGGTAGGTGGTATTGCGCCGCGATATCAGTATTGACCTTCAACCCGCAGCTGATTTGTTTCAAATGCTAATTATTTCTGCAGGACATACTAATGAACATGTCCTGTGAATATGAATGTCCTATCTCTAGTTGTTCAAGGTGTTCTGTTCTTTCCGAACATGAGTATATTTAGTGCTCATTGTGTTAAAGCTTCAGTTCAATTTTTATGATTGTTATTATTCATTATCGTCATTTTACACACTGTTTCATTTTACATGAGTACGTGTTGTTAACCATAACGCGCATGGAGAGTTTATAAACATGTAAATCTCATTACAATTGCACTATGTAGTACACGCAAGAAATAAGCAGACTTATAGGAGAACGAAATGCTTTAATCCTTTTTGCGTACAAGGATCTGGAGCTCGGAAACGATTTTAATCAGCGACATTGGAAACCATCTTTATACATATACATGGTAAACAAGATACGCACATATATTTTATGTTCTGTGAATCTACTTCTATCGCTAAAAATAACAAAGAAGAAATGAGAAAATCCAGAAAAAGTGTTAAGTAACGTTGAAGATAAAAAGTATTTAAGAAGTGGGAATGAAATTTGCTAGTTAATTGTATGCCGGCTGTTGTTCTTAGCAGTTAGTTTATTACAAGCGTTAACAAAAAATACTGAGTAATGAAATTAAATTTTAAGGAATTGCTTTAAATGGAAGCTAATAAATAATTAGATGGTTATAATCAGTCAAGTCTAACCATAAAAAAACACTCAGGTAACACTGCCATTACTACTTACGCAAACACTTTAATGATACGATTTGATACATAAAGGTATGGATGTTCGCATTATGCATTTTTGGTTCCAAAAGGAAACACATATTCGCACGAGGGTGAAAAGTACTCAAAATTACGAATGTTGCTTATGCAGGGATGATACTTCATTGGAACCTATTTTACGTTATCTACAGCCCTCTCCTAATGCCGGCATACATTCTATCTCACGTGTGAAGCATCCTGCGTACCTAAAACGTTAGCTGTAAGGCTACTGGAAAATATGTGAGTAGGGTGAAGACTGACATTCCAGAGGGAGAGGATACAAGAGACGTGGATCACGTCTTAATAAAGTCATGTGAAATTTTAAAACCTAGGAACAGGATCTAAGAGCGAATAATTTCAATGTTGGACCGTTCATATTTGCACAATAAATATGCGAGAAGAGAAAGGAGATGAAGTACTTTATAAACCGGAACACATTCCGAGACGAGACGAGACGATGTATGTCACCAACCTTAAGTTATCGTCAAAGACAATGAATAAAAGTTAAAAAAAGCTAATGTATATACGTACACTGGATCTTAACATGCTATGAATCTTCATCCAGTGTATCTTTCAGCTCACTTTTGATACTTTCACCGTCAGACATATTCTACAGAAAACTTCATCATGAGCACTAGCTCCGTGACGTACACTGACAGACAAAAACATCTGCTGCAGATGTCTCCATTCGTTTCGGTCTTCAGCTGCAGTCAAGCCTGTTGCTCAAACATGGTTTCTAGTTTCTAAGTCATCTACCATTCGGTTGGCGTCTCCGTCTTGTCTCATCTCTTGGAGTCCAACCCAGAAGTTCCTCCGTTTATTTACCATCCACTGACTCAGCTCCACAGCTCACCCACCTACAATTCATTTTCCTTATGTTGGTGATGAAGTTTTCTACTCCAGTATCTTCCTTGATCGACGTGTTTCTTTCTGTGTTTCCTTATTAATCCAAACACGTATCTGTCCATTACTCGTTAAAGAAAGCTCACATTAAAATTTCATTGCTGCCGTAAGTGAAAACTGGTAAAACACATTGATTATTCGCATTCATTTTAGAAACTCGAAAGAATGTTTTTCAGAAGAGTATTCAGTTTACCAAAAGCACTTCTACTCGTCTGTTCGTTTCTATTATTCTCTCTTCAGTCTTTCTTTTGTACAGTCCTAAATACAAGAACTTCTTGAATAATTTCAGACAGTATCTGGTCTGTTATAGAGATGAGACTGATCGGCGAACAGTCTTCAATGTTCTGTCTGTCTACATTCATGAAAAGTAGAAAAAGTAGACGTATTGTCAAAGATGGAATTTTCACCTTCTGTAGACATTACATGACGGACGTTCCGAAACTAAATTTCGTCAATGTTTTCCACAAGGGGACCTTTATCTCCAAAAACAAATACACGATAGCATCATGAATTACAGGATTTCCACTGTTTCGACATAGTCGCCACCGACATTCGTCGTAGCGTGCAGTGGATTTGAATGGACCACTCTGGTTAAGGTAGGTGCTCTACGATGTAAGGAATTGTCGCACTCCCTGATCCAGATCAACGTAGGTTCGCGCGTGACTTCGCGAGAAAGCAGCTGCACGGACTAGGTGGAAGTCCTTCCCTGAACATGAAGCACCAGCCACCAACCGTTCGACGAAACATGACGTGTTCACCATGCAGGCTCAGTGGGCGTTCGTGGATAACGGACACACTTGTACCACTTGCCCATACAAACCGGACAACAGCTTGCTCTGCCGTTGGCTGCAACAGTGTCAGTACACGTCCGCCTGCCATCGTGGTGTGTACCCGCATAGCCTTGGTCACGGCTTTTTGCTGCTACTGTCTCTTCTTCGCCGCTCTGCTCCTCCGCTGACATCCCTCACATCGTTGAACCAGCACCGAGTGAGGAATCGCATGACATTTGTTTTGTTGCCTGATGTACCACCTTCTCTTCCAGAAACGTTGACAAAACTTAGTTTTTAACTTCCCTCCTATAAAAATTTTTGCATGTTTTCCTGTATTATTTTACTTTCATCTCGAGTCCAAGTTGCAGAACACTGACGGTGAGAGTCAGTCATTTAAGCACAGTGGTCTTACAACGTAGTACTGTCCCAAATACTATGTAGAGTACAAAATTTCTCTTTGTTTTGGTATGATGATAGTTAAATAACCAAAACTGTTTATCTGTGCATAAAACTAACGATTGTGACTCGAATCTTTCAGTTACCTCGTATTTTAAACCACACTCACCAGTCGGGTATCTGGCTCTGCAGAAGTGTATCTACAGGGCCATTAGAGGCTACAGTCCCACCGCAGCGATGTGCTCGCAGGCTCGCCACCTGAATACGCCGGCCAGTATTGTTCCTCGCGGCCAATGTAAATACGGTAGCCCAGTGAACTGTCAGTCAACTTCTCCAACTTGTTCATCCCTAATGGCCCTCAATATAATTACTCTCTGTTTCCTACCACCTGTGAACGTACATACACAGCTGTCCCTCCCATGTCTTCCAGTCTTCAGTACTTGGACAACATACCACAAACTGAATTAAACGTCCCAATCACAACACATGACGTAAAGCAAATACTTCAAAGAAAACGCAACACGTCCCCTGGTTACGACCGCATTACCTATCGACACCATAAAGAATGTCTCTTTATGCTACTGCCCTCTCCCCTGGTTACAACCCTTAAGTGTGGAAAACCTCCAAAATCCTACTTTCCCTCAAATCGGACAAACCCTCTACGGATACCTGATCCTGCCGCCCCATGTGCCTCGCATCACTGGTTACCAAGGTCTTCGAATCCGTCCTCTCCTGACGGTTCCATCTACATCAAAACCAACACCATCTCCTTCCATTAACCAGTGTGGTTTCTATCCCATTTTCTCTTCTCATGACCAGCTCCTGTAACTTATTCATCTCTTAGTCCACCAGCTCAGTACCCGTAAATCCACTGTTTTTGTCCTCCTCGACCTAAAGAAAGCGTTCGACTGTATAATGTCATTCCGGTCCCCTTTTCAAACTAACTAAAGACTTACGCTGTATCAATTATTTGTGTCCACTAGTTTGCACCCTTTCTCTCAAGTCGCCCATCTTTTGTGACGACTAAAATCACCAACTTCCACACATTTCATCCCATTGGACACTTGCCCTAAAGCTAGGTCCTTTCTCCTACATTTGTCCCCTCTCCACTGTCGATATGCCCAAATCCCCTATAATAGTCCTTCTCCTTCAGTACGCTGACGACGCTGCTTTACTTGCCCTCTATCCTGCACTCCAGAAATCCCAACGATCCCTCCAAATCCACATTAGTCAGTTTACCTCCTACCAATAATTATAGGACGCACCATCGGAATCTTTCGTCTTTTGGCTTCTGCCTTCCCGTTTACGACCGTCCTATCCAGCATGCTAATACACTGAAGTATCTAGACCGGCAACTAACCTACAATCCATCCAAGACAAATACAACTGATCAAAACCACTAACTCGTCGAACTAGGAATTGCACCCAAAAATATGTTCAAATTTGTGTGAATACCTAAAGGACCAAACTGCTGAGGCCATCGGTCCCTACACTTACACAATACTTAAACTAACTTATGCTAAGAACACACACACACACACACACACACACACACACACACACACACACACACACACACACACACACGCCCGACAGAGGACTCGAACTTCCTGCGGGAGGGGCCGCACAATCCGTGACATGGCGCCCTAAACCTCATGGTCACTCTGCGCGCCTGGGATTGCACCCCTCCACTGTCCTCCACACATACAAAACCCTGATATGACCCATCCTTTGCTATGCTAATGTTCCATGGCTCTACCACCCCCCCTCCTCCTCCTCTCCGCAGCCCCCACCAACAAGTTCTGTAAGTCCCTCCAGATACTGAAATGCTATGCACTTCACCTCGCTTTCCGCATCCGTTTACCTTCCTTCACAAGAATCCTTTACTAAATCATCAAATTCCTTTCTCTTCCCCCAGCAAAGTGAACACCTCCGAACAACCTACAGCATTTGCAAATATGAGTCCAGTAATCCTATAGTTTCATCTTTACTTTTTCAGTCGTCGCATACTGCTGCGCTCTTAGCAACACATCCCACCAACCCGATACCTTCACACCCAACGAAATTTCAGCCACCTTCCCCTCCCAGATCATGAACTGTGCCCAGTCATTTACCCATCCTACGAGCTCTAAATCCACCCCATCTGTCCCACCTCATCCGGGCTCCCTCTTCTCCAGATATTTCCCTACCCCCTTTCTCACCATCCGCCTTTCTTCCCATACCGCCCATTTCCCATCAATTTTAGCCTTACCATTACCTCTCCTGTACTCCACCCACTCCTCTGTCCCAGTGGCAAGCCCCCTGCGGGTTCGGGGGTAAGAATAGGCCCGCGGTATTCCTGCCTGTCGTAAGAGGCGACTAAAAGGAGTCTCAAACGTTTCGGCCTTCTGTGATGGTCCCCTCTTGGGTTTGACCTCCTTTTTTCTTCCAAATTTCCGTCGTCAGTGCGTGCCATTTGGGGAAGGACACCTTACGTGGTGTTTTTGTATTGGTCCATCATGCTCCACCATCTTGCATGTTACCTATTGTCGTGTGTGGGGGACTACGCCCAACATCTTCTGGGTGGTCTCCTTCTCGCCTTGTGCGCACTCTTCTTCTTAGCGCGTACGACAACTGTGGACCCTTTAAACACCTAAAATCCAGCACGGTAGCCAGTCCGTTGTGGTGGGGTCGTCATGTACCCTCTTGGTGGTAGCCCCCTGACCACGCGGGGATCGCACTACAGATGCCAGAGCTGTTTCCTCCCCATGCATGCCAAGGAGTATGTGCCCATCTTGTCTGGGGCACGGGGACTCCGGGCAACGGGATATCGGCCAGGTACCCGTTGCTTTGGCTGGGTGGCGCCCTTGGGGAGAGCCCTCGTTCGGAGTAGGTGGCATCTGGGCGGATGTGGCGCAATGAAGCGCAATAAATCACACCAAGCTGGTGGTCGCACGGCCACCAGCGTCTCTAAGCGAGGTAGAGTCGACTTCGATGCTGCAATATGACCCTCAGACGTTCCCCTCGTTGGCTGCGCCATGGGAGGGACGCCGATCTAGTGCCAAGCGGGAGCCTTATGTACCGCAATACCTTGTCTGCAGCAGGACTGATGGTGACTCCTTTCTTCTGACGAAGCCTATGTTTTTTGTGGAACACCTGGAGGATAAGTTTGGGGAAGTGGCAGGGTTGTCAAAAATGAGGAATGGGTCCATCCTCCTCAAGACGTCCTCCCCAGCCCAGTCACGAGCGTTGCTCTTGTGTGATAAGCTGGGTGACGTCCCTGTTACCATCACTCCCCACAGTAGCTTAAATATGGTCCAGGGGATTATTTACCATCGGGACCTCTTGTTACAATCCGATGACGAGCTGAGAGCCGACTTGGAACAGCGTGGTGTGCATTTTGTCCGTCGTGTCCATCGAGGACCCAAGACGAACAGGGTGGCCACCGGTGCCTTTATCTTGGCCTTCGAGGGTGATGTCTTGCCCGAGAAGGTCAAGGTAATGGTTTACCGTTGCGACGTGAAGCCATACGTCCCTCCCCCGATGCGGTGCTTCCAGTGCTGGAAGTTTGGGCATATGTCCTCCCGTTGCCCGTCCAGCGCTACATGTCGAGATTGCGGACGCCCCTCCCATCCCGATTCTCCATGTGCGCCCCCGCCTGTGTGTGTCAACTGTGGGGAGCACCACTCTCCATGCTCGACGGATTGCCCCGTTCTTCATAAGGCGCGGAAGATCATGGAATTTAAGACCCTGGACCGGCTTACTTATCGAGAGGCTAAACAGAAATATGAAAGGTTGTATCCTGCTTCCCTTCGAACATCTTATGCTGCAGCCACGTTATCGTCGCCCGCGCGAGCGACGGTTGTCGCTTCATCTGTGCCGCCTTCAGTGGGCCCTCGGGGCCATGTATCTCTGTCTGCCCCCCTCGTGCCTGGGGGCAAGCCTTCCTCTATTGCCCCCTTAGCAGTTGGGGGCAAACCCTCTTCTGTCGCTCCCCCCAAGCTTACTTCAGGAGTGACATCTGCTCCACAACCGGGAGGCTCGATTCCTCCCCCTCCTTCTCCGGCGGCGTTGCCTCCGCCGGTTCCTCTCTCGCGGAAGGGGTCCCTCGGGGCTCTCCCTTCCTCCGTTTCTTCTCCTTCCCAGCCAGATGTCAGGCAGTGGCTGAAGGTTCCGCCACCTGCTGATCGTAGGGCTTCTGCGTCGTCGTCAGCCTCCGACGCTCCTTCAGAGAAGCTCTCCCAGCCCTCTCACCCTAAGGGCAGACGTGAGAAGAAGGAACGGAATGTGTCCAAGAAGAAGGACGTTCCGGCGGTTTCAGCACCGCCTGCTGTACATAGTCCTGGCTCCGGGGATGAGGTGGAGGTCCTCGCCTCTGCCGTGGATCTCGCCCTCACGGAACCCTTGGGGGCCTCTCCTATGGACTCAGCTGACTCTCCCCCAGTGGCGGCGGTTGGCTCTGAAGCGCTGTCTGCCTCTTAGTCACATTCACGCCCTCCCAGTCCCTTCCTGCTTCCATTCTCCAATGGAATTGCGGCGGTTATTTCCGCCACCTGCCGGAGCTCCGGATGCTTCTGAGTGATTCCCCTGTTCTCTGCATTGCTCTGCAGGAAACTTGGTTTCCTGCACTGCGGACCCCCGCCCTTCGCGGTTATCGGGGATACTATAAGAACCGTGCTGCCTGTCAACGAGCGTCAGGTGGGGTTTGCCTCTTTGTTCACCACTCTGTCTGTAGCTCGCCAGTAGCCCTTCAGACGCCTTTAGAGGCAGTTGCTGCCAGGGTTGAGCTCTCGCCGGCTATTACTGTTTGCTCTGTTTACATTCCTCCGGATGGGGAGCTCCCCCGCCATGTCTTGGCTGCGCTGCTGGCTCAACTCCCGCCACCATTGCTGCTTCTGGGCGATTTCAATGCCCACAACCCTCTATGGGGTGGGACTGCCTCTGATGACCGCGGTCGGGCCGTGGAGCATGTGTTGGCTCAGCTTGACCTTAGCCTCTTGAACACCGGTGCTCCCACGCATTTCAGTGTTGCCCATGGCTCGTTCTCGGCCATCGATCTCTCTCTTTGCAGCCCCGGACTTGTCCCATCCCTCCACTGGAGGGTGCACCCTGACCTGTGCGGTAGTGACCGTTTTCCCATCTATTTGTCACTACCCCAGAGTCATTCTTCTGGGCGCCTGCCCCGCTGGGCTCTCCACAGGGCAGACTGGCCAGCTTTTACTTCTGCTGCTGCCTTTGCGTCTCCCCCACAGGGTGACATTGACGAGGTGGTCCGTGTTTTAACCACATCCATAATTTCAGCGGCCGAGGCTGCCATCCCCCGATCTTCTGGCCTCCCTCGGAGGAAGGCTGTACCCTGGTGGTCGCCGGAGATTGCTGAGGCTATTCGCGACCGTCGGCGGGCTCTCCAGCGGCATCGGCGGCACCCGTCTCTCGAGACCCTCATCGCCTTTAAGAGGCTCCGTGCCCTGGCCCGTCGTCTTATTGCACGGCGTAAGCAGGAGTGCTGGGAGAGGTATGTCTCATCCTTGGGCTCCCATGTCTCCCCCTCACTCGTGTGGTCCCGGATCCGGCGGATTTATGGATACCAGACCCCTATGGGTGTCCCTGGGCTCTCCTTGGACGGCGCTGTCTGCACGGACGCTGCCGCCATTGCTGAACGGCTTGCCGCGCACTTTGCTCAGGCTCTGCGACTGCCTCCTATCCCCCCGCCTTTCGCTCTCTAAAGGAGCGAGCCGAGCGGACGCCGTTCTCATTCCACACGCGCCGTTCTGAAACATACAATGCTCCTTTCAGCGAGAGGGAATTCCTTGCTGCCCTCGCCGATTGCCCTGATACGGCACCAGGCCCAGACTGCATCCACGCGCAGATGCTGAAGCATCTCTCCAGGGACTGCCAGAGACACCTTCTCGCGATATTTAATCGCATTTGGAGCGAAGGCGTGTTCCCGTCGCAATGGCGAGAGGGTGTTATTGTCCCCATCTTGAAGCCTGGTGCGGACCCACTGGCGGTGGACAGCTATCGTCCCATTACCCTCACCAACGTTTTGTGCAAATTGCTCGAACGTATGGTGGGGCGGCGTTTGTGTTGGGTCCTTGAGTCGCGCGGTCTCCTCGCTCCATCCCAGGGTGGCTTCCGTCGGGGCCGGTCTGCAGTGGACAATTTGGTGCGGCTGGAATCTGCTGTCCGTACGGCTTTTGCCCGACGTCAGCATCTCGTTGCTGTATTTTTCGATCTGCGGAAGGCGTATGACACCACATGGAGGCATCACATCCTCGCCACGTTGCATGGGTGGGGTCTTCGTGGTCGGCTCCCGGCTTTTCTTCAAAACTTTTTATTGCGCCGCTCTTTCCGGGTGCAAGTCGGTGCCACCTCTAGTTCCTCTTATATACAGGAAAATGGGGTCCCGCAGGGCTCGGTGTTGAGCGTCTCCTTATTTTTAGTGGCCATTAATGGTCTGGCAGCAGCAGTTGGGTCGTCGGTGTCTCCTTCTTTGTATGCCGACGACTTCTGCATCTCATTTAGCTCCACGACTACGGGAGTCGCCGAACGCAGGCTGCAAGTCGCCGTTCGCAAGGCAGCATCATGGGCTCTGACTCATGGCTTTCAGTTCTCTGCTGCCAAGACTCGAGTAATGCACTTCTGCAGGCGTCGGACGGTCCACCCTCATCCTGCACTTTACCTCGACGGCCACCTGCTTGAAGTGGTGGACACTTGCCGCTTCTTGGGACTCGTGTTTGATGCCCGGCTCACATGGGTTCCTCATGTTACTCAGCTGAAGCAAAAATGCTGGCGGCACCTCAACGCCCTCCTCTGCCTTAGCCACACGTCTTGGGGTGCAGATCGCTGCACGCTGCTGCGGTTGTACCGAGCCCTTGTGCAGTCCCGGCTTGATTATGGGAGCCTGGCCTATGGGTCTGCGTCCCCCTCAGTGTTGAAGTTGTTAGACCCCATACACCACTGTGGGGTTAGGCTTGCCACTGGCGCTTTTCGCACCAGCCCCGTGGATAGTCTACTGGTGGAGGCCGGGGTTCCCCCGCTGCGGATTCGCCGCCATCGTCTACTCGTCGACTATGCTGTCCACGTTCATTGCTCGCCAGATCATCCCAATCGTCGCCTGCTTTTCCCTGCTATGGTCCTCCATCTGCCCGAACGGCGACCTAGGTCTGGGCTTTCCGTCGCTGTCCGCGTTCAGTCCCTGCTGTCGGAATTGGGTTCATTCCCTCTTCCGCCTCCCTTCCGGGTCCGTGCACCTACGCCTCCCTGGTGTTTGTCCCGGCCGTCCGTCCGTCTGGACTTGGCACAGGGACCCAAGGACTCGGTTCCGCCTGTGGCCCTCCGTCGCCGTTTTCTTGCTCTCCTCGCCTCATTTTCGGACTGTGAGCCTGTCTACACTGATGGTTCCCTGGTTGATGGTCGCACTGCCTACTCTTCTGCTCATGCTGCTCATGTTGAGCAGCGCTCCTTGCCGGCTGGCTGCAGTATTTTTACTGCAGAGCTGGTGGCCATATTGCGCGCTCTTGACCATATGCGTTTCTGCTCAGGTAGGTCCGTCGTGATCTGCAGTGACTCCCTGAGCAGCCTTCAGGCCATCGACTGCTGCTATCCCTCCTCTCCTCTGGTGTCCTCCATTCAGGAGACTGTTTCCGCCATTGCCCGTTCTGGTCGTTCGGTGGTCCTGGTTTGGACGCCCGGTCATGTTGGCATCCCAGGGAACGAACGTGTAGACAGGCTGGCCAAAGGGGCGATCGACGCCCCGGCTTTGGAGGTCGGCCTTACGGCTCGCGACCAGCAGATGGTGTTGCGCCGTAAGCTGATTGGGATGTGGGCTGCTGAGTGGCGTGGCATGACAGCCCCGAATAAACTGCGGGCTGTCAAGGGGACGACCGATGTGTGGCGTTCCTCCCTGCGGGCTTCTCGCAGGGACTCGGTAGTCCTGTGTAGGCTGCGCATCGGCCATACATACCTGACGCACGGCCATCTGTTGCGTCAGGAGGATCCCCCCTTGTGTCGGTGTGGGTCCCGGCTGACGGTCGGCCACATTTTGCTGGAGTGTCCTCGACTGCACACACTCCGGCAATCTTTTAATCTCCCGGGCACTTTGGCTTTGGTTTTATCCGACGATGCCTCCATGGCTGACAATGTTTTACATTTTATCCGTAGTAGTCGTTTTTATGGTTCGATTTAGGGAGGTCCTGCGCCTTTCCCTTTCTGTGTCTTTTGTCCTTGTGTCTGTTGCTGTTCTGGTGTGCCGTCAGATGGTTGACTCTTTCCTCTTTTTTTTTCTCATGGTCAGTCAACCAGTCTCCGGCCATCCTCCTTTCTCCTGTTTCTGTCTGTCTGGTGTTCCTCTGTCCTGTTCTGGTCTGTAGTGTTTGTTGCTGCATTTGTGTTCTTTTAGCGCCTGGGGGGACGTCTCCTCCCCCTTTGGTTTTTATCTGCTCCATAGATTTTCGGCTCGCCTGATTTTGGAATGGGGGACTGATGACCTTCGCTGTTTAGTCCCCCTTAAACATCCCAACAACCACCACCACCACCCAGTGGCAACTCTACCACATCGATAATGTGCAGCAGTCCTCCATTCTTACACCACTTCATTTCTACCCTCTTCACCGATCAACCATTTCCCCTTCAACAATAGACTCCATATCACAGGGCATGTCCTTCCAGTTTTAGTGCCAAAGAAAGTGCGTTATTTAAATTAAATTTCAGTGTGTGGCATCATGTTTTCAATATTTTTAAATTTGCTCTTATTGTTTTTAGTTTTACCTTTCGTTATTATTGTTTCCATCTAAAGGTGCAGGAAGTCATGCTTCTTGGATATATAAAATTTCCATTTTATCGTCACCTTTAAAAAGTTTTAAATTCATTATAAATATTTCAACTTTCTGTTCCCCGTTTCTTCTTCTCATTTAGTTTTTGTTTAAAATTTGGTGAGGAGCGGGTTGACTGCACCGCTGACAGCGCCCCCTCCCCTCCGCCGTTCATATGGCGTGTGGGGGCGATGAAATAACAAGAAAGAAGAAAAAAAAATGTCCGTCAGTTCTGTATCGTCACGTAATATTGTTGGTTACTACCATCGTTCCTTACGCTTGGTATTTAGTCTTTCTGTCTGGTCGCCACTAGGGTGCTTTCTGTTTTTGCTCTTGGCCTGTTGACACTGCTGTGGCGAAGGTTTCTGTTTTGCACTTCGTTGTTTACATAGGTTGCTTGGGTACTATTCTTGCCTGTGTCTTGTCCGCCGTCAATCAGCCGTGTTTAGCTCGATTACCACATGGTGTCTTTAAAAGCATTTACTTAGTGTCGTATTCCCTTCCACAGGCAGCCATTCCACTTTACGGCTTAAAGTGTTTTTCTCCTGGTTTCTTACGCGTGCACTGATACCTGGCAGCTGGCGGATATAACAACCTGTTCCACTGCCAAAAAGTCGAAATTTATACACTAGTAAACTGTATGGAAATGCATGAATACCTGCACAGGATCCGTGCTTGGTGTAGGGATTAGCAGTTGACACTCGTCTTGAGCGAGTCGTTATTGTACAATTACACAATTGCCCACCAATCACTGGGAGCAGCCCCATCCATCAAATGCCTGAGAGCATGCGGTTGGAGAGCCTTAAAGTGCCACACTGAGATTCGCTGGAAGAGCCCTCAAGAAGTGTTCAGCCACACTCATTTGACCACTACTTGAGATTTATCAGTCAGTTCAGATAAGATTCATAATGGAAGTAGAGAGGATGCAAATAAGAACAGTGCGTTTCGTTTCTGTTTCATTTAGTAGAAGCGAAAGCATCACGGAGATGTTTCTCACACTTCGGTGGCATACACTACAACGGGGGCGTGGTCCGTAGCGAAGTAATTTACAGTTTACATTACGTGAGCGTACGTTCCAAGAAGAGTTAATCGATATGTTGCTACCTCCTGTGTGTAACTTGTGAAAAGGCCATGAAGGTAAAACCAGAGCGATTCATACTCGGCTGAGGTCTATCAACTACCGTTCATGCCGCGCACCGTTTGCGACTGAAACAGGAAACGAGGGAAGTGACAGTGGTGAGCAAAGTACCCTCCGTGACACACAAGGTAGCTTATGGAGTAGGTATGTAGCTGTATATGTAAAAGTTGAAGATTAGTAAAATGTGCACGTTAATTAAGGCTATGTCAAACGTTTTAAATATACCATGAAACAGGGATTTGCACCAGCCACAATATTCCTAAAGTTTTCACTGAAGTTAACATTCGAGGTCACATAGATCACAGCTGGCGTATTACCTCGAGAGCAAAATAAAAAAAAAAAAAATGTTCGCAGGTCTACTGCCGCATCTCGAACAAACGGACAGCATATTTCGCTACATATTTTGCCTGCGTTTTTATAGACTGAAGAGACTGAAAGCAATTCTGCTGTGGCATATCATTGTATATTTACGCACTCTGGCAGTATCCTGCCACTTTCTGGGTCGCTCAGTAAACGTATTTTATTCGTTTTGAAAACGTATTCTAACAGAAAACCACCTTTACGATGTAAGCTGTGACCTTTTACATCTTGTTGAAAAAGCAGAAATATGAGCCCATCGGAAATCTATAAACGTGTATTATAGGAAATTTTAATTTTAAATGACAAATGTATAGCTCCTTTTTCTCTTGTGTTGAATCAAATTTCAGTTATACAAATATTAGCTTAAAACTGTAAATTCAGCTACACTTTTAATCTGTTTTCTGGCGTAGTGAAATCCGTAAAAAAGCACTACTAAGAAATTATCGTAATGGGACGGAAGTTGGTAGATGTGACGTACATGTAGAAACAAAGACGTATTCACTGGCCATTGGGGCAGGACTTACCACTGAAGACAATTCTACTCCAGTCGATGAACATCCAGGTCAAAGACGTGTCTGGAGACGCACTGACAGCGGTGGGATACCAACCAAACCCAACAACCAAGAGTAGTGATCTGGGGTACCACTTCTTTTCAGAGCCCGCAGCTCGTGGTCGTGTGGTAGCGTTCTCGCTTCCCGCGCCCGGGTTCCCGGGTTCGATTCCCGGCGGGGTCAGGAATTTTCTCTGCCGCGTGATGGCTGGGTGTTGTGTGATGTCCTTAAGTTAGTTAGGTGTAAGTAGTTCTAAGTTATATGGGACTGATGACCATCGATGTTAAGTCCCATAGTGCTCAGAGCCATTTGAACCATTTGAACTTCTTTTCAGAGCAGGACCCCTATGGTTTTCATCCGCTGTATCCTTAAGAAACAGCGGTAGGTAGACGATATTCTACGCCCCGTTTTGTTGCCCTTCATTGCATCTACCCCGGCCTTACATCTTAGTAAGGTAATGCCCACCCACACACGGCGGGCGTTTATATTGTTTGTCGTCGTGCTTGCCAAACCCTACCTTGGCCAGCACGATCTCCGGATCTCTTCCCAACTGAGAACATTTGGAGCATTGTGGACACGGCCCTCCATCCTTTCCGGACTTTTGACGACCTGATGCGCCAGTTGTACATATTTTGGCGCAATATCGCTCAGGACGGTTCCACCAACTCTATCAACGAATGCCAAGAGGAACGACTGATTGCATAAGGGCCAGAGGTGGCGCGACGTGTTATTTACTTGATCAGTTTGTGAAGCTTTTTCTCTTGAAGAAATCATCCAGTTTTTCTGCAATTTTAATCATTTGTTAGTCCGTATATGAAAACTATATCTCCCGATATTCGCCCTATTTTGATAGTACATTCATGGTACATTTTTTCTTAGAGTAATATTTTAGTTATGTTCTGCCAAGCATCGACGGAAAATTAAGTTACAGCACTTGTGCTATAATGCACTACAGTCATAAAATATTATGATAAACATGGAACTAAGTCCTTCACAAAGATCTGCTGGGTTCTTGCTACAGGAGCTGCTCATGATCAGATTAAAAAAAAAAATGGCGATACTTCAAATACAGTTCTTTGCGTAAGCGTTACGAGTCTGGTCCTAAGAGTGAAATGCGAGATCACGTAGGTCAAACGTGGTCTGATGGTACAATGCTACTGATAGCCTTCATAACATGGTCGCATCTTCATTGTGTAGACATGTTCAGATATTACCTGAGAACTTAACTGGTGTTTGACCATACGTCTCTCCGATGTGCTGTTGTCAATAATGAAACATATACAATGTGTTAATCCATACATATTATAAAAAAGAATGTATGTGTTTATGTTCCACATCTCCTTCTAAGCAAAGGGATGGACTTAAGCCAAACTTACTATCGCTGCGAGGGTAAGAACGACGTATCTATCCTAGTTCAGCAGCTATAACGTCATAAACACTGAGATGCGTGAACACTGACATATTGTGCATGGCGTTTCTAATTATTACTTCTTTCGTACTAAATGTATTCGCAACATATTTCGCAGACATTACCCACATATTCCGTTGTTTGCATCTACACAAATATGTACGACACACAGTTTGACATATGACGTCATAAACAATGAGAGGTGTGAAAAAAATGCCGAATCATGCATGAAGTTTTAATACCTTTATCCTTCGTTACCGAGACAGTCTACATGCAGTCAGCTTAAGGAAATCCTTGACACCCTGCAGCACTTTCGAGTATATAGAGCTATGAAGAGGCATTGTCATAGAGCTGGCAACAGAATCGCGTTGTAGACACATGAAGTAGCTGTATTTATACATTTGCACATTACACGTATTTCTTTGTACGACTGTTTCATAATGCAAAGGTTTTATCACGAATACACGGAAATGAAGCTACTTCTATACTAATTTACAAACATAGTCCATTTTTTGCTATCGTTTCTAATAGAAAACTGGCAGCTAGTAGAACAATACTTTATTTATACTAGTGTTTAGTACATAACTTAGACGTAATTTCCAAGAAATTGCATTCCAGAGATATTCATTGCTAGCAGTTACATTTAGCTGCTCTGGCGAATCAATAGTTTCGGAGATGCGATTGCGAGTAAGCAAGCTAGGGGAAGCGTCTTTGATTCATAATCAAAACGTCTTCGGTCCCCGGTTCGATCCCCGCCACTGCCTAAATTTTGATAAATAAGCAGCATTGGCGGCCGAAGACTTCCGGCATAAGAAGTCAGCCTCATTCTGCCAACGGCCTTGTCAAAGAGGGCGGAGGAGCGGATAGAGGTTCAGGGCACTCTCTTGTCCTAGGGGTGGGAAATTGCCCCTAAAGGCGGAAGAATCAGCAATGATCAACGACATGAGGATGCAGAAGGCAATGGAAACTACTGCATTAAAGATACGTAACGTGTATCCACAGGACATGTGGCCTGTAATTGAAGAAGTGTCATGATGATCTCTCCATTGGCAAAAGATTCCGGAATAGTCCCCCATTCGGATCTCCGGGAGGGGACTGCCAAGGGGGAGGTTACCATGAGAAAAAGATTGAATAATCAACGAAAGGATAACGTTCTACGAGTCGGGGCGTGGAATGTCAGAAGCTTGAACGTGGTAGGGAAACTAGAAAATCTGAAAAGGGAAATACAAAGGCTCAATCTAGAAATAGTAGGGGTCAGCGAAGTGAAGAGGAAGGATTTTTGGTCAGGTGAGTGTCGGGTAATATAAACAGCAGCAGAAAATGGTACAACAGGTGTAGGATTCGTTATGAATAGGAAGGTAGGGCAGAGGGTGTGTTACTGTGAACAGTTCAGTGACCGGGTTGTTCTAATCAGAATCGACAGCAGACCAACACCGACAACGATAGTTCAGGTGTACATGCCGACGTCGCAAGCTGAAGATGAACATACAGAGAAACTGCATGAGGATACTGAGAAGGTAATACACTATGTAAAGGGGGATGAAAATCTAATAGTCATCGGGGACTGGAATGGTTGTAGGGGAAGGAGTAGAAGAAAAGGTTACAGGAGAATATGGGCTTGGGACAAGGAATGAAAGAGGAGAAAGACTAATTGAGATCTGTAACAAGTTTAAGCTAGTAATAGAGAATACCCTGTTCAAGAATCACAAGAGGAGGAGGTATATTTGGAAAAGGCCGGGAGATACGGGAAGATTTCAGTTAGATTACATCATGGTCAGACAGAGATTCCGAAATCAGATACTGGATTGTAAGGCGTACCCAGGAGCAGATATAGACTCAGATCACAATATAGTAGTGATGAAGAGTAGGCTGAAGTTCAAGACATTAGTCAGGAAGAATCAATACGCGAAGAAGTGGGATACGGAAGTACTAAGGAATTACGAGATACGTTTGAAGTTCTCTAACGCTATAGATACGGCAATAAGGAATAGCGCAGTAGGCAGTAGAGTTGAAGAGGAATGGACATCTCTAAAAAGGGCCATCACAGAAGTTGGGAAGGAAAACATAGGTACAAATAAGGTAGCTGCGAAGAAACCATGGGTAACAGAAGAAATACTTCAGTTGCTTGATGAAAGGAGGAAGTACAAACATGTTCCGGGAAAATCAGGAATACAGAAATACAAGTCGCTGAGGAATGAAATAAATAGGAAGTGCAGGGAAGCTAAGACGAAATGGCTGCAGGAAAAATGTGAAGACATCGAAAAAGATACGATTGTCGGAAGGACAGACGCAGCATACAGGAAAATCAAAACAACCTTTGGTGACATTAAAAGCAACGGTGGTAACATTAAGGATGCAACGGGTATTCCACTGTTAAATGCAGAGGAGAGAGCAGATATGTGGAAAGAATACATTGAAAGCCTCTATGAGGGTGAAGATTTGTCTGATGTGATAGAAGAAGAAACAGGAGTCGATTTAGAAGAGATAGGGGATCCAGTATTAGAATCGGAATTCAAAAGAGCTTTGGAGGACTTACGGTCAAATAAGGCAGAAGGATAGATAACATTCCACCAGAATTTCTAAAATCATTGGGGAAGTGGCAACAAAACGACTATTCACGTTGGTGTGTAGAATATATGAGTCTGGCGACATACCATCTGACTTTCGGAAAAAGCATCATCCACACAATTCCGAAGACGGCAAGAGCTGACAAGTGCGAGAATTATCGCACAATCAGCTTAACAGCTCATGCATCGAAGCTGCTTACGAGAATAATATACAGAAGAATGGAAAAGAAAATTGAGAATGCGCTAGGTGACGATCAGTTTGGCTTTAGGAAAAGTAAAGGGACGAGAGACGCAATTCTGACGTTACGGCTAATAATGGAAGCAAGGCTAAAGAAAAATCAAGCCACTTTCATAGGATTTGTCGACCTGGAAAAAGCGTTCGACAATATAAAATGGTGCAATCTGTTCGAGATTCTGAAAAAAGTAGGGGTAAGCTATAGTGAGAGACGGGTCATATACAATATGTACAACAACCAAGAGGGAATAATAAGAGTGGACGATCAAGAACGAAGTGCTCGTATTAAGAAGGGTGTAAGACAAGGCTGTAGCCTTTCGCCCCTACTCTTCAATCTGTACATCGAGGAAGCAATGATGGAAATAAAAGAAAGGTTCAGGAGTGGAATTAAAATACAAGGTGAAAGGATATCAATGATACGATTCGCTGATGACATTGCTATCCTGAGTGAAAGTGAAGAAGAATTAAATGATCTGCTGAACGGAATGAACAGTCTAATGAGTACACAGTATGGTTTGAGAGTAAATCGGAGAAAGACGAAGGTAATGAGAAGTAGTAGAAATGAGAACAGCGAGAAACTTAACATCAGGATTGATGGTCACGAAGTCAATGAAGTTAAGGAATTCTGCTACCTAGGCAGTAAAATAACCAATGACGGACGGAGCAAGGAGGACATCAAAAGCAGACTCGTTGTGGCAAAAAAGGCATTTCTGGCCAAGAGAAGTCTACTAATATGAAATACCGGCCTTAATTTGAGGAAGAAATTTCTGAGGATGTACGTGTGGAGTACAGCATTGTATGGTAGTGAAACATGGACTGTGGGAAAACCGGAACAGAAGAGAATCGAATTATTTGAGATGTGGTGCTATAGACGAATGTTGAAAATTAGGTTGACTGATAAGGTAAGGAATGAGGTGGTTATACGCAGAATCGGAGAGGAAAGGAATATGTGGAAAACACTGATAAGGAGAAGGGACAGGATGATAGGACATCTGCTAAGACATGAGGGAATGACTTCCATGGTACTAGAGGGAGCTGTAGAGGCCAAAAACTGTAGAGGAAGATAGAGATTGGAATACGTCAAGCAAATAATTGAGGACGTAGGTTGCAAGTGCTACTCTGAGATGAAGAGGTTAGCACAGGAAAGAAATTCGTGGCGGGCCGCATCAAACCAGTCAGTAGACTGATGACAAAAAAAAAAAGCTATCATAGGTACAGTAACGTCAGCTGCCCTCACGTGTCTGTCTGGCTAAGTAAAGTTTGTGAAGTGTACCACCACTCCCCAAGCTAGCCCAGTGCACGTCACGGCGTCACAGGCAGCATGGCTGCTGAGCTATTCGTGCGGACGGGGATGGGCACAAGTGCACATCTATCCATCCTGCTATTGAAGCATCTGCATTTTGTACCATATACAAATTATAAGACAAATTTAATCATTTTAACAAGTGTTGCGTTGATTGAGTAATAATAAGTTGATTAATTCCCTGATTCATCCTTTTATTGGTGTTTTTATTTTCTTTTGACTTTTTAATAGCATCTGTGGTATTCCTCATGCTTCAGACTATCTCCATACCATCATTTACTGAAATAGGTGTAGCTGTTTGGTCGTGAAAACGTAAGAGGGAGAGTTACTTTTGCATGTATAATATTAGTATGAATATTAAAAGCAGTCGTCCGAAACATAACAAGCACATTTATTATGAAATTGATTTAGAAATGTAATGGCAACAAAGTCTCACAAAGTTGAGGACGTCACAGTTTATACGCTATAAAATCAAAGTGTGCACTCACAGTTATCAGTATTTGACTTATCGCTGTAATTATGAGTACGGAGTTGCAGACTATGGCTGTGTGAGCGAATAAATGAGTGGAAACCTGTTCCCTTCAGTCGTTTCCGCCTACGTTTGGGAAGACAGTCTCCCTATTATTTTTTTAATAGGATTTCTTCCTCCTTCTGTTTCCTGTTAATCATTACCCTGTGATTAGCCTATGAAACTCTCGTTATTCCTGTTTTTCTGTACTTTTTTCTCATTTAGTTGGCGATGTGATAATATATAACAAGAGAAAATAATTTCATTTATAAGCAAATGTAGCTATCTAGTGAGTACGATATTTGCAAAATATTCTTAGAATATATTTAATACGTCAATATTTCCATAAACTATATAGATGGTGAAAGTAAAGCCACTGAAGAAATACGAAGGCATTGTAGTCTTCTATCATATTCTTGTTAGCTTGTCTCTCTTTCCTAGGAGCTCAACGTGAGCAAATGTAAAATGTGTAATCCTTAAATGTTTACAGGATAAATATCATTTCTATCCAGAAATTCTGTCGAGTCCATCATTATCCCAAACCAGCACCTTGTCTCCTTACCATTTATTCAGTTTACCTTGTGATTTATGTATGTTTCAAGAAAAAAGAGGCGAGGTGGGAGTAGGATTGTTCGGATACGTAGAATCTGACACTATTCTTGTTCTTTCGTTAATTGCTCTCCAAGTAACAGCCAGACCACACTGGTACACATTATGCGATCGCTATGCTGCTGCACACATTACTTTACAGCGAAAATTGCAAGGGTCTCATTGGTTACTGTTTCCGAACAGTGACGCCTGCCAGCCTTCTCAGTGGCATGATATAACACTAATGATTGTGAATAAATCCGAGGATGGACTACAGTAATACGATCTGTTTAGTAAGGATTATAGAAACGTTGATCTGCTGCACTGCGGCGTGGTACCTGATTACAAATTTTCCGTCGTCAGTATGGCTTGCCTCTCTGTCTAGACTGTCTTAATATACGAAGTTGCAAAATTTGTAAACTGCAACATTAATGTCGCACCTTTGAGAAACCTTTACAGTTATCCTCTCACTACGAGACAGGAGGTTAAAATTTCCACATTGGTCCTACCTGTGGACTCACGAACCATGTCCTACTTGTCGACTCGAAAAGTGCGCCTTTACCTGATTTGAATGGTACCATTAACGCTACAAGCCCTTCTACGCAGCCAGTCGCTCACAAAAGGAATCGAAATACATTCTAGGTTAAACGCACGAGGTGGCTGCAAGCAGTAAGATATACATTACAACTGCAGCCCGATTAAGTTTCATTGAATGTAGCACTGCACTTCGAAGGGACACAGACAAATGACACTGTTTTTCAACCTAGTCACCTGGTCTCCGAAAAGAGCATTCGTAAAGTACTACCAACGGTTCAGTTCTTCAACGATAGAAATCCGTTCCTTAGTCACGGAGCCTATCGAGGACTTCTGTGTAAACTTTCTCATCGGTGAAAAATCTCTCTCTTCAAGATGTTCTTCCACTTTGCCAGAAAGATGGAACTTGAGTGATGCAGGATCTGGACTTCCCGATGAGCATCGCCCACGTCTGTGACACTTTGGCCGTATTGTTGGCCAAATTTCACTAGGCTGGTCGCTAGTTACACTTGACTAACGTACAACCAGAATCTCACGGCTTCTCTGTTTAATTTAGACGTTTCGCCCACAAGAATCTTATTGTCCCGTGTGCTTCAACTCTGGAGGTCGTTTACAATTGCTGCATTTCAGTTGCACTCCGCGATGCACCTGTTTTCCGTACCGCAGCAGAACTATGTCTTTAGGAAATCCGGACCTTGTAGGCTAAAGTCTTGTAGCTTGGAACGCTATTCAGATCTGTCTCTGTAGCCAACACTTCAGAGAAATTTAATATATTTTCTTATTCCATCTTGGAATGAAAGCATTCACTTTTTCATGTTACAGTTTCTTCTCAAATTAAAAAAAAGTACCCCGGGAAACTAAGGTTTTACCAACTGTCAAAAAAGACTGCAAGGCGCAACATGGTTGTGTACGTAGGAACTACTATTCTGTGGAAATTTGAAAGTGTTGCATTCGAGAAAATGTTGTCAGTGCTGTTGTATTATCACTCTACAATATAGCAATAATCACTAACTCTAATAAAATTGAATAGAAGTATTATCAATAAAGAAATACAAATTAAATATATTTTGAAGTAGAAGCTACTGAAAACTAAGACAAATATCCATTTTACTGTCAGACAAAACGTGTTACCTAATGGAAGATTTTTACTGTGTGAAGGTACAAGGTGATAACAAATCACTAAATATAGCGCGTTATGTAAATGGTTTTAAAAATTTACAGAACTTTACTCGCCATAAAATTATGTAGGGTAAAGTGACAAATATTATACATAATCAGAAAATTAATCTGTATTTGTGAAATAAAAAGAGTAAGTGTAGGAAAAAAATTAAATTCTAGAGAGCATAAGCTGTTTACAATGACATTGTATTTAATTCCTTGAAGTTACTAATGCAGATCAGAAAAAATAAAAATCGTGTATTACTTTTGGACTGAAATTCTTAAACGTGTTACAGCTAATACAAAATATGTTACACATGTGATATTGTTATGTACAATGTGACTGTGGTAGAAGATTTAGATCTCAAACATAAGATTTTTGAGACCTAAATCTTCTACCATATCTGCAGTGTACATGGTATATATATACTAGGATAACTATGCCTTGAAATGTATGTCAGAGCGAACTATTGAAATATTATTATTTGATTTTCCTATTTTTAATACTATTAAGTCCACCAGCAATGGGTGGGAACTGTTCACATTTATACTTAGTGTACTGTCACTAATACAAAAGTAAGAGATACGCAAAACAGAATCACTGTCTCATGTCTGTTCATAATCATCAACTGGATCTTTAAACACAAAGTATATTCATTTTTTGATATCTCCCACACCAGTAGTAACGTGAGTAATTGGCACTTTCCCTATCAAATCACTCTTATTAAGAAGAGAAATGTCATTTTCTCTTTACTGAAAAACGGTTTTGTCCTTATCCACAGACTTCAGAGACATATCGTCTAGATCGTTTTCCAGAATTTTTTGTAGGGTGCAAATTTATCTGCAGGAATTCGTTATCTCTTCACGAAATTTAGCCAAGATACGATCTGCTCCGTCTACAAGTGCTGGATTTGTCATTGCAATAAGATCTAGTGTGGATACTCCAAAGGGATGAACACCATTTCTTCTGTCGTCACTCTCCAAAGAGAGATCGGCATCAGAAGTAACTTTGTCAGTTGCCTTTATTTTGTGTTCTTCCCACCGCTTTTGTAACATGAAGAGCTTTTGACTCTCCTGCTTTCAGAATATTCCTTTTTCATATGAAGGCTTTCCTTTTTACTGGCAGGGGTGCAGTCTCCGACAGTTATGCTCGTGCCATATGGGAAGGGCGTCAACCCGTGGTACACATCGTTGTACGGCTGGTAGCTGGGTCGCAGGGGACTATGTAACATTTTTTGGGAAACAACCTTACCATATTTTGGAAAGGAGCGTGTTATATTTAAGGATAATATTGTCTGTTTTATAATTAACTCCCTACTAGCTGACAAACCCAGCATTGTCTGGATACTGATTTTGCCAAGTTTCTATTAAAAATGAAAACAAACCTCTGTAGTGAAGTTATGAAACACTCGTACAAAAAAAAAATAAATTATAATGTATAAGTAGAGTACCCGAATTAAGAAACATAGTAAGCAAAACACAAATTCTATGTAAGTTTTATTTAATTCAGAATATGATTACAATCAGTATTTCCAGTTACACGTCTGAGCAGCTGAGCGTAGGTGCTTCGCATATCTACAACTCCATTTTGTAAACGTCTTCAACGCAACACCTGTTAATAGATGCATAGATGGCTGTTGTTTTCGTGTTTTCAAAGTTACTGCCATGTGTCAGAGATTTACTTAAAGTAAATGGACTAAAGTAGTGTCATACTAGTAAAGAATAAGTGTACTAAAAATTAATGCATTGTATGACGTTTTTTCAAGAATCTCAGTGTTTATGACGTCTCATCTCTTGAACTACATATCTTACAATGATATATTTGTGTAGATACATTCAGCGGCATATGTGGATACTGTATGCGGAATTAATGCATACAGAATTAATAATACAGAAGAATAAATTTAAATGTAATGCACGATGAGGCAGTTTTTCGCGTATCTCATTGCTTAATAGGTTTAATAGGTAGATGGTTCTTACCTGCACAGCGATTGTTGCCTGACCTTAAGAGATATGTGTACCAAGTTTGAATGAAATCGATTTCGTGGCTCAGAAGAAGACGTGGAACATACACATACATACATTTATTATAATATGCATGTGTAATGAATGTGACAACAATGAACAGTCCACCAGATAGAGCACACGTTTCTTTGCATGTAACACAAATTTGATGGGTAAATAGACAATATTTTCTTCACCGTATTTTATGATCTAGAGCTGATTTTACACTTATTTTCAGGCTTAAAGTGCTGTTTGTCAAAATAATTTTTTACCTGCGAAGTGAAGGATCTAATATAAGCAACAAATTACGACCAACAATTTTTAAAGAACGGTAGCATAACTAAGAGTAGGAACATCTGTGATGAGTGTGTGTTTCTGATTGTATAAATCAGCTGGGTATAATTTTTTTCTTGAAATTTGGTTTTATCTGTTGTTTGACACCTTACCCTAGTTGAACAATGAAAATTGTCTTCTAAATTGCATTATCACGTTATGCAGTACTTACATATGTGGAGACATAAATATTTAGATATTATTCACAAATCACAAGACCATGGTTCACAACAACAAAAACCATAGAAAAAGCCCGAAACTGCTAGTGGTTGTCTCTAGTGTTTATTCTTTAATGTGATTATAAAATCGGTCATTAGACTGAAACAACGGTGAGGAAACATGTGAGCCTATGTGCACTATGCTCAAGGTACGACAGTCTCTCTCATTGTTTTCTAACAACAAATCGCTCTTGTTGTGGCATCGCAGTGGTCTTAGAGTCGAACGACATGTGTACCTTACTTTCTGAAGTCCCTACATAGCTTGCAATTTACAGGAGGCCTTGCCATTTTAGATACTCACTGTTTTAATTGTAATTTACTCCCTGAAAGTAAGCTGTGAAACTTGGAAATTGATAAAGAGTATGTATTATTGCGAACTCTTCCATCACGGTGAGTTTTACTTTTTTGGGGTGTGGCGGAAAGGGGTGACATCACTTCTATAACCTTCATGTGTCGTCACCTGTGTGTGACTGCTATAAATGGACTCTCTCAGCTCCACAGCATTTTCGGAAATATTACATCAGTTTGTCTCCAGATTGGAATCAATGTCTGTTTCATATAAGAGAATTGTCGAGTTTTAAATGTGCTTCCAAGCATACAATTTTGCTGTCGATTAAAGCAATACAGAACAGGTGGAAACTATCCCTGTTTTCATTGGCTGTATGCCTAATATTCACGAGGAAGAACATCAATTTGGACTTAGGAGCCCGTGAGCCATGTCCCCGCATTTTGACAGCCAGCCAGCCAACGCGGCTTTAGCTCTAATTTTGCGGACTACCTGTCGCTAACAGACACTCGCGTACAAAAGCGACCCGCGGTAATCCGCTTAAGGTCTTTAGCAGAGCGATTCATAGCAAGCTTACTGCGTAATTCCTCTCTCCGCCCGATATAATTCAAGCAGAACTCGGAAGTATGGCTCACAGAATTTATTTCGCCCTCAGCTTACAACTTAGTTGTCGCCGGAGGTCATCCATAATTTGTTGCCACGGACCAGTGTCTGCTCGCGTCCTACCTAGCTAAAGAGCCTTTGTCTCTTATAGAAGAGATTTCTACCCCGATGATGTTTCATATCATGGAATTTGAGGCATTTTTTGTTTTCTATCTCCCTCTCGGCTCTTCCTAGTATATGTTTTCCCGTTCTCCATTTTTTCTTTATGAAATTCAGCTAATGATCTTACTTTCCATTGCACGTTCTAGCACAGCAATTATTAAAGATCTAGGAAATTAAAAAAAAGACGAAATCGTAGAGGAACTTCGGTTTTATTGGCATCGCATACGACTGACACAGATCGCAAAAGCTTCTGGAAAGGTACGACATTTTTGCGGCAGGGGAGAAACTACGAAGGAATCCCACAAGATTCAATTTTGTATGCACTCCTTCTTCTTGTATTGGATGTCCCAAGAGAAATGGTTAGTACTGAGTAATGTGACGGGAATGATCATTTGATGCAAAGCATCCGAATAATCATGTGCTCTAAAACGGATACCTCAAGAACTATGGGCAATAGTTCATCTTTGATTCTGTGAAACACATCTATTTTACAGATAGAGTGCTCGTAACTCTTAAGTATGCATTTTAGAGCCCACGTTTAGCTCTGAAGGATGGTTTCTGACAACTCTCTGAATACTGACAACTCGTATATTGTGAGGTCAAGGAAGTTTAACCTTTTTTCGTGTTCTGGTTCCATGGTGAATTATATTTTTGGGTGTAATTTGTTTATATCACTGTGGAGTTGTTAGATGCGACTTGGTGTTTCATCTATAAGACATATTATGTCATCTACGTAACGGTACCAATATATTATCCGGTAGTGTTCGGGTCTTACTATTGCTTCGAATATTTTATTTTCAATGTGACTGAGAAAAATGTTGGCTAGGAGTCCACCGACTGGTGACCCCATTGGAAGCCCGTCTTCTTGTGAGTAGAACTCATTGTCAAATGAGAAATAGTTATTCTCTGTGATTAGTTTTAGTATACTTGCGCCATGCAGGCAGGGAATGCCACATTGAGAGACCATAACGCCCCGTCATCGGCAGGGAACCTTCCAGCGATGGATGTAAAGCCTTACACGACATGGACATCTGTCTAATGGAGCTTAAAACTTGATTCGTCTGAAGAGGCCACCTGCCACCACTCAAGTGACGTCAAGATACGGTGTTTGCGTATAAATCTCAGTCTTCGACGCCAATTAACAGCAGTCAGCACTGGTGCACGAACCAGGTGGCTACTGAGGAGGCCCATACGCGGCAACGTTCGCTGAACAGTCGTTGAGGGAACACTGTTCGTAGCCCCTTGGTTCCTCTCGGCTGCCAGTTGCTCAACATCTCTCCGTCTATTCGCCCATACATGTCTCTGAAGCGGTTGTTCTCTCCTGTCATCTAATATCCTGTGCCTCACCACAGTTCCTCGGCCCCGGTTATTGATAGTGCCATTTACCGATGCACGGAATACTTCAGCCACGGTGGCATGCAAACAGATTACAGACTTAGCCGTTCAAGAAATGCTTCCATCCTTGGCCCGAAAGCCAACGATCTTGCTATTTTGGGCTTCAGATAAAACGCTCCGTTCCCACATTACGACGACGACTGCACAGTTATCCGCATTCTCCCGACTTGGTTTATATACCCTGCACTGCTACTGCTGCCACCTGCAACCTGTGAATGGAAACTGTACGCTGACGCCAAACACGGGCCGTGGTTACGCTAGCTGAGTGGCCTGTATAGCACGCGGTTGGCCGTAACGATCTTCCCTTGGTCAAAGTAACTTATTTCAATAGGTATCACAATATGCAACCAGGATCGTGTACAGAATCAATCTTCATTCGTTTCTTCTCCGCTTCTCGCTTAGGGCGTCGTGTCCCTGCACTCCTGCATCCCTCATTCTCTCTAAGATCATTATGTTTTGGCTCATGAGTGTAGATATGTATACTTGGGTTTTGAAGGCAGCTTTCGACTTGTTCATGTCTGTTAGTCGTTGCATGGTCTACCATATTTGTATGTTGGTCCAAAACATAATTTATAATTAAACTTTACATTCGTTTAAGTACGTAGATTCAAGGGAAGCAACATAGAAGTGCAGCACTTTGACTATCAAGTGAAATATCTGTATTTGACGAGGTAATCACATAATAACTTATAGCCTGAGAGGTGTATTGCAATGCATGTTATTTTAAAGGAAGCTATAAGAAACTGCGGTATTCGTTGACATTCTAAGAGGTCTGTTCGAAATTTGAAATGTGGTATGTCGATTTTCGCTGTTAGGAACCATGCCACCTAAGACTCGACATTTTTTATTTGCACTCATTTGTCGTTTTTACATTGCGAAACATGTCCTGTGCAGTACATGTGACTGTCAACGAATTGTAGACAAAAATTTTAGTTGTCATCTCGAAACAATCAACCTGCGAACATGAAAACTGGCGCTGGTGTCGGCGCTGTTCTTCGTGTTCACCCACTCCATTTTTCCAACGATGAATAACTTGATGGAGATCTTCGACACTTCTGGCGGTCTCTCTAATAACGTTCGTTTACGACTCAAGTGTGCATTTTGCACACAGTGCACGTAATTCATTACACATTGATTCACATCTTCTGCTGTTCCCTTCCACAAAGACCTCTCAGCAGCTCGTATATTCGTGGCTCTGCATCCTCCATGACCGGAAAGCATATCAGCATGCGCATATCTCATAATTCCTTCCTTCACCTTAGCCAGCACACAATCCATAGCTCCAGTCCGCAGCTCGTGTTCTAGCGGCTAGCGTTGCTGCCTCTGGATGACGGGGTCCTGGATTCGATTTCCAGCCAGTTGGGGATTTTCTCTGGCCGAGGACTGGGCGTTTGTGTTGTCCTCATCATTTCATCATTATTCGATAAAATGGCTGGATTCGACTGTGTAAAGATCAGGACTTGGTCCGGGCACTGATGACAGGGCAGTTGACCGTCTCACAAACCAAACATTATCAACAACTCATCGCTCTAACCTAGTTACCTTGAACAACAGATCGTTCCTCATGCTAAACTGTGATTGGATCCTGTGTAGCTTGCAGTCGTGGTCAACATTCTTCACTGATTTGTGTTCAAGAAGCCTCGACCCAATGCTTACGCTACTAATACCTTCTTGTTAGCATCTGCATTACCGTGTTTCAGGCCGGCCAGGGTGGACGAGCGGTTCTAGGCGCTACGGTCTGGAACCACGCGACCACTACGGTCGCAGGTTCGAATCCAGCCTCGGGCATGGATGTGTGTGATGTCCTTAGGTTAGTTTGGTTTAAGTAGTTCTACGTTCTAGGGGACTGATGACCTCAGAAGTTAAGTCTCATAGTTCTCAGAGCCATGTGAACCATTTTGAACCGTGTTTCAGTCCACGCTTGTAAAGGACTTCGTAATCACACTGAGTCTAAACAGCCATCTTTTTAGTTTTCCGGATGAAATTTTCGGATCTAGAAGCGTTTTAGAGCAGTATGATGGGACACTACTTCAAATTTCTTCCCATAAAGGTAACACTGAACGTACATCACTCCACATATGAAGTTAAGCATTTCTCTATGCGTGGTCGAATAGATTCTCTCGGCGCTATTAAGTTATGATGCAAAAGATAAAAGTTGTTCCACATTATTAAAATTTTGACCTAGTAATGCATGATTAGATTCATTGCAAAATAATATGTGTACCTTCGGGAATTGTGGGAAATTAACATTGTTCTCGACATCAATACTCTATTCGGCCCCTCAGACGTACTCTGGCATTTCTCTGTTCACATACAATCTGCACCTTTTTTCAACATCATGGAGAGGTATTACATAATAAGAAAATACATAATAAAAAATACATAATAAAAAATCAAGGCAGAAAACACTATTATTTAAAGCATAAATACTACTAGAGAAAGATGCAGTAGCACTAAAACGTTGTGTGAGTCTCAAAAGCTATTGTAGCTATTTAACTGTCCTTGGCACTGGAATATCTTGCACCATGTGTACCAGTCATGGATCTGTTCTCACTGCAGCTTGTCTAATCACATTTTCGAAGTAACTACTTCCTCCAATACAAAATGACATTTATTCTACTCTTTGTCAGATGTCCACCTGTAACCTCTTAAATACCTCTCTCAGTCGTCGTCTATGTTCCTCCTTATCTCTTGAGAATGCAAAGCTTGTGGGATACCCCCACATTACTCCGCCCAACAGGGGCTGAAACATCACAGATGTAGTCTTCAGTCTGATTGGCATCCTCCGATCGATATTCGTAAAGGCTTCGAGATCAGTCATCCAGAAACAACTCCAACGGATGGTATCCACTCCTGAACGTCATGGAAGAGAAATATGGGTGCTGGCGGAGGTTATCGATGGTCGCCATGATGTTTGGTCTGATGATGATGATGAAGTCCCATACTACTTGACAGAGCGTAGGGGACGATGCGGGAGACCAGCACTGCCCCCCATGATGTTTGGTCTGATGATGATGAAGTCCCATACTACTTGACAGAGCGTAGGGGACGATGCGGGAGACCAGCACCGTTGTACTAGGCAAGGTCCTAGCGGGGGTGGTTTACCATTGCCTTCCTCCGACAGTAATGCGGATGAATGATGAAGACGACACAGTACACCCAGTCATCTCGAGGCAGGTGAAAATCCCTGACCCCGCCAGGAATCGATCCGGGGACCCCGTGATCGAGAAGCGAGAACGCTACCTCGAGACCACGAGCTGTGGACCATGTTTGGTCTGGGGCGTCCATATTTGATGGTCTTACTTTTAAGATGATCGTTATCACAGAATAATCGATACTACTTAGACCAGTCAGTAGACTTCTTTGGCACAATCACAATTCGCTCACCCCCCCCCCCCCCATGCCCCCTCATAGACTATTACTCTCCTTTATTTGCCCATCAGCCAACTTGTGGTTGGCGAATTCCACCAGAACTGATTGTAATTATCGAGAAATTACGTATGGTTTTTAGTTCACCAGTTCATCATTTACTGCGGAATTTGATGCTGCTTAATGGGTGTCGCTGGAAGTCGGCCCCGAGGAAGAAACAGATTCTCAATTTCAAACAATAATTCCTCCATTCGCCTTTGGTCAAATCCCTTTGGATGTTCAATCTTACTACTTAATGTGGTGTTAGCAGCGTCCTGCGGTTACTTGTTTCTTGTGCCTTCTGTACCAATCCTCTTCCTTTATAATGTAAAAACTCGCTATTAAAATCCTCTTCGTCAACTTCATTTCTTCATTGTCAAAATTATCGAAACTGACAAGTATTAACCTCTCACTGTCATTCTCTCATATGTGTATCACACTCATTTTCACCATACAACTCACTGACTCCAACACCTGGTTACCTTCCAGCGGCCCTGTTTTACTCATCATACTCTGAGGTACGTTTGGCACCACACTAACCCAGAGAGACATCCCGCTGCCACCTGGCACGCACTCATGCGAATCAAGCCTTAGATATTTTCATGTGGTTTAACCAGATTTCCCACAAGTATGGATGCACCTTGTGGTAAATGCACACTGGCGGCAGCTTCTTCTAGCTGGAATGTCTTTCCTCTGAGATCCACCACACTTCAACGAAGATCGGTGTTGGCATGATGTTGATGCAAAAAGTCCAAAATATACTTTGCACCAGATCATCATTCATCAAGACTGCGTACACTACCTAGCAGCCGTCCGGGGTGGCCGAGCGGTTCTAGGCGCTACAGTCTGCAACCGCGCGACCGCTACGGTCGCAGGTTCAAATCCTGCCTCGGGCATGGATGTGTGTAATGTCCTTAGGTTCGTTAGGGTTAAGTAGTTCTAAGTTCTAGGAGACTGATGACCCTAGAAGTTAAGTCCCATAGTGCTCAGAGCCATTTGAACCATTTGAACACTACCCAGCAGCATGACCAACAAGGTGGCTCATTTACTAATCATCATCAGTCTTTTTATGCAACAAAAAAGTATGAAATAATCATAAATGTATACAGCACCACAAGTTATAGAAGAGGTAACAGTAAAGCTGAAACCTGTGGTGCAAGCCTGTGACTGGACAACTGATCCGAATGTAAGTAGAGCGTAGGTTTTCTATTCTTCATAGCATTGGGAGGGAGAGGGTTTACGGGACACTCGTCCCGACCACCTTTTACTCCTAGAGAGATTGACAGTACTCTCTTTGACAGCAGCTTAGTGGAACTGGAGTCATCCTGGATGGAAGGGGACGAGCAACAATCCTTGACTCTGTCCAGGATTCAATCTGGGACTTCCAGCGCAATTTTCCAGTGCTCTACCTACTAGACTAGCACAGCACCATTATAGAAGCGGTGGTGTAACATAATACTTACTCACATAACATATATTTAACACGACGTGTCACATCTTTATGGCGATGCCTTTGATATAGCCCTGTCATAAATACTGAACATCAAACGAACAAACAGGTATCTGCAATCAAGAGGTGATACATCAGCACAGTGATAACTGATCATCAGCTAAATTAAAAGAAATGAGGGTGTAAACTAATATAGATACGTGCTGTGAACAACCGAATCAAATATATAGGTAGTGCTGCTCCACGCGTTCAGTGTCAAAAGTTACTAAAACATGCTAGACGTCTTTGACTCTTAACATAGAAACAGGATAAATACGTACTTTAATTATATTCTTATGCAATAGACACGTAATTTTAAAGGGAAAACAAAAGTAACAGCTCAGGGCAAAAGGCGTAAAAAATGTAAAATAAATGATAATATAAGTGGAATGAGGTAATCACGTTTACGTTTATGTTTTGTAATGTGAGGAATCAAGTCAAGTTATAGTTTTGATAAAACACCACACACAAAAGTCACATAAGACTGCGAAATTTTCACAAAACATTTGTGTAGTTGTGTCTGAGTCTGCCTAAGTCATGTTGTGACATGGCATATGTAGTCAATGAAAATAAAAGTATGATGTCCCATAATGCAGTTGTATAAAACGAAAACATGAGCTAAAACTGGATGTGTGAAAGGGTGTACAGAATACGTGATAATTTATAAGATATTCTATGTTTTAATGAAGTTATCAAAGCAGTTCTTGTACATTAAAACCGTTTGTTCAATCAAGATTTCGTCTGGGTTTTTTTGCGTGTTGAACAATAGTTACCTTTCTCCAAGTACATTAACGCCTACTTTTAGCTTTATTTATCATCTCCATTTGTTCATTCATGTTATTTAGCATGTGTTGCGAATTTTTAAAACAATGGGTAAGGCTAATGACTTTGGTGAGGGCGCTCCTAGCACCTAGTCTTCAGCTTTCTTCCTTTCTGGCCGATATATAAATGATCACACGGTTGACATCGCATTTTATGAACACCTAGTTGATCATGTTTGAAGTCGTCCTCAACCCTGTTTCGCAGTTTTAATGTTATCGTCAGTCTGGAAGAAGACTGGCATTACCTCTTTTGAATAAACGAGGCCCACACGTTGCCAAGGTTGTTTCGACAATTGTGCAGAATTTTTGCTGGAAAGCCCTTAGACATCTTCGACACAGTCCCGATATCTCCTCATGTGATTTCCACATATTTGGAAGTCTGAATACAGACATTCGTGTTCGTCGACTTGCATTGCGTGAATGGGTGTACGCCTGGATACAATCATGGTTCCGCGAGCAACCGCAAACATTTATCCACCATCTTCTCTTACAGGGAGATAAATGTATTAACAACCCTGGTGGTTACTTTTGAGTTAATAAACAGTTTACAATTTTTCCCATCTATCTCTTTTTCATTCGACAATCCTTTATACAATTGAACACGGGTCTTCGGTCTGCCAGATATTTTATTTACATGAGTATATTATCAAATAGTTCTATAATCACACATTTCATCCCTTACTGTATTAATGTTTGGTTCCTTGCAATCTAATGCAGATTATATTTCCTTCTAGTGCTGCACTTATCGTTATCTCCGTTATTGTTAAAATCAGGTTGATTTCTGAAGCGAATAAATGGATTGCGGAGCTGTTGTAATATTCACAGCAGCTGAAAGACATTCCTGCAGTATTTACGTGTGTGAACCCCATACATAATTCCAATCACTTTCTCTTGCATAATAAACCGTTTTAATAATGTTGAAGGGTACCCCAGAGTCTAATTTCATCAGTATATGAGAACATGCAAAATATTTGAACTGAATGTCTTCTGCATCTCCAGTGTTGCCAGTTATTCTTACCGCGGACATGGCCGAAGCGAACTAGTATTGCTGATTTAGAGGCATACAGGCATTCGTTTCCAATATGTTCTTCGTAATAAACTTCAGAAGAGAGTCGGTAACCCATCTGCCTGACGTCAGATTGGTGGTGTTTTTCCTTCTTCGAAGAGTCCAGCGAATCGATGCCATACCAGGTCGTTTTACGTTAATTGGAAACACTCCCGTAGCCACGGGGGGCCCAGCGGTGTATACTGAAATGCCTTCCAATGCAGCCTGCGTCGAGTGCAATCGTCTAATTGCACGCCACTACGTCTAATCGATTGGATAGGGATGATTGGCGTATTCCCATTCATATTCTTCTAATCTACAAGTCAGCATAGCAGACCTGTCAAATAACTTTGGGTGCATTGACCCTTACCTTATGATAGCAGAAACTGCTTGGTACAACAGTACAATTCTAAATATTAAGCTACCGGCTTCAACTACTTATATTTTGCGGTATACAGTATTTATGTTTCATTTCCAAATATTTTAATTAGATGCATTGAGTTTCAGTTCTCGCTTAGTACGGCGAAGTGCAATCTCAACAAAGAACAATACAATATGCAAATGCTGGATTTGTCGGCAAATTTCATTGCTGGAATGTTCTCAAGTTATCAGCTGAGTAGAGGCGTCACGTTGTCGCGCGACTTGACTGATAACGTTAGACCATTTGATCAACAATACGATCGTTTCTTTGTACCGGGTGATCAAAAAGTCAGTATAAATTTGAAAACTGAATAAATCACGGAATAATGCAGATAGAGAGGTACAAATTGACACACATGCTTGGAATGACATGGGGTTTTATTAGAACCAAAAAATACAAACGTTCAAAAAATGTCCGACAGATGGCGCTTCATCTGATTAGAATAGCAATAATTAGCATAACACAGTAAGACAAAGCAAAGATGATGCTCTTTACAGGAAACGCTCAATATGTCCACCATCATTTGTCAACAATAGCTGTAGTCGAGGAATAATGTTGTGAACAGCACTGTAAAGCATGTCCGGAGCTATGGTGAGGCATTGGCGTCGGATGTTGTCTTTCAGCATCCCTAGAGATGTCACTCGATCACGATACACTTGCGACTTCAGGTAATCCCAAAGCCAATAATCGCACGGACTGAGGTCTGTGGACCTGGGAGGCCAAGCATGAGAAAGTGGCCGCTGAGCACACGATCATCACCAAACGACGCGTGCAAGAGATCTTTCACGCGTCTAGCAATATGGGGTGTAGCGTCATCCTGCATAAACGTCGTACGTTCCAGCAGATGTTTATCAGCTAGGCTGGGGATCGGCGTACCTCTCACCCGTCACGGTAGCAGTTTTGCTGTCCAGCGCCATCTGTTGGACATTTCGTGAAATTAGTTTCTCTTTGGTTCTAATAAAACCCCATGTCATTCCAAGCATGTGTGTCAATTTTTACCCCTCTACCTACATTATTCCGTGGTTTATTAAGTTTTCAAATTTATACTGACTTTTTGATCACCCGGTACAAAGAAACGATCGTATTGTTGATCAAATGGTCTAACGTTATCAGTCAAGTCGCGCGACAACGTGACGCCTCTACTCAGCTGATAACTTGAGAACATTCCAGCAATGAAATTTGCCGACAAATCCAGCATTTGCATATTGTATTGTTCTTTGTTGAGATTGCACTTCGCCGTACTAAGCGAGAACAGAAACTCAATGCATCTAATTAAAATATTTGGAAATGAAACATAAATACTGTATACCGCAAAATAATTCCAAGTCTTTCGAGAATGTTTCAATTTCAAGTTTGAAGTCGGATAACGAATGACAAAAGAAACATTTGTTTCCTGTGATATGCTCACAAATTAACAATTTTACGGTATTTTTTCTTTCTCTTGTAGTACGAAACCTTTCTTCTTGCCAAATTTCATGATTCTACGTCAAGTGACGGTACCCTACAGGCTTTAATGAGTGAGTTTCCGAGCATCAAAATGTATGACATTTGTAGTCGTATCTTTTGACTGCATTGATTCAGAAGTTCGGGATTTTTGCGCACCAGCGGACCGTTGGCCTTAATATGTTGCATAAATCTGAGCTTGGTGCGTCTACCAGCTCCTAAGAAAAAAAAAGAGTTCCGCTTTTACTAAAGGGTATGAACCCTAAAGAAGAATCGTTATGAAATATAAGGTTTCCGTATGGTTTCAAAATTATTTAACTATTTAAAAGGATGAAGAATATGTGCAGTTTCCAACTACTATATCTGTTGTTAATTTCAGATCATTATGAAGAACCATCATTAATTTCAAATTAAATCGATGCTGCGGCAAAATAAGGAATCTGAAATCTGTTTAACAACACTGAAGAGGTAGAAATAAGTTCAATTATAGCTGACTTGACACCTTGTAATACTCGATAATTACATAAAACTGCTGAAAAGTGAATAGTGGTATCATAAGCACGATTTGTGTAATCATTTACAGTGGGATAACCTATTATTTCTAATCTGATTAAGGTAACTGCATTTTTATGAAGATATTCAGTTGTATTATTAATTTTTGTCATGTGCTTGAAAGAACATGACAATACCTTAACAGGAAACAATTTCCAGGCGTTCTCCAACATTTTATTTATTTGCTCACGAATCGGCTTTCAGCTTCTTAAGGGCTCTATAAATGCTCAAATTGTTTGTTTTTTGGCTGATTCTATCCCCTAGTTTGTCAAACAAGCACTCATATTTTTCAAACTTACCTGACTCTTGAAGCAACTGTCACGTTGTGCATATAGTGTCGTGTGGTTCGCATTTTGACATTAGTGCCTTTATTGGATCGGCTTTAGTACTGTGTACAAAGAAGAAAATGATAACAAGACGCTGTTCAGGGAATTGTTGATATTTGGAGACAAATATACACATAAAAATCCGCTAAAGGAAATATTATACTCAAACGTGATGATTAAATCAGTTTTCTGCAAACTGAGAATCAAACGTTTAATAACGTGTTAGAATCACTTCGCCCTCACATTGACGACAGTCTCTCAATGATTACGTACAACTTTGAGACATGAGTCAATCAGACCAGATATAGGAGATTTAAATCTGTATCCTCCTTCGCTGAGTTACATTATTATGGTAATATGTGAAACAAAAAATCAAATATTTAAAGAGAATATTATTATTTTGTTGCATCCCGCTTGTAATGTCAGAATACAGATTTTTTCCTTTATGACTTCCTATGTAATATTTGGTGACGGCCTGTGATCTTTTGTCATTTTCGATGTAATTATTTGATCTTGGCTACCACTTGGGTGGAAAAATCATGATACGAATAGATAAATTAGAATAAAAATTTTTCTCTCACAATGCACTACGATCGATCAACACTCGTAAGGTCCAACGTCTTAGATGTCCGGAAAACAACTTCCTACTGTTTGGCAAACGAATGTGTTAACTGTCAAATACATTTTTCAAACTGGCCATCAGTCAAAATATCTCGCAAACAAGCCATACAAAGATGTACACCGGCAAATATTTTGACAAACACCTGGAGACTGACGTACAGGGTGAACAGCTGCACCTACCACTGGGTTTATTGCAACCCACAACGCCTTTACACACCACATGCAAAACTTTCGTATTCTCACGCTCTCTACGTGGAAACTGTTAGTCCTATAGGAAAAATTAAAAGTACTTTTCCGTAGGAAATTTAATGTAGTTAAATTTTGTACTCGAATACGTTTCCGCTTCAGGCCATGGTTTTACAGCTGTTCAAGGAAAACGCGTTTGAAGGTAACTTTTTATATTTTTCTTGAATAATTCGAAAACTGCAATCTCTTGCGAAAACACACCCCAGCACAAAATCGAAATACATTACATTTCCAACAAAAAGGTCATTCTCACTTTTCCTATGGGACTAATAGTTTGCGTGCAGTAAGTAAGAAACTATGAAAATCTTGCATGTGGTATTCGAAGGCATTGAGAGTTGTATAAAAAATGTTCTAAGAAGGTGAAAGCCAGTTCTTAATAAAATAAATATCTTCAGAACATGAAGAAAGTATTTGATATTTAATATTAATATCATAATGGATGTTCTTTATAAACTTTTGAGTGGTTGCTTTACATATCACTTTACTACCAGAAGAGTGCTCCTATTGTTGGATGACAAAGTGTCTTTCGGGAAAATACAAATTCTAGTTTAAATTGTGCCATGGATATGCAAACGAATATCGTCTGTTAACATTAATCGCACACGGTACTACCAGTCAGCAATCACTGACACTTCCACCTATTTCTCAGACATTTTCAGAACGAAATCTGCAGTTGCCCATCCTCATTTCATGAGCGTAGTGGTAAGAGACTCTAGTATACTTTATGGAACAAGAAAAATTATTCTCTGGCGTGGATATCATACTTCGTGGACGAATGAACTTAACAAGACATTTTTCTTTTTTGAAATGATTATTTACTAGTTACCTTCTAAGGAAGAGTAATACACCGTATCACCATTTGAAAAATGACACTGATGGACCAAAACATTATAACGAGTACCCACCGCGAGACATGATGGCACCTGGTGGTGTTAGAAGCACGTGACGCGGTAGTGAATGTATACAGTCTAAGACAAATAAAAGAAGGTAATATCCGAATGGGACTGAAATTGGTCAGTGTGATGTGCATGTACAGTCCAACAAATGATCACAATTTCAGAAAAATTGGGTGGTTTGTTCAAGAGAAAGAACTTCAAAAATGGAGCAAGTCAACAACGCTTTGGTCCACCTCTGGTCCTAATGCCAGCAGTTACATCGCTTGGCATTGATTCAAAGAGTTGTTGGATGATACCATGCCAAACTCTGTCAAACTGCGACGTTAGGTCCTCAAATCCCGAGATGCTTGGAGGACGCTGCCATTAATGCTCCATAAATTCTCAGCTATGGAGAGACCCAGTGATCTCACTGGCCACGGTAGGGTTTGCCAAGCACGAAGACAAGTAGTAGAAACCCTCACTGTGTACGGGCGGGCATCGTCTTGCTGAAATGTAAGCTAAGGATGACTTGCCATGAATTGCAACTACAGGGGGCGTAGAATATCGTCGATGTATTGCTGTGCTGTAAGGTTTCCGTCGAGGACAACCAATGGAAACCTGCTACGAAAAGAAATCACAACCGAGACAGTCACTCGTGGCTGTCAGGCCAGTATCACAGGCGATAGTCAGGATGGTATCACATCGTTATCCGGGAGACTCCAGAGACATCGTAACCGGTCATTGGGGCTCAGTCCGAATCGAGAATCATCGCTGAAGACAACAGTACTCACTCAGTGAAATCCCAGGCCGAAGACGTGTTGGGAGACGCCCTAGATAGCGGTGGGACTCCGACCTGACTATCGCCTGCTGTATGGCACTGATAAACTGATGGTCTGAGGAGCCATTTCATTCCATAACAGGACACCTTTGTTGGTTGTCCACAGCACCCCTTGCAGAATAGCGGTACGTCGACGATATTCTTCCCCCATTTCGTTGATCTCCATGGCAAGCCATCCAGGGCTTACATTTCAGCAAGATAAACCAGCCCGCACATTGCGGGACTCGCTACAGCTTGTCTTCATGCTTGCCACTGTCTTGGCCAGCAAGGTCGCTGGATCTCTCCATAATTCAGATGTTTTGGAGCATCATGGACAGGGCCCTCAGACCACCGGGATTTTGGCGATCTGACGCCCCAGTTGGATTGAATTTGGCACGACATCGTGCCAGAAGTGGACCAATGTGTTACTGACTTGTTCAATTTGTGAATATCTTCTTCTTGACGAAGTCATCCAACTTTTATGAAATTTTAGTCGTTAGTAGAGCAATAGAGACTAATGGGGAATCATACGAAGCCCTGCTACCAGCGTACCTCTTCTTACGATACCGGTAACTATACCTGTCGAAAAGTTCATCATGAAACGAAAAGGAACATCTGAACCAGAAATCGATCGCGTCACCAACAAGCACTTCCAAAACATGCCGAGGAAACTTCTCGCGCTTCTCACCAGAATTTGTTCCTTCAACAATGCATGGAGATGAAAACTATATCTATATCTCGAAATTCAGGGAAACTACAGGTGCATCAGTTTTCGCAAAATATGACTCAAGCCTTAGATAGAGTCATCGTCGAGGGTTTCCAACAGCTGATAACGGCAAGTGAACCCACTCAGCACGAGGAGCTGGGCTCCCGAAGGAACTTCTCTACGGAAGTTAAGGTTCTTCGATGGCTGGAGTATGTCACATGTCAGTTCAGTGCTACTAAATGGACGGCGACCATTTTCCTAGACTGGGAGAATGAATATGACACGGTTGTCTCCCACGTTTTATTCATAAGTTACCAACCCAGACTTCGATTCCTGATTGCTAAGTCCACTGTTCAACTGTTTCTCACAACGAAAATCTATCATAGTTACTATCGACGGAAAACACTTCAGCCTGGGAGACTTAACCTCTGAGATCCCGCAAGGGTCGGCTCTTTCACCAGCTATATTCAACGGCTACATGAACTATGTGCCCCAATTGGCCTATGTAAAATTTGTGCAGTGCGCAGCGGGTAATATGCTTTTTACTAGCTGCAGGTTGCACTTTGCAAACGTCGCCCGTCTGCAGAAAAAAATGAGAGAATAGTTCACGTCATGCAAAATTAGTAACGTCATGTGCAATGCAGATAAGACTACGAATGTGTACCTTCCAAGGAAGCGACCCGGGGTAAGACGAATAGAAATGCAGGACATCAGACTTCCATTGTCTCATTACGTCAGATCACGTCGGACTCTTCTCCTTCATTACCATATTCGAGTGAAACGTCAAAAAGGCACTCACGTAGTGAATTCACTGGTCCCATCTTCATCGGTGACGAGTTCGAACAGTGTACAAAAATCCGTCTGTAGAGTCCGCTTAGGATACGGCGGTCGATGCACGGTGACTCATTTTCGCCCAAATTCCTTGACGAGTTACTATGTTTGTTCGAATGGAAGGTCGATTTTGTTTCCCCGCTTTCGGCCGACTAGCAACCCGCCGCCATGACAGAATGGAGGCACACGTTCAGCGATCTTTTCAAACGATTTAACGTGACCTATTCATTAAAAGAATGATTTCTGCGTTGCTTACAGCTTCGTCATGACATGCCCATCATTTTGTTAACGCCCACAGTTATTGTGCTATTTGCATTTATGAAAGTCACAGTGCGAAATTCTAAACATTTTATAACGAAAAATAGCTATGATTACCCGTCTGGGGCATAATACGTAATATATGTTCCTGCATATGAAATTTAACTAACTTACTGAATTTTTATTTAGTTTTGAGTGGAGATCTCTATTGGTTACCAATTTCGATGATAGTGATCTTATACAGGGGACGCATTGATTTGAGCTCGCGTTTGCCAGCGAAAAATCCGGAATGAAATATTCATAAGTGATGTGAGAAATGAAAACAAGATTTTGGCAAGTCATTCCGCGCAAGGAGGAGAATACTTTGCCATGTGACTATTACGCAAAACTTCATTACATTATCTACCGTGTTATTCTTTCGATGAAAGAATGTGATTTTCGATAGCTGGCTAAAGGAGAAATGCTGTGGGTTTTGCATCAACGTAAGTGAAGGTATTAGACGTTTCTTTTTATGTTGAGGATGTGTTTTCTCACGGGCTTATTTGTCCTCAGTTTCTCAATCAGTAAACGTAAAAAAATTTAAAAAATAAAAAATTGTTTCTAAATTATATTGTGATTGCATCTCAACAACATGTTAGTGAGGTAAACGTGTGTAAACTTAGATGTGTTTTGTCCAAAGAAGCTAATTTTGACATGGAAAGAAGGGAAATATATGTTTTACTCAAAATTCGTCACTCATGACGTTTCTGTGAAAGATACAAATGGTTAACAAGTAACACGAAAACGAATCGCTGCTTTTGTTGCATTTCCAGCTTGCTTCAGTTTGAAACGGCGTTTCCGCTTCAGCGCTCGACTTACCGTACAGCGTAGTGACCGACTGCCCGCATCCCCCACCACTGCCGCATTCACCACGCTTGCCCTGCCGACTGGTCATCCACGAGCCACATTATTCTCTCTGCACTTCTGAAGCCACCGTAGTTCTTACACTACTGCGCTTGGTGTGTAGCCTTCAGAACCCAAGTTTAGAAGTTACGAGCACTGCAGGAGAAAGTCCACCGCTAGATCCTCAGGGCGCGCGCCTAGGAATTTAAATGAAAAGCGCACATCTATCGGAGGGGATATTTAAACTTTTAAGACGACAAACAAATACTTAAAGTACTCCAATCGAGTGTAGTCAATGTAATTAGGATGCCAAATTTAGTGGTTGTAGAGGATGTTCATTAGGAAAAAACAACAATGGAAATAACATGATGAAAAAGACAAAACATGCAAAAGAAAACCACACCTTTGCCACGAAAACAACATTGTAAGTCTATTACTTTTCGGTGAGATTTAAACCCTTCTTTGTGTTATTCAGCTTTGGAAGTCTCATTTTGTTGGGCTTGGGTTTTAGTTCGTTGTGTGGAAGTTTGGAATCTACATTTCTTGCTCTTGACGACAGAATTCTGCATATTTTTTGTAAGATACTGCTGGGAGCACTGCAAATATATCCGTCAAGTTAGTTATTTGCGAACACTGTAAGTCACAAAAGTTTCGTTTTACAAAACACCATTAAATTCTCATGAAGCCATAAGAATTCTGTATGTCCTTGGGGTTGACACTTGGGCACGAATTCGGTTTGTAGACCATCAGAACGTTCCAAATATACTGGCATCTAGGCTCTAATCCGTGTAATCCTGTATTTGAACACGTCATTTTCTTCACAACCAGAGCTTCTCTGAGCGGCAGTGTGCTGAAAGAACACTTTTCGGTTTGTAAGATACCTTTCAAAGCGTCTTCCGATCTCTTATGATTTCTTGTTGAGCAAGAATGACTTAGAAAGGTCTTGGATTCAATCCTACGGTTTCAAAAGCATTAAACCAGTATTTTAGTAATTCTAAATTAATTTTTTAAAATGAGTCTAACACTGAATTTACTTTTTAAATGTTTTCCGTTATGCCTCATATGCAGCAGGAGGTTCACGTTATTTTATGGAATTTTATGGCGTTTTATTATTCATAGTTTTTCTGGAGGGTAAACTATGTCTGTCTTCTCCCTGCCATAGCGGCTGTTGCTTCCCTTAGATTCATGTAGGCGGCTTACAATCCTTTTAAAAGTGAAATCAAAAGCAATCTCGGAATTGTACTTTGTGTACATGAAATACATTCTTTTCCTAAATTTAAGTGTCGGTCTGCGGTTTTACTATCCGATTCCGTATACTTATACTACTCCTTATCTTCCAAGTGAGAATTTTTTAAAAGCTTGTATCAGTGGTAAATTTATAGCGTTTTCTACTCCTTTGTAAATAATAAACTATTCAGTTTGAGGCGTGGACTGTTCCTGCCATGACACATAACTGCATCGGACATGTTAACAGCGCAAGTTGTCCTTCGCGAATTGTTGCATGTGGAGGAGTACTTTGACAAATCCGAAAAGACAGGGTTCTGCAATACGCCTACCTCATCAGTAGAATGTTTGTTTACCTCGTATCTTGTGTTGCTGTCTCTTTCTCCTCTATGGATTTCTTCTCCTCAGCAGCACGCTCTAACGTGAGTACAATCAAGAGTGAGTGATCAAATAGCGCCGGCTGGAGTGGCCGAGCGGTTCTAGGCGCTACAGTCTAGAACTGCGCAACCACTACGGTCACAGGTTCGAATCCTGCCTCGGGCATGGATGTGTGTGATGTCCTTAGGTTGGTTAGGCTTAAGTAGTTCTAAGTTCTAGGGGGCTGATGACCTCAGAAGTTAAGTCCCATAGTGCTCAGAGCCATTTGAACCATTTGATCAAATAGCGAGTGGGGAAATCTCAACGTCAGTACAATTAAAATCTGCAAATAAAAGTATGTCACCTTATTTAGTTAACACTGAGGAAGTCTTCAGAGCGGGGTAACAGCAATACTTCAAACAATGTTTGCGGAATCTAAACTTCACTTATCGAGTACCACTGCAAGTTCAGAAGAAATCTCTACACGACTTCAATTACTATACGAAATCGCACATATGTGAGCTCGCATATAAAAGTTCTCCGAGGCGCTTTTAATCACCAATTCACATTAGGATGGAAAGACAGTCCGCCCACAACAGATACGTGTTGTCTCTCCAAAAAATAGCTGAAGACTGGGTCATGACCGTTTCCAGTGCTCCTGTCACTTAATTTGGATAGTAGGAAACATCCACTCGCACTAAGCACGCGTTGCAGGCATGAACGTTAGTTCCAGACCGCTTGAATACTAGTCGAAGACTGTTTAGTGAACTAGCTTCAGTGTTTCGTGCCTTCTGATTGAGCGGTTTTGTCGGCCAATGTTTGACAATACTACATAAAATTCTAATTAATATTAGAGGTTGATGTTGAAGTTACTGATATCACGGTTAGGAAGCTGCCAGTGTGGATAATGTCGTCAGTCAAGCAGAAAGGATAAATAAACATTTAAATAGTTGATATTAATAAACCAAGTTATACGTTTGCCACCAAGCCTGTCAGTGTGAACCACCACATTGTCCGTAGTCTCCCGCGCGACCCAGGTACTACTCACACGTTCATTCTCAAGATTTTTGGCCGTCTGTAGTTTTTCGGGCTAGGGAGTCACTATTAAGAGTACAATGATTTTCATATTTTCTCACTTGCTGAGCGCGTAATTCTACAGAAAAAAAATGAGCAGAACCTTTTTGTAGGAATTTTAATGTAGTTACATTTTGTACTAGGGTACGTTTTCGCTGGAGGCCATGGTTTTCTAATTACTCAAGAAAAATTCGTTTGAAGTTCACTATTTTATGTTTTTTCTTAAATAATTTGAAAGCTGTGGCCTCTAGCGAAAGCGTGCCTATGAACACAATTTAACTACATTAAATTTCTACATCTACACTCCGCAAGCCACCTGACGGTGTGTGGCGGAGGGTACCGTGAGTCCTCTATCGGTTTTCCCTTCAATTCCAGTCTCGAATTGTACGTGGAAAGAAGGATTGTCGGTATGCTTCTGTGTGGGCTCTAATCTCTCTGATTTTATCCTCATGGTGTCTTCGCGAGATATACGTAGGAGGGAGCAATATACTGCTTGCCTCTTCGGTGAAGGTATGTTCTCGAAAGTTTAACAAAAGCCCGTACGGAGCTACTGAGCGTCTCTCCTGCAGAGTCTTCCACTGGAGTTTATCTATCATCTCCGTAACGCTTTCGCGATTACTAAATGATCCTGTAACGAAGCGCGCTGCTCTCTCTTTTATCAACCCTATCTGGTGCAGATCCGACACCGGTGAGCAGTATTCAAGCACTGGGCGAACAAGTGTACTATAACCTACTTCCTTTGTTTTCGGATTGCATTTCCTTAGGATTCTTCCGATGAATCTCAGTCTGGCATCCTCTTTACCGACGATCAACTTTATATGATCATTCCATTTTAAATCACTCCTAATACCTACTGCCAGATAATTCACGGGATTAACTGCTTCCAGTCGCTGACCTCCAATATTGTAGCTAAATGATAAAGGATCTTTCTTTCTATGTATTCGCAGCACATTACACTTGTCTACATTGAGGTTAAATTGCCATTCCCTGCACCATGCGTTAATTCGCTGCAGATTCTCCTGCATTTCAGTACAATTTTCCATTGTTACAACCTCTCGATATACCACAGCATCATCCGCAAAAGGCCTCAGTGAACTTCCGATGTCATCCACAAGGTCATTTATGTATGATGTGAATAGCAACGATCCTATGACACTCCCCTGCGGCACACCTGAAATCACTCTTACTTCGGAAGACTTCGCTCCATTGAGAATTACATGCTGCGTTCTGTTATCTAGGAACTCTTCAATCCAATCACACAATTCGTCTGATAGTCCATATGCTCTTACTTTGTTCATTAAACGACTGTGGGGAACTGTATCGAACGCCTTGCGGAAGTCAAGAAACACGGCATCTACCTGTGAACCCGTGTCTATGGCCCTCCGAGTCTCGTGGACGAATAGCGCGAGCTGGGTTTCAGACGATCGTCTATTTCGAAACCCATGCTGTTTGCTACAGAGTACATTTCTAGTCTCCTCTACAACTTTCCTAAGAGAAAGTTCCGGTTCATTTTTTCTGTAGGACTGATAGGTTGGGTACAGTGAGCTTTCGCTCACTTACGAAAATCTTGAGCATGACATTTGAAGGCATTGCGAGTTGGATACAACAAAGAGATAGGGGCAGCTAGATCACCCTGTTTATACAAATTCAGTATTGTAATTTGTTGAGAAGGCACTCAGAACCTCTATACGACAGTCACCATCATTACGCTTACAGCGCTGCAGATCTCTGCAGGATGTATTGAAAGCAGAACTATGCGGCGCTCAGGTACTGGTCTCCACTTGGCCGCAGACCGCCGCTCTCCACGGACAATACACTGCACGCCGCTGTTCCCTCGGCAGGGCATAACTCTGAACCGCTCACTAGCCTTTGCAGTGGAGCGCCCTTCACCCTCCAGGCCGGCGGACGTTTATTGGTACAGGGGGAACTTGTCCAGGACGGGCAGCACGGAGCACGTCCACGTCGGACGCTGCGCTCGGTGAGCGCCGCAGACCAGCTAATTAAGCTTCGGCAGCAGTTGGGCGGGCAGCGAGCGACAGGTGGAACGGACAGTTCCGCAGTGCGGTCACCCACTACGTTAACGAGAGGTGCGCCTGAGCGATGTGCTGCCGAAGCGTCCGCAGCCGGGGACTGTACCGCCACGCTGCCGATACCGGGGCGGACGCTGGAGGCAGCGTTAACGTACTCTAATGGAAACGAGGCAGATGGAAAACAAGTACTAGTAAACTGTTCATTATTTCAAAAGTAATCGCAGTAACTATAAGATAATACATCCATTCCCCTGCAAGAAAAGACGGTGAATATCTTCATTGGAAAATGTTTGCGGTTAACTGCAAAACCATGATTGTCTCCAGGCGTGCACCTCTTCGTACGAAGCAAATCGACGGCCAAAAATACCTCTATCTTTCGTACGACTCCAAAAACATGGAATTCGCGTGGGAAGAGATGGGGACCGTATGGAGGATGTATAAGGACTTGCCAACGATACTTCTGCAGCGTGGTCTAAACAACGTTGACCGTACTTTGGTGGGCATTATCCTGCACCAGTTGATACCGTTCGTCAACATTCCTGGGCGTTTAGACTTGATGGCGCGATACAGTTTTCGCAAAAATGTCGACGTACCGCAGTGCGTTATTTGTGGTGCCATGATCCAGGAAGCCAAAGGTTGTGCACACTTAGGTCATCATGGCTCTCCCGCAGCTGGCATGCCTGTAATTCCAACTACGCTGCAGAAATGTCGCCACGAAGGCCTTACTCATCCTCGATACGGTGCTGATCACCATACTTTTGGAGCACTGAAGAGAGACATTCGTGGCCTTCGATTTCCTTCGAACAGGGTGTTGCACTCCTGAGTACAATCATGCAAGGGTGCCCATACGATAGGTTGTGGGGGAGGGTGGGGATCCAGTATCGGCGGGTATGGTTTATTTTAATATTTTGAAAGACGAATGATGACTTTAAAGAGCCGATAAAAGTGTCCCAGTTCCGATCCTCATAAAAACATGCGTAATACGGACTTGTAGAGCTTTCTTTTCTTTGTAAGTAAAATCACCTGTCTACACGATATTTTTCTTCCTTATCCCTAAGAGCTGAGGGGGAGGGGGGCAGGGAGGGGGGGTAGCGACGGCGACGGCCCTCTCTTGTCCCTTGGTATGGGCGCCCTTCCCAGGACAACGGCAAACATCTTCTCATGAAACCATTGACGGTCTCGTGTCACAGTAGAATACGTATATTAACCGTTATGGGGATTACCTCTGAAATAATAGACAATTTTCTTAAATCTTTTCCGTCTCTCTTCTTTTCATTTGTATACCTCTTATTCTCTCGCCATATTATAAGTCTGTGGGAGCTACACCATGCCTTGAGGACACGTTGGAGAGTCAGCAAGACGTACCAGAAAACCGCGCAGATCGTCGGAAAACGATAGCTCATTTCTGCCATTCTGTCACATTTCCACCCTTACTCGTCGTAAACTGCGATGATTCCATACAAACCCCTGGACCATACACATGACTTCATTCCTTAACACACTGACATGTCTGCAATGGGGATCACATACCCAGCTCGTACCAATTTTACACCATCCGCCAGTGTGCTCTTTAAAGGTCGACAAATTTTCTGTCAGTAGAGCGTCGTTGCAGGTGAACTGCCATATGTACTGAAGTGCCAAAAAGCCAGTGTAGGCATTGCGTATTCAAATACAGGGATGTGTAAACAAGACGAATACAGCGGTGTGGTCGGCAACGCCTGTATAAGACGACAAATGTCTGGCGGCGCACGAGCGACGGGACACAGCATCTCCGAGGTAGCAACGAGGTGAGGATTTTCCCGTGCGACCATTTCACGAGTGTACTGTAAATATCAGGAATACGGTAAAACATCAAATCTCCGAATCGCTGCGGCTGGAAAAAGATCCTGCAAGAACGGGACCTACGAGGACTGAAGAGAATCGTCCAAAGTGACAGAAATGCAACCCTTCCGCAAATTGCTGCAGATTTCAATCCTGGGCCATCAACAAGTGTCAGCGTGAGAACCATTCAACGAAACATCATCGATATGAGCTTTAGGAGCCGAAGGCCCACTAGTGTACGCTTGGTGACTGCACGGCACAAAGAATTACGACTCGCCTGGGCCCCTCGACGTTGACATTGGACTGTTGATGATTGGGAACATGTTGCCTAGTCGGACGGGTCTCGTTTCTACTTGTATCGAGCGGATGGACGTGTACGGGTATGGGGACAGCCTCATGAATCCATGGACTCCGCACGTCAGCAGGAGACTGTTCAAGCTCGTGGAGGCTCTGTAGTGGTGTGGGGCGTGTGCAGGTTTAGTGATACGGAACTCCTAATGCGTGTATGTACGTCTCTGACAGGCGACACGTACACCAGCATCGTGTCCGATCATCTTTATCAATTTATATCCATTGTGGATTCCGACGGACTTGGGCAATTCCAGCAGGACAGTGCGACACCCCACACGTCCAGAATTGCTACATAATAGCTCCAGGAACACTCGTCTGAGTTTAAACACTTCCGCTGGCCACCAGACTCCCCAGACATGAACATTATTGAGCGTATCTGGAATGCCTTCCAACGTGCTGTTCAGAAGAGATCTCCACCCCCCACCCCTCCCCCCCCCCCCCCACTTGTACCATCTTACGGATTTATGGGTAGCCCTGCAGGATTCATTGTGGCAATTCCTTCCAGCACTGCTTCAGACATTAATCGAGTCCATGCCACGTCATGTTGCGGTGGTTCTGCGTGTTCACGGGGGCCCTACACTATATTAGGCAGGTGTACTAATTTCTTTAGCTCTTTAGCTTAGCTGCAGTGACTTTACTCTTTACATTCAAGTATGATACGTTGTTAGAAGTCTGTCAGATTATACTCAAACACGAGTTCCATATTTCTTGACTCTATTCGATGGTGCCCAACTCTTTTGTATTTTTAGAAGAAAGTTCAGACGTATGGAACATGCAACGGTTCCAAACTACCGACTGGCATTTAGACGTCACTTCACTGTCATGACTTACGCCAGTGGTAAAAATTCACAAGACGACCTGGTTCCATTTCCACAGCGATCCGAAGCTACCAGTGTTCTCTTTTAATTGGATGACTAATATGTCGTCTGGTGGCTTATTTTCATGGAACCTTCGCATTTTGCTGGTTCTCATTACTTTATTCCTCCGTACACGTATCTTCATTGCTTACTCCTTCATCGCTTTTTTTATTACGAACCAGTGTTCGCCTCCCTAGATCATAGGGAAAGGCGGCTTGTGCCCCTGACCAGCGGAGAATCCACCAGTGCGACAACACGTGCTAACAGCCAAGCCGACCAGCAAGGAAGCGCCCTGGGGAGAAAGCGCGGCTTTCCGCGGAGATCGTAAAAACCGTAATCGATGCTTCGAGCTGAAACGCCGGTCGCCTTCTCAACGCCTGCCCGGCCAGTGTCTTCGTGCGGGGTTGCGGCACTTGAAACTTGCAGGCCTCATAAATCTCGCATCCTGCTTATGAGCATCTGCCGTTGACATCAGCTCTCCCATCACCGTGGCGAGGTGATCTGAAGGTCCCTCCGCACCACAGTTCCCTCCGTGTGGCAGACACTCTGCTCTTTCGAAAAAGAAGAAAAATGCTTCAGTCTCTCATTGTAGCAGAATCTCTCTTCTCACCACGAGTTTGGTGCATCACTACAATAAAAGATGAAATTGTGATAACTTTTCGGCATAGCTATTTCGCTTCAAGTATACGTAGCTTTTCACAGTACTAAAAAAAAAAAATATTCATAATAATGTTCATCATACACCAATAACCCACTACCTAACTTATTAGTGGGTCCTACAATTTACTACAATGTTAAATGCAGCGAAACGTATAGTAGTGTTTAATTAATTATAATGGGCAACTATACACATTATTTATTCTACTGGGAACTACGAATTACACTACTATTCTGCTGCACTACACCACTGCAGCGTTACAAGTGTGCCAGCACAAATATAAACCTACTTTTGTGACAGTGAGCTAACCCCTGGGGGCATGCCCCTGGCACTGGGCTGGCCGTGAAAACTGTACTATCGCTGCATGATCCTAAATTAATGGTTGCAAGAAAACTATTTCTACTACACTACAGCTATGACTAACTATCTTAATAACCTAATGCGGTGTCCTTCATCGGTGGGAGACGCATCTCCCTCCCTCCGTGACGCGGCGAATTCCGACGGTAATAGCGATCGGCCGGACCACGTCCCGGCGTCCCGGCGTAGTTACTTGTTTTACCAATCCACCACTTTCATAGATGATTCCTCGGATATTCCCTTAATATCTACGTGGTAACCTCGTTAGCCAAGCTGTTGAGGATCTCAGAGGTGTTCTCATGTCTTAGTAGGTGATAAGTATCGTGATTTGGTAATGGTCGCCTCAAATCGGCTGCCACATCATCATGTATGAGGCACTCAGAGACAACGTGGTCCGGTGTGCCTTCCAAGGATCCACAATCATACGAAGGCACTGCCTGCTTCCCAAACCGACACAGATACGCCCTATAGGACCTATATCCTGTGAGGAAGTGCAACAGACCCCTGCTAGGTTGAAAATAAGTAAGTTTCAGTCGTTCTGAAATGATTTGTAAAAATTTATATGTCCTGCGTCCCGTCCAGTCAGTCTCCCAGGCCTCTTGCCATAATTGCCCCCCCCCCCATCCGTCCCCCCCTGCCCTAGTCGTCTGATCGCAATTTTGTCCTCTACCTGAACCCCCGCAATCTCCGTCGTCTTTTCAATTTTCCCCCTCTTTATCCACTACCAGCCTGCCTGCTCCCGTACTTTAATGCCACGTTGACAGAGCCTCATTCTCACTAGCAGGGCCCCGCCTGGACTTGGTCTGTATGCCTCAGTTGCCCTCATCAACATATTCCGCTTCACTCTCCGTATAGCTATGGTGGGCACGACCATCGTGAACCTGTGCACCCAATCTTCGGAGTCGTAACCCACGATCGAGGTGGGGCTACTATTGAGATATAGTTGGCTTAGATTGGCGGAAGGTGAAATCTTTTGTATCCATTTCCAATACGATTGTTCAGTACCTCCACCGACGGTCTCGATATGTGTGGCAAAGTTCCATCTCTCGTCGACGATGACGCCCGGAAATCGAACCTCTAAACGCCGAAGAACGGATTATCCATCAGTTTTGACGACTGGGGTTCTCACTAGTTGCCTTTTAACAGTAGATATGTAGACCTATTCGCGGTAATCTTTATCCTAGCTTTCCGGCATTACTCAGATAGCAAGGATACCGCACGTCCTATCTTTGGTTCTACATTCTCGCGGCTACGGTCGCCTACCAGCAGGAGGAGGTCGACTGCGTAGGATATCGCCTCTATCACGTTTTCAAAGTACTAACGTAATTTCATCTAACGCGAAACTTCCCGGCAGATTAAAACTGTGTGCCGGACCGAGACTCGAACTCTTGATCGTTTACCTTTCGCGGGCAAGAGCTTTACCAACGATCTACCCAAGTGCGACTCGCAGCTGGTCCTCACAGCTTTACTTCCAGGAGTGCTAGTCCTGCAGGTTTGCAGGAGAGCTTCTGTCGTTTTGGGAGGCAGGAGACGAGGTACTGTTCGAAGTAAATCTGTGAGGACGGGCAGTGAGTCGTGCTGGGGTAGCTCAGCTGGTAGAGTACCATGTCGCGAAATGTAAGATCCCGAGTTCGCATCTTGGTCTGGAACGTAGTTTTAATCTGCCTGGAAGTTTCATGTCAGCTCACACTCCACCGCAGAGTGAAAATTTTATCCAGACCTTGCCCTGACTTTGACATGCTTTGGAAAACATAAAAAAACTTCTCATAGTCTCAGCTCTTTTGCTACCAGTATGCTGTTCTGTCCCATTTTACTGTTTATCTCATCTCGCCTACACAGACATGTGCCATCCAGTGTGTTACTTCAGGCTCCCAAAATTTCTGATACCCGTCTGTCTTGTTTCTAAGCGTACACGGACTGACAAAGAAAATGAAAAACCCCGAAGACAAGGCCGGATGTCAACTTCATATACGTAAACACGATCGGTGGGTGTGTAAATGGTTAGAGTTGCAGTTTGTCTGTGACATGGAGGGCGGCAAGCAGAGTGCGTTCGTATTTTTCGAGTTTTTTTGTTATTACCAAGCCTGGTAGGGCGGGAACAGCGACAGATATTGATTTATCGTCTTTGAGGACAGTGTTATGAGACGGTGACAGAGTTTGAAACGGGGCTCACTGTGGATCCAGTTTGTCTCACAGCATCCAGGTTTGTGAGACATTTGAATGTCAATTCCATCCCAGCGTCAGTACCCAGGATATCAAGGATCAGTTGTCGGCCAGCTTGTCTCAAGAGAGGACACAACGGCTTTATGGCATCCTTTCCAGCCGAATCAATGGATGCACTCAGGCCAGAGGGTGTGCAAAGACGTGAGTTCACACTGCCGAATTCTTTGCACATCTGAATCGATTTTGTAGTCACTGAAATAGCGTCACATACAATCTGTGCCCTCGGTTTCATTTCGTTTCCTCGACCCCTTCTGGGTGTTCCACTTTTTTATATGAATGTGAAGAAATTCGACATGACGGTGGTTATTGGATGACATTTTGCGATTTTCATTATGGTGTACCGCAATAACAATCTCTATAATTGCTTCGTTCAACTTTTGGCAGTCAATCGCATTCAGAAACGACTTTTTGCAACTGATTTACAGAATTTTTTCGAGATCTTACTTCCATAACCGATATATTCCGTGACGGTTAAACAAAAATAAGTTGTAGCTTCACAAAACATGTATGCTATGGGAAGTATGAGCGAAGATTATTTTCATCCGACTTACCCGTAAACAAAACCTTCCTTAAGCTTAAAATGTAGACTGCACCACATTCTGTGCCAGCTGACAGAAGAAAATGCAAAATAAAAATTCGATCGAAGAAATGCAATATAGGTATAATATATCGTAACTGGAGACAAAACTTCCATATATGCAGACTGTACTGAAATTAATAACAGTGGGTTATTTCGCGAAACACTTGCAAGAAAATGATTGCTTCTTTCTTTGATTACACTGAAAATGTCGCGTGCGATGCCTTGGAAGCTCTATGACTAGTTCATGCTAAACCATATTCAACCGTTTGTTTACCACAAGTCGTCGATGAAATCAGGAAAAACAACCGTCGTCTTTATCATGAGAACGTCAGAGGTCATACGAAAGTCAAAAAATTCATTATTTGACGCAGAAAATCATCAAATTAAGACATTCCTGGCCACTTTTGCCAGGTTTATAGCTTAACGAATTCTTGTTGTTTCCTTGTGACGAACAAAAAATGCAGAGAGGGAGATTTTTGTCGCCTTTAGAAACTGCTGAGTTCTCCTAAAGCCATGCTGTAGAGTTACCATCAAAGTCGGAATAACGTTTTCAGAACTGGTTCGAACGCATGAACGATTGAGGAACAAACTAATTTGAACCAAATCAATGCTTTGCTTTCACAGTTTTGTAAAATCTTAACACGCTGCCTAGTAGATATGGAACAAAATACTTTACAAACACACACCTCACGAGTCTCACTCACTGAGCATATTCGATACGTGGTACGGCCTGAAACATTCACATCCGATCATTTGATCCTTTCCTCAAAATACTGAGTTTTGATTTACTGAATACAATTTTTAATATAAAACCTTTTGTTGCATAGACTGCAATTCACATTACACAATTTAAACATAATGACTAGTTTAGATTGCATACAATAACCATCTTCACATCATTGAAATAGTAAAAACGAGTTAGTTATGCATTGAAAAACATCATCATTAGCATACAATGACACACATCCGTATTATGGGCTTACAAGACGACGACAGTATACCGTTAAAAGCGTCACCAGGAGCAAGGCAGGTTGTAAAACAGTTTCGCAAGATGCAGTTAATAAAAAAGGAAAATGGCCAGTTGAATAAGTAAAATTTGCATCAAACGCCCATGATAATGCAGTTGTGCAGCAGATATCATAGTGCGACTAATATGCCTAACGTTAACAAGAACTTTCAGTTCTGTAGCCTGCTTTACGAAGGAATGATCCATCATGGCGATTACAATTGTCACCCTTACAATATGTGCAAAAGTCGATGCTTAAAAGTAAAACACCACAAGCCCAACCAATCTGGCAAGACACGTCAAAACTAAGAGCAGTATCAGGTTTCACTTAGTTTTAAATCGTCTACGACCTGTACATATTATGTTCCAAAGCTGTAGAGGAAAATTCACGAGAATAAGTATATCCATTGATCCTTAGTTTCTAGGTTAATAATGAAGTAAAATTAAAAGAGCATAAACATGTAACAAATGTTCCTATTGTCCTCGTACACCTACACAGTTTCTGTAGTCAGTAAATGGAAGACCGAAATGCGTCCGATTATCGTCTCGAATAGTTTCATTCATACATTTTCTTATCGAAAGAGGCGCACATATTGAGACGGTGGTTCTGGTGGTGTGCAGCTATCCGTAGCCCTTAGGCCTAGCCCGATGGATGACATGCCTTACAAGAAGTTCTTTGGTTTGCGGCAGCCAATCAGACGGCTTGCCGTGGGAAATTTCTTTGGTGTGGTCCATTGTCTCGTGGTCTGGCCTCTTATTCGTGTCTTGGTTCTACTCGGGCAAGCAGTCGCAGATTGCAGTTTCACACCCAGCTGCCACAAATCTGCTGGCGAGTTCGCAACATGCTGTCGGCTTAACCAGCGACTTGCACATGCAGTCAGCTACATTCATATGGGACAGACTTGTTTTTCCGATGTCGTGGTTAGGTATGGCAAATCTTTGGTTCCTACTTGGCATTCTGCTGCAAAGGGAACTTAGCTTTTGTGGATGGGTTTTAGTCGCGAGTCCACGCAGAGTCAACTATTCATACATTCTGATGCCAAGCATTACTAAAGCCCATTCCCAGTTACTTATTAGGAAATCTGCTGTTGATGTATTGTAAGACGTCGTGGTCTCCTGACCTTCATTGTTTACATATTCCGCCCTCACAATCATATTCCGCACATCGAGACGCTTCATTCGAACCCAAACTCTATAAGATAAAGTCAATATTGTATGAATTCATGTAAACGATATGCAAATAACTAATAAATCACAAGTGCACATCGTGGTTGAAATACTCGAGGCTTGCGTACACACACACACACACACACACACACACACACACACACACACACATTCAAGACACGACGGTCACAAAAGCTTTTAGTTTGGGAGAGGCAAACACCGCACGCCAGGACGCCGGTCCCTTCAGAGGTTTTCACAGGGGACATATACGTCGGCCGGCGGCCACCCGTGGAGCGGACAGTGTGTGCCCGAGTGAAAGGGGGAACGACCCCGTGTTTGACTTAAAAGCAAATTTCGCTACATTGTGTGGGAGCGCCCAACCTACGCATTCTCTACAAATATAGCAAGCAGTTTCAGAGATTTTCACAGGGAGACTGCAAACGCCGAATGCCGATGTTACAGATTTCTGGGTTGGTCGCCTTAAACGAAACGTCATTCTCCCGTTTTAGAAGAGCAATGCTGATTGGGAGACGATATTTCTGACGCCTTGAGCTGAAGGAGTAATGGAAGAGACCGAAAGATATACCCCTTCATGTCTGACGTGGAGAGGGGCCATTCCGTTGTCGCTCTTGGACCGAGATCACGTAACGAGAGCGTGTGCGCTCGTACGTGTATTCAAAGAGCGAGGAACAAGTGTCTCCTCAGTACTTCACTGGGAGAGCACCTCTGTCGAGAGCGAATCTGAGTGCGACTCTCTATTGAGTCCTTGCGATTAAGCGTTGTTCACTGTGTTGGCCGCCACACTTATTGTGTGGTGTGAACGGACAGAATTATAGTTAGATGCCTGCGAGCGAATTTTTGAGTGGCATCGCGGTGGACTGGTTAGCTGACCGGTGTACCACACCAATACTTAGACTAGGGGTGAATCGGAATCCTAGGTGTAGGGAGAGTTTGATTGGCGAAGGTCAATCCAGATTGAACGAGAGTTATCTTATTTGCCAGCAGCGAGCAGTGCAGACAGCAGTCATCGCAGCTTACGGTATTGTGCGCTACAGCTCTTGCGAGCCCCATATTTCCTCCACAAGAGTACACTTCACTGCATTTCATACACGACAGCCTCGACCATACTTAGCAACATTCTAACGGATAATTATTCAAGTTGAGTAGGCATGGCTCTCGGCCATTCTGCCAAGTCAATAACAATCTTAAACTTTGTATAGAAATTTCATTAGCGAATTCTATCATTGAGAGGTAACTTCATATTTCGAAAAGAACCCAGATATAACTTGTTCAATTCATAACTAAAAGTGCCATTGTGATTTCTCAGAATTTTTGGGAAATAAATAATAACTTTCGTTCGTTTCATGTTTTTCTTACACTAACTAGCACAACTCCAGTACCCAAGTATCCCACTAGTTACGTAAGAAATTTCGTGAATTTTTGTGTCATTTCCTTACAGCGGACGACTCCAGAAGATATTTAGTGCTGAAAGTTTTTCAGGCATTTCTCTTTAGAACGTTAGGAGCGTCTGTCTGACTTCTGTAGTAGTGTGGGGGTGGAAACTGCATCTTGCAGGAGCCACAGGGTAAAGGGTACAACTCAGATTAATCCGTTGCACAGAGTGACAGAATAGCACCCACACGCTCACAGTATTTATTTTCTACTGAATAATCGCTGTAATTTTCCGCTACTATGAGCTCATGTAAGTTCACAGTCTGGAACACGCCACTCAATGATTCCATGCCCTCTTTAATTACAACGCCTTTCGCTAATGTCTTGTACATTCCACTATGCCATGAGTATTATACAGGACGCCCATAATTAAAGTTCCAGTTTAAAAACGCTGAAAGGGAGGGCATCGCTTATCGTAGGGCCGTATTTTTTCGAGGAGATGAGTCGTGTGAATCCTGTTGCCTATACCGTCGCTGGTAAACGATAAAATAGTCTTTTCTGCACCAACGTCATTTCAGCCCTTCAACGGTGTGAATGTGTGAGTAGAATCATTTTTATGCAAGAGGACACTCTGCACAGCCAGTGAAGCAGCTGCTGCAGAGGCGTTTCGGAAATGGTAGTTATCAGCCGTCATTACCCTATAGGCTAGCCGTCCAGATCACCTGATCTTAAACCGTGTGACTTTTGGCTGTTGTGTTCAGCGCTCCAATTAGAATGTAACTGAACTGAAGGCACGAATTGTGCAACGCACTCTGAACGTGACACAAAAGGCACTCCGATATGTTGTGGCACTAGCTGTTTCTTGATTACAGCTTGTGGCAGAAAAGAGCACGTTGAACATGTATTGCGCCAATCTCACGATAATTAGAAACCGACGTCATTTAGTTTTTGATTCGTATTTTGGCCCCAGCACAATTACAATTCGATATCATTTTGTCCGTTTATGCTGTTTTTGGCCTGAGGAAAGCTAAAACTTGATTTTTCCCGTTAGATATGGTACGACTTCACCGTGCCGGATGGGTTCACCTGACTAACAGTGCTACATCTGTTGGGTAGCGAACTTGGGCAGTCGCGCACATCGAACAGTGCTGATTCTGTAACGTGCAATCCAAACCTTGGATCGCCGTATTGCGATTCATGTGTCATGTGCGGCCGACCGCAATTCCTTTAAGACACTATCTTTTGGCACAAGTCAAACTGTACAAACATGTCATTAACGCGACATCCACTGGCGTAACTATTTCGTGATCTCTGCTCCCACTTAAGTCCACTTACTCCCCTCGTAGTACTAATTAATCGTTTATTTCTGAGACTCCTGAGTCTGTTTTCTATTGCGCTTCCAAAAGTTAACTGTTGTCGACACGTGAATTATACTCAGATGCTTTTTCACTATGGCTTGTCGGAAAAACCGTTGTAATCATTCGCATGTAATTCATACTTTGGTTTGAGTAGCTAATATCACTTAAGACAATAGGTAGTTTGAAGAGGTGCAGAAAGAACTTACGGACATACCTAATAAGATACATATAATTTCAGTCTACAGATAAAGTTTAAGCTGCTAAGAGTCTAGCCCGCATTCCACCAAGAAAATTTTCACCTCCCACGAATTTTGGTTTTAAAATTACTGTATTCCATCTCCCCCATCTCGAAACATGTGAAACGCAAAATATCAGTAACAGCTCAAAACCGAATGATTTTCGGGCGTTTTAGCTTAAATTAGGCAGTTGTATGTACTGATGTTCATGTTTTCTTAACTTAGGGAGCTGTACGCAATAAGGGTCACGTTTACTCTGATGTTTAATTCTTCACCTTTCTGTTCTGTCGGATTTAGAATCTCTCCGTAGCTGAACGATTAGAGTGTCTGAATCTGAAGCAGAGAACCCACATTCGGTTCCCAGTACTGCCAGTAACGCTTTGTTAATTGAAAAAGTTAAACGGGTACACCTAGCCTCTGGTCTCCACATCAGAAGGTATTTGAGTAAGAGGTAGCGGCTCCAAGCTCTGGAAAGCTGACAACGGCTGGGAGAGCAGTGTGCTGACTTTACGCCCCTTCATAAGGAATTTAAATGTCGCCATATTTGGAGTACACAAATATTTCTGATGTTCAGGATGATAAAGTGTATGGAAGTACTGGTTCGTAAAACTAAGAGCGGAAAAATGCTCTTATGGTTCGTTACACTTGGCCCTTGTTCCTGCAAGTCAATGAGAAGCTGTTCCTTGCAGTCAAAGGGGAAGGTCCTCGTGGCTTTACCAGACTTGGTGTGAACGGCTTTGGAGTTTCTTTCGTGTAGTGGGTCCATGTACTTCAATTGTTGCCTCTGATGCTTGGTGTTCTGCTCAAAGTGATGACACCAAGGTTCATATTCCTCGAAAATAATGGACAAGAAAGGATATTCTTCATAGCGATAGCGTTCCAGGTGATGCAGTGGTGTCGACTTTGTGTTCAGTCTCTGCTACTTCGTCATACAGTTGAGAATCCATTGCACACACCTTTTCCGGAATTTCAGATGATCTCTCATGATGGCGTGAGCTGTACCGTGCCCAACATGATCCGAATGTCTTCCCCTGTCCGCCGTCGGTCATTTATGACGGCAGAATCCACCGCAGCAAAGGCATAAGCAGTACTGTTACTACGGGCCCACCCTAGCCACCTGCTGTGCTTCGAAGACACACGACCTTCTCGAAATCGTATGTACCACGCACACACACGCGCACGTGACATACTGTGTTCGCCGTACACAGCAGACATTCGGACTTGAATTTGCCGTCTGACACTTCTTCCGCAGTCAGAAACCGCACCACAGCTCGCTGTTCCTCTTCCTCGGCATCTATGGTGAAGTCAAACACTCAAACGATTGGCTGACCTCACGTCTAAGACGTTATATAGTCGTTACATAGTCCGTACCGTTTTCATTTGTGTGCCACTTACAGTTTTGAACGCAGTTCTTCCGAAACACTTAAAATGAAATATCTGTTGAGATTTTATATCGTATTGTATAGAATCCTGATGTAGTAGCACACTCATAACAGCCTCATTAAATTTAAATAATTCATTATAAAATAATGCTGTATTGCGAATTTTAAGCTTTGCAACTTTACTGGTCTCACTGCAATAATTGAATTGCTGTATGTACCCTTTCTCTATAAGGAATAACAGGAGAAGGGTGAAATTAATCATTTAATCACTACCATGCCCAGAATATAATATAATCAAAGAAAATTGTTATATGGCAAGTTTAATAGAAATTATTTTTGTAGTCTACGTGTTTCAACGTCAGTTTCTGTGTCTCTTTAATGGAGTAAAATATTACAAATCTGGCGTATTGGTTCACAGCTGGTAGCAGCAGGAGGCAAATCTTAAATTTTCTTTCAATACAGGTTAATTCTTACAACAAGGCACAAAACAGCAACGATTCGCTATTGTTAATGCTTTTTATTAACACCCAGTGTCACCGCTCCTGGTTTGGACCCGCCAAGTCGATCATCGGGTAGCTGGTCACGTTTAAAATTACATTAATCTTATCCTGTACATCTGATTATGGCTGATTTTTGTTGTGGCGAAATTCCGATGGGATGGGGGTTCCGTAGAAAAAAGGAAAGGATTACTTCACTGGAATAAACCTGTGAAGGAACTTTCCATCATTTCTGCTCTAGGAAGCACGACCACCCCAAGGCATTTTCGCCGTCTGTTTGATTAAAACGCTTCTACTAGCGCTATTTCTGTGTTAGCGCGTCACTACGGTTCAAATCACACACAATAGTAAAAAACATAACCGATACATAACTCTGACACGTTCTTGTTGTTGTTGCTGTTGTTGCCTCAAGTCCTTGATGCAGTTCTCCTTACTACTCTATCCTGTGCAAGCTCCTTCATCTCCGAGTAATTACTGCAACATACATCCTTCTCAATCTGCTTAGTGTATTTATCTTTTGGTCTCCCTCTACGATTTTTACCCTCCACGCTTCCCTCCAGTTCTAAATTGCCTTGATGCCCCAGATCGTGTCCTACCAACTGATCCCTTCTTTTAGTCAATTTGTGCCACAAATTCCTCTTCTCCCCAACTCTATTCAGTATCTCCTCATTAGTTACGTCACCTATCCTCTAATTTCAGCATTCTTCTGTAGCACCACATGTAGAAACCTATTGTCTTCTTGTCTAAACTATTTACCGTTCATGTTTCACTTCCGTTCGTGGCTGCACTCCGCAAAAATACTTTCAAAAAAGACTTTCTGACTCTTAAGTCTACAATAAATATTAGCAAATTTCTCTTTTCAGATACGCTTTCCTTGACATAGCCAATGTCTACATTTTATATCCTCTCTGCTTCGGCCATCATCAGTTATTTTGCTCCCCAAATAGCAAAACTCATCTACTGCTTTAAGTGTCTCATTTCTTAAGCTAATTCCCTCAGCATCACCTGATTTAATTCGACTACATTCCATTATCCTCGCTTTGCTTCTGACTCACTGCGTGATCGAAAGTATCTGGATACCCATATGTAATGCAGACTTCACCACTAGATGTCACTAAAGGCGGACGAGCCAACATAGGACGAGGCAGTGGGGAGGGGGGAGTACTACGTCGTCAGCAGGGAAGAAGTAAGAGAAGAGAGAGAATTTGGCTCTTTATTTGCCAGACATTGATAGGACTTTTAGGTATCCTTACTGCACTTCATTTGGTCTTCCAATAGCAGTGCCTGCCATTTGTGGTACCTGCCCATCCCATCTCAGAAAACCCTACTCTCAGAAACTGTTTGCTTAGCTTCTTTAACTTATTATAATAGCAGGATGTGAGGACTGTATCCTTACAGTGTACAAAATATCCAAGTACAACAGATCAGCATGTTAGTAATTCTCATCACAAAGTTGATGTCCAAACAGTCAATGAGTGGTGATAGTAAAATGGCCAAAATCTGAAATTGTGCAGTAGTGCCACAAAAAACTAAAACTCAACAACTGAAGGGTGTGGAATCATCAAGAACTTATTACTGCAGAATGTTAAAAGGCACATAACAATGCATTGTCTGTTGTTTGCTGTTGCTGTTCGTATATGCCATGCTGGATAAGGAAACGTGTAGAGAAATCTGCGAAACACCATTTTTTAGTTTTGTTATCAGCTAAACATTTTTCGGCACTTTATGTGCCGTCTTCACTGGGATTTATTATTTTCTTTCTGCAACTTCTCGTGTTGGTTATATGAAGAGTGGAAATAAAAAGCTTCTAAGCGCAATTCTTCTAGTGATATGTTTTCGGTACTCTTTTCCTTTCCCCTAAACTTGTTGTAAGTATCATATGCAGAAAATATTTCAAATCGTCATTACCCAATAGCACATGTTCTTGCTCAGTGCTTCCCACTGGTGTGCAAAATACAAAAGCCATGAGAAATGGCTTTATTTACTTCAGTTCTACCAGTTACAACATTACTGTATTTACTGGACTTGTATTACCACGATAAAATGTTGTGCTTCAGTATTAATGGCATTTGAAACGAAAAATTTCGTATTGGTACTCAGAAGCAATGGAATCTAAGAAGTCCCCAATAAATTACTTACTCTCTAGTTTATTTCATTGTTTTTGCAGTGAAGGAACATAATTCTGTAGTATCAGAATACCCTCTCAATTGTTTTTGGCATACAAGCAAGTTACGTACATACAAAGATATAGTCTCTTTTGAGTCTCCTGACAATGTGAAATTTGGCACTTAGAATGTTTCACGGTTCCTCTCTTCATACAAATTTTTGACTCGTAGGTATTTGCACGCGCAAAAGAGTGTTCATTTGCTGACATAAATACCTTTGAGTCAAAAATTAGTATCACCTACACAACCGTAAACATATAATAATAACTGTTCATAAAAATATTAAGATAGTAAATAAAGTGCTGAAACATGTTTGAGTAATAAGAAGAGTTTAAAACGGTATCTTGCATAAGGCGGAATTCCTTTCCAGTTTGAAGAAGCATTCATTAATCCATCTCCACTGACTGCATTAGGAACAGTACATTCATCGCAACGTGACTTCCCTTGGGACACATCACTGAAGTAGGAGCCGAGAGGAACCGCAAACGTGGCAACAATGTTGCTCTGGAGCATTATGGGACAAAATAAATTTATTACCTCTGATGCTAAGTGCTAATTAATTCCGTTGGAGATAATTTATTTCCTTTCCCGACACGCCGCTTAGTACCCGAGTCTGCAGCGATGAAGAAACGGTGGGCCAATTTTGTGGCCCCGTACAAACCAGCCGTCGGAGAGAGAAGATGGATGACGGAGAAATTCCGTGTCAAGCTGGTGTGGGTTGTGCTGCTGTAGACTGCGAGTGGAAAGCTTTAGGGAAATGCGGCGCTGCTCCGTGCAGTTAGATTGGATTAAAAGTCTTAACGGGAGCAGCTTCGTCCGTCTGCTTGCTGTCTCTAGGGAGCGGGTGGTTTTTCATAACTGCTGAATGGAGCTTTGTCATCCCGTACTCCTGGCTTGGAGATAGCGTCTCCGCTCCGTAAATCACAGGTCGAGGTTACCCTCCTCGTTTCGCTCATCAATATCGGCTTTAAATGCGTCTTCTCTGTGTATCGCCTCTAAATACAGACTATTTCACGATTGTTGGAACAAATTAAACAGATGAGGAAAGGACAATGAAGCAAGTAAATAAACCTAATAAACATAGTTTCTGAAACTCGTGATTTCCCCGATACGACGCATACACAAGTGGAGCCATGCCAGTTCTACTACACTATTAACAGCCCAGGCTATGCTCTGAAGGAAGTTCCTAATGTTGAAAGGATGCGTATGTAATACATCCATGATGTTGCACCAGCACGCTTTCATGTGGTTGTTCAGAAATATGTAGCATGAACCTCCGACAAAATCTTAATTCGCCAACACAAAGACCTCCCAGGTGTCGCGTTTTGAGCTCGTAGGGTTTTAGTATATGGGGATATCTCAAGGCTACGCCGTATTCCAGTCCTGCTTATAGTGTCTACGAGCGGAACGCATTGTGGACGATCATTAGCGCATACTGAATACGACTGGGATTTTTGAACGTACAAGGGCATCGAGGAAAGTAATGGAGCCGGCTTTGACATAAATGATGCCTGTGTGGAATACATATTGTAGTATTTGCCCTCAAGTGCATATTTCGAGTTTTGATCTCTACATCTGCCACTACTTACATACTCCGCAAACAGCCGTATGGTGAGCGACTGATGGTACCCTATACTATTACGAGTCACTTCGTGTCCCGTTCCACTTGCAAACAGAGCTACGGAAAAATGACTATCTATATTCCTCGGTACGAGCTGTAGTCTATAATTCTCATTGGTGGCTGTAGAATCGTTCTAGAGTCGGTTTCTTAGAATTTGCTCAATACTACTACTCGAAAAGAACCTTGCCTTCCCTCCAGGGATTCCCATTTGAGTTCTCGAAGCATCTCCGTGATACTTGACTGTTGCTCGAACCTATTGATAACAAAACTAGCAGCACCCCACTGAATTGCCTCGATTTCTTTCTTTAATCCAACCTGGTGCGAACACAAAACACAAACAGCAGTCAATAATGCGTCGCACTGTGGTCCAATGTGCGGTCTCGTTTAAGGATTGTCCACACTTACCTAAAATTCTCCCAGTAAACCAAAGTCGACCATTCTTCTCCCCTACGACAGTCCTTCCATGTTTATTCCATTTCAAACTTACTTCCAACATTACGCCTACATATTTACACAATGTGACTGTGACAGGCAGAAACCTACTAATGCTGTATTTGAAAGTTATGGGTTTGTTCCTCCTAATCACCTTCACTGCCTAACGTTCTTCTAGATTTAGATCTGGCTTTCATTCATCACACCACGTAGATATTTTATCTAAACCTTCTTGTATCCTACAGCCACTGAACGACAACGCCTTCCCACACACCACACCATAGCATCTTCAGAAAACAGCCACAGACTGCTGATTACCGTGTCCTCCATTTATGTACCGGTACTTAGAAAATAACGGCGGTGCTATCACACTTCCCCGGAACACTCCCGAGGATATCCTTGTCCCTAATGAACACTCGTCGTCGAGGGTAGTGCACTGGGTTTTGTTACTTAAGGACTCTGCGGCCTCTGACATGCCTGGAAACTATTCTGTATGCTCGTACCTCCGTTAACAGTCGACAATGTGGCACCGTGTCAAATAGTTCACGTAAATCTAGGGATATGGAACCCGTCTTCATCCATAGGCTCTCACGTGAGAGAAGAACAAGCTACGTTTCGCACGAACGATGCTCTCTAAAACCGTCGTGATTTGTGTACAGAAGCATTTCCCTCTCAAGGAAACTTACACGCCGGCCGGAGTGGCCGTGCGGTTCTAGGCGCTACAGTCTGGAGCAGAGCGACCGCTACGGTCGCAGGTTCGTATTCTCCTTCGGGCATGGATGTGTGTGATGTCATTAGGTTAGTTTGGTTTAATTAGTTCTAAGCTCTAGGCGACTGATGACCTCAGAAGTTAAGTCCCATAGTGCTCAGAGCCATTTGAACCACAACATTATGACAACCTGCTTAATAGCTTCTTTGTGCCTCTTTGGAACGAAATACATCACTGATTCTGCGTATCAGGGATCCGACAGTTCGTTGATAGGTTTGTGGAGGAATGTGGCAATAGATGTCTACGCAGAGGTCATGTAATTCGCGTAAATAACGGGCCGCTGATTTGCGTAGCGCCGGCCGCGGTGACCGTGCGGTTCTATGCGCTTTAGTCCGGAACCGCGCCACTGCTACGGTCGCAGGTTCGAATCCTGCCTCCGGCATAGATGTGTGTTATGTCCTTAGGTTAGTTAGGTTTAAGTAGTTCTAAGTTCTAGGGGCTGATGACCTCAGATGTCCCACAGTGTTCAGAGCCATTTGAACCATTTGCGTAGCCCGATAGCAACCGAGATGGGTTCCATAGGATTTACATCAGGCTAATTTGGTCGAGAAGACATCAACGTGAGCTGACTATAATGCTCTTAAAACCACTGAAGCACGTTCTGCCTCAAGGACACGGACAATTACGCTTCCGAAAGGTGACATAGCCATCGCGGAAGACACAAGCACGAAGATATACAGGTGGTTCGCAGCTACCAGCGTGTCTTCGATTACTAACACAGGTCCCATGCAAGCTCAAGAGGATGTCTCCCATAGCATAATACTGCTCCCACCAACCAGCGCCCGTGGTGTGCTGCACGATTTGAGCCGCCGTCCACCTCGATGACGGCCTTTGTGGAGACGACAAGCGACCAAGGGTAGCAAAATGTGATTCATCCGGAGAGCCGACAAGTTTCCATTAATCGACGATCGAATCCCAATGGTCTCGTGCCCACTGTAATTGACGATGGGGTTAGGTCAATATACGAGTGTCTGCTACGGAGACCCATGTTCAATAATGTACGACAAACGGTGTGCTCCGAACCTCTTCTGTGTGCACAAATATCCTGCGCTTTCGTTAGAAATTTCCGAGATCTCCATCTACCCTATTTTACAGAGCAGAGAAACCTCTGAGCCTGACGCCCTGTGAAGAGTCCTGGACGTCCTGCCATTTAGCGCCTAGTGGCAGTTTCACTGTCCTCCTAACACTTTCTGTAGATTCTCACGAGAGTAGCACGTGAACATTCGACTATCTTTGCCGTTTTCGAAATATTCACAGGCTATGCGGAATAATAATCAGCCCTTTATCAAAGCTGCTTATCTCAATGGATTTCTCCGATCGCAGCCCATACCTCCGCTAGGAAGATCCCCCGCCCGTGTCTGCTCCACTTAGATACTTCTGTTACCGCGTCACATGTCCGCAACGCCACCAGGTGGCATTCGACGTTGGGGTGTGTTGGCTAATTAGCGTATTTTATTCGGACTGAAAATATGTTCAAGGATTCTGCAGCAAACCGATGTTAAGGATAACGGCTCGTAATTTTGTGGACCCTCCGGAAATCTGTCATAAGGTGATCATGTATTCAGTTGTAATCACAGATTTTTGGACGCATGTTCGTTGGGGTTATTCGATTGTTTCATTGTCCTGTGCTCTCCCCGTTCATTCGTATTTGTAACACATGAATACCCTTTTTTGTGCGAATGTAATTCTGGAAATTCTTTGGGTTTGCGGTTAAATTGTTGAGGCTGAGTAAATGTAAAATGTCTTCTAGCCAATATCTTATAAAGAAGAGGCATCCATGAATTTCAAACAGTTAAACGAAAGAGAAGATAGTTAAAAGCTAGAGAGTGGAAATAAAAACGGAAGGATAGGCCAGTGTCACTGCAGTATTCACACAGACAGCAAAGGACTTGGAGGATAAGATGAACAAGTGTACTGAACGTAAGTTAAATGTTCATTATAAACAAAAGTGAACAATATTCAAGAAGAGTAGCAAACTTGTTTGCACGCCGTTGTTAGATTTTCGAGGTAGTCTACTAAACTCAAACCCGCTGGAGTTTGCTAGCTGCCAGTAGTCAGCTGGACGGTGACGACGAAGTGTGTCTACACACGGGGACAGTGGAAGCATACGTACAATTACTAGCGGCTGCTATTGCTCGGCGCCAGTACCGGCCCTGTGTGCAGGAGGCTTAAGTGCAGGAGCGCTGCGGAGACACTCGTCAAACTCCAATATCAGACGCTGCAAGAGAGCCGTTGTACATCTTGCAGAGGGTTACTGTTGAAATTCCGGGAGCACGCGTTCAGAGAAGGGTCATGCAACACGTTATACCATCCCGCAGGGGTCTCGTGAAATGGCCAATAGAAAATCAGAGAAATTTTAGCTCATTCGGAAACTTGCCTACAGTCATTCTCCCTATGCACGCCGGCCGGTGTGGCCGTGCGGTTCTAAGCGCGTCAGTTTGGAACCGCGTGACCGCTACGGTCGCAGGTTCGAATCCTGCCTCGGGCATGGATGGGTGTGATGTCCTTAGGTTAGTTAGGTTTAAGTAGTTCTAAGTTCTAGGGGACTGATGACCTCAGTAGTTAAGTCCCATAGTGCTCTGAGCCATTTGAACCATTTTCCCTATGCACCATTCGCGAACATAACACGGAAAAGAGAAATGATAGTGGTAGTAAGAATAACCACTGCTACATACCGTAAAGTGAGTTGCAGAGTGTAAATGTACTACTTACTCCAACACTCATATTGTGTAATGACGAAGACGACAAAATTAAGCAACTTGGAACACTGAGAGAGGTTCACTGACAGTGGCTATTTCCGCTTACCAGCCGAGATTCGAACAGGAAAGTCTGAAAAGATAGTTGTGGTGGCCGCCACATAACTCTGCTACAGATTGCAAGGCATCCGCAAATGTCATACAGCGTGTCCCCCTGAATTAAATACTTATTTCTTCCTCTGGCTGACGCTTACACCAACGTTACATAAGTCATGGGATGCCTCCTAATATCGAGTCGGACATCCTTTTAGCCGCCGTAGTGCAGCAACTCGACGTGGCCGGCACTCAACAAATCGCTGAAACTCCATTCCAAAAATATTCAACCTTGCTGCCTTTACAGCCATCCATAATTGACGATGCATGATTTTCAGTACGAACTGCTCTCTCGATTGCGTCCTATAAATTTCGATGCGATCCATGTCGGGCGATCTGGGTAGCCATATCATTTGCTCGTCCAGAATGTTCTTCAAACCAGTTGCTAACAATTGTAGCCAGTGACAGGGCGCATATTTTTCCGTAAAAATTCTACCGTCGATTCAGATCATGACTTCGATCTAGGTCTGAAAATGGTCTCCAAATAGCCGACAGGACCCAGTCATTCCATGTAAACGCAACCCACACCATGATGGTGTCATCACTATCTTGCACAGAATCTTCTGGACAACTTGGGTTCATGGCATCGGGTGGTTTGTGCTACATTCGAACCTTATGATCAGCTCTTACAAATTAAAATAGGAAATTGTCTGACAGACCACGGTTTCCCAGTCGTCTACGGTCCAACAGATACGGTCACGGGCCAAGGGCAATATCTCTCTACAGAACCGTATCAAAAGATTGTGCGCAGAACTACCGAAGACCCCAGTAGTTGCCCCACGAATAATAGCATCCTAGCTCTGTAGGCTGCAGCCGTTTGAATCAAGAGGCTGTTCACACACAAGCCATGGGACACATCTTTCATGGAAATCGTTTCTCTATGATGCTGGTTGGACGAAATGACACTGTTGCGAGACTGTGAATCAACAGCCTCGGCACGAGGGGAAGGCTTCTTCTCGTAGGTACAACATAGAGGTTGGAACATGAGTGGTAGAAAAACACTTCGGTCGTCTTTCCTTTTTTGCTCTGTCTTCACGCCCCAGTACGGTCCGGTCTCTCTAGCAAAATCGTGACAAAGCAACAGTCATTTCGCTTCAATTCTTGCACAAATTGAACTTCGTAAGTGTGCAAGTGAAGCCATTTGTGTAGAAACTCGTGCACTGTTTAGCGAGAGATATTTAGTTCTTGCCATGCTCCTCAAACTGACTCTCATGGGTTTCTTTGGAAGTTCTGTTTGATTCCTTTAAAATTTCACCAGAATGGGCGTTTTCAGCCAGAGTCTGAATGCCTCTTTACACTCCCAGTCGCTAGAAGCGTCATACCAAGTGCTAATCACCTTAACATCTGGTGGCTCCCTTTGAAAGTCACGTCGGGAAATTCTTTGGAGAACAATGGCTGATCTCGTATCTGAATACACCACTCATTGGGCTCTCTCTTTAGGTGTACTTATTTCTGACAATTACGTAGCACCTAAAACCAAACAAAGATAATATTTAGAAAAAATCTGCACGAAACGTTTTGAGTTGCTTTACATGATGTTGAAAACCGCAAACAACTGACCCTAATAAATATTTGAACTGCATTTGGAAATCAGGGCGGTTTCATGTGGACAACCGGGAATCTTGTAGCAGAGGTTTGGAAAGAGCGTGGCATTTTCCTTCATGGGCGTGGGGAACCACCAAAAATACACTACTGGCCATTAAAATTGCTACACCATGAAGATGACGTGCTACAGACGCGAAATTTAACCGGCAGGAAGAAGATGCTGTGATATGCAAATGATTAGCTTTTTAAAGTATTCACACAAGGCTGGCGCCGGTGGCGACACCTACAACATGCTGGCATGAGGAAAGTTTCAAACCGATTTCTCATACACAAACAGCAGTTGACCGACGTTGCCTGGTGAAACCTTTTTGTGATGCCTCGTGTAAGGAGGAGAAATGGTTACCATCACGTTTCCGACTTTGATAAAGGTCGGATTGTAGCCTATCGCGATTGCAGTTTATCGTATCGCGACATTGCTGGTCGCGTTGGTCGAGATCCAATGACTGTTAGCAGAACATGGAATCGATGGGTGCAGGAGGGTAATACGGAACGCCGTGCTGGATCCCAACGGCCTCGTATCACTAGCACTCGAGTTGACAGGCAACTTATCCGCATGGCTGTAACGGATCGTGCAGCCACGTCTCGATCCCTGAGTCAACAGATGGGGACGTTTGCAAGACAACAACCATCTGCACGAACAGTTCGACGACGTTTGCAGCAGTATGGACTATCAGCTCGGAGACGATGGCTGCGGTCACCCTTGACGCATCACAGACAGGAGCGCCTGCGATGGTGTACTTTTTGTGGCGGTGTTCGTAGCGACAAACACTTGGCTGTAGAAATGGCTTACGAAGTCACCGCCACACTTTTAATAGCGGGCCGACCGGTCCGCTGGAACAGTGAACAGAAAGATGAAAACCCAAACACTCTGATTAAATAAAAGTCGGTACTTATCTTTATTGATGAAGATACAGAAACACAGTAGTGAACTCGGTGTCTACAGAAATCTGTCTAGTTCGAGTCGGAGCGGCTAGGTCAGCGTCGGCTGACGACAAACTCTGCTGCGATGAACACACAACCGACTAGCAAGTACACAATTCGGTGGCGAGTATACAACTGAGCGGCGAATACAGAACTGTCCTAGCGCTCGCGACTCCAGCGCTTAAGAAGCCAGAAGCCAGCGGTGGCGCGCGCAGACTTGCGGCGATTTGCTGTCTCGCTGGCGCTGCTTATGCGGCCGGCGTCCGGACTTTGATGCTGCCAACCTTTGGGCAGCGGGCTCGGGTGGCATTACTGGCTAGGACATAACAGTACTCAACGACGAATCTGGGTGCACGAATGGTAAAACGTCATTTTTTCGTATGAATCCAGGTTCTGTTTACAGCATCATGATGGTCGGATCTGTGTTTGGCGACATCGCAGTGAACGCACATTGGAAGCGTGTATTCGTCATCGCCATACTGGCGTATCACCCGGCGTGATAGTATGGGGTGCCATTGGTTACACATCTGGGTCACTTCTTGTTCGCACTGACGGCACTTTGATCAGTGGACGTTACATTTCAGATGTGTTATGACCGGTGGCTCTACCCTTCATTCGATCCCTGCGAAACCCTACACGACCGCATGTTGCAGGTCCTGGACGGACCTTTCTGGATACAGAAAATGTTCCACTGCTGCCCTGGCCAGCACATTCTCCAGATCTCTCACCAACTGAAAACGTCTGGTCAATGGTGTCCGAGCAACTGGCTCGTCGCAATACGCCAGTGACTACTCTTGATGAACTGTGGTATCGTGTTGAAGCTGGATGAGCAGCTATACCTGAACACGCCATCCAAGCTATATTTGACTCAATGCCCTGGCGTATCAAGGGCGTTATTACGGCCAGAGGTGGTTGTTCTGGGTACTGATTTCTCAGGATCTATGTTCCCGAATTGCGTGAAAATGTAATCATATGTCAGTTCTAGCATAATATATTTGTCGAATGACTACCCGTTTATCATCTGCATTTCTTCTTGGTGTAGCAATTTTAATGGCCAGTAGTGTATAATATCCAAGCAGAAACTAGTACCTGACCAGTAGTCGTGAATCGACAATGAATGTTGGATGCTACGCTGTTTTGACACTCACTGGTAGGCTATTGTGTGCTCCTGACAGGCACGACCCTGTGCTTTTATGAAATTCACTGTCTGGTTAATACCGTGTACCGGACAGGCACTCCAAGCGGGAATTTTGCATTTTTGATTCTGTGTTCTTACAATCTGAGAGGTACATATATAGTAAGAAGGGCTTAGAACATGCCAGACAGCAAAACACTATATTTACATCTGTCATTGCATCATTTTTAATTATCACAAATTGCACCAAGTACCACGCGCTTTTGACGAAGTGCTGTAGCATTTAAACGGTATGTTTTCATCGCACACTGCTTATAACACTAAAAGCATCAAACACGAGATGCTTTGAATTGTCGATATGTATGTTTAAAGAGCTGCATTTTTAACCAAAAATAAAGCTTTCTTTCTGTCGGTTTAGATCACTCAAACCATCATTACTGGAACAAAAGGCAAATACATTACATGGAAAGGCAGTTCGTCCTTTTCTTAGATGATTCGAAAGTCCTCAACGTTCCAATGACTGTACACGACGCTTCGCTATATATCACGACCTTAAATAGCAGCAGATTGGTCTTACAATAACAAACGACAAATGAAAAGGAACTTCCATGAAGCCTGATTTTATTTGGTCGTGTGTTGTTATAAGACCAGTTTCATTATATTTGAGGTAATGATAAATAAAAGATGGTTATGTAAAATCACTGCAACGTGAGGACTTCCGAAAAATCTGCGAGAAACGGAACTGCTTTTCCATCTGATGTATAAGCCATTTCTTCCAATGATTCTGGTCTGAGTGACCGAAACCGGTAGAGAATGAAGTTTTATCTGTACGGTTGATGGTTAAAAATGCTGTTCTTTAACTATCTCACGGCTGTAGAAAATCACTGCACTAAAATATTAAATATTAACTTGTAGTTTCCTGTTATTTTATTTCAATATATCGCACCTAAAATGACGTGTTTTCGATACATGCAAATAGTACTCGTGCTTTGATGCAACTTATCTTGATACCACATACGCTGTAATAAATAATAAGAAAAGCAGCAAGCACGGAGTTTAATTCCATAGAATATGACCTCTTCTAAATTCTGCTTGTGACGTAAGACAGACGCTACATCTCATTGATCACGTCCCTTTCCACGAGGCAGAAATCTGACATGCCACATTCCCCATTTCACGCTTCGCAGTGCAGTGGAACGTGGAATTCCACGCTGTGACATCACTAGCTCCTCGTCCGCGTACATTTCCATGTCCCGTGAGAGGACGGCTTCAAAGCTTCCATTACACGTTCCAGTTTAAATGAGTCGTCACTGATGGAAAATTTGTACCAGATGGGGACTGGAACACAGATATGCTAGTAGCGACTGCGAAACATATTTGAATACATAATGTGCAGTATGACACTGCTTCTGTTAGAATCGTCTACGGAGCTAAGAAGTGTTTCAATCAATCACTTGTATCACCGTTTACACTCGTCTCCACGTGTCTTAAGTTCGAAAGCTAGTTTTGGCTCTAAGGCTGTGGCCTGCAGACGTCTTCCGACCTGGGTGCTGGAAGCCGCAGCGCGAGAAGAAAGGCGAAGGAGCAGGAAACAAAGGGAAGAAACAGACGGCCAGGATCGCCGTCGCCGTCGCAGCCGAACAAAGCCTGCCAGCGTTCGATGCGGCGAGCCAGACAATGCGACCGGCTAATTGTCTTCAACGCCGAGCTGTCTGCATTGTTTGCACAGCAGGCCGAACAGCACCGCGAGCTGTCTGCACGCGTCCCGCCTGCTGTCAGATACCGCAGTCTTCTGAGGCGTCACGTGGCTCCCTGCGCTACCCCCACTCCGGTGTGAGCAGGACCTGAGAGCGTAAGGGCCAATGCGAGCCACTAGGGCACTGGTTTCCACCCTGGGGTAATTATCCCTCGAGGGGTAAAATGTAGTTTTCTGAGGGGTTAAAAGAAAATTTTTCTACTGAGTTTCAGTCACGAAACTAAATTCTTTTTGAAGCATCATTACTATTAGACTCTCATACTAATCACATTCTTTTCAAATACTAGATTTAATATGTGGCACAATGTTGTGGTGGTTACTGCTAGTGAAACGAATGTATGAAGAACATCTTCCTCACGTTGTCCACCTGCTACACACGTACTCTGTATTACGCATCTGTGACTGGAAAATTGCAACATACACATCACATATGCTTAAATATCTCATTAAAATGAGTTCTCTGTGCTCGCGACACAAGAGAAATTGCTCCATTATTCGTTTTACAATAGATAAACGAAGCAATTGACAACACAGCACAACAATAACTACGTAATATCTTATATGTTGCTGTAGAGCCTACACAGTGTTATTATTACACTCAAATGACGACAAAAGTCATGTGTGTTACAGTATCGAGTGTGCAAGGCATAATAGGGCAGCGCATTGGCAGAGTTATCATTTTTACTCACGTGATTCATGTGAAACAGCTTCCGACATGAGAATAGCCCCATGATAGGAATTAACAGACTCTGAACACACAATGGCAGTTGCACCTGGACGCATGGGACTTTCATTTCGGAAATCGTTAGGCGACTCATACTCCTAGATCCAGAGTGTGAAGCGTGTGCCAAGAGACCACACTTAAGGGATTACCTCTCACACAGTGACCGACGGCCTTTACTTATCGACCGGGAGCAGCGACGTTTGCGTGAAATAACCGCAGAAATCAATGTCCGACGCATGACGACGTATCCGTTAGGACAGTGCGGCGTTATTTGGCGTCAATGGGCTGTGACAGCAGACGAATGACGCGTGTGCCTTTGCACGGTATTCCACCGGTAGTAATCCTAAGGAAGTGTATACCTCTCACAAGAGATATAGTTTACATAATCCTCGTTAGACCAATATTTGAATATCGCTCGTTAGTCTGGATATTCTATAGAGAAATTCGACATCATACAGAGAAGAGCGAGGCGTTTAGTTACAGCTTCATTTATTAAATGAAAAAGCGTTACGGAGATGTTCAGACAACTCCAGTGAAAGACGCTGCAAAAGATGTGTTCTGCATAACAACGTGTACATCCCACGAAGAATCAGCCAACACATTGCTTCCTCCTACACTAGTCTTGGTTCAAATGGTTCAAATGGCTCTGAGCACTATGGGACTCAACTGCTGAGGTCATTAGTCCCCTAAAACTTAGAACTAGTTAAACCTAACTAACCTAAGGACATCACACACATCCATGCACTAGTCTTGGAAAAAAAGTCACTGGTGGTAGAATTATATATATTCGAGCTCACATGGAGCCTTACAACAATCGTTCTGCCCACAGAAATTCACGACTGTAACAGAAAAGTTGGGAAGTGACAGTTGTACGAAAAGTACCCTCCGCCACATATCAAAAGATGACTTGTGGAGTATAGCTATAGATGCTGATGTATATGTTATATGTAGAGCAATTACAGAGAGTAACAGGCTAAACACAAGAAGGAATTAAAAAAAGAACAAAATTCCACTGGCGTGCTTCTGATAAACTAAAGCGGATTTTTGAAACTACATTTCCAGTGTCTCTGAAAAGAGAAATGTTTGTTACAGCAGTAAGACATGGCCTTTTATTGCAAAAACTATTCAAAAACTAAAACTTTCCTCAAAAATCAACAGAAATGTTAGTGTTGTATAGCCAGAAAAGTTACCAAGGTGATCTAGGAAGAGATTCGAATAAAAGACGTAATTATGATATGAGGCAACTGATAATTGATTAACAAAGGAGTTTGCTTGCTGGATTTCAAGAGATACGACGAGATAGAGAAAAGGACGATATTGATTGTGATTAAATGGCGTTAAAAATGGACAGGGGCAACATGGATTCAAATTAGTCTACAAAAAAACTGCAGTGATTTGAGAAGTTTGGAGGTGGCCTTTATCCAGTAATGTACGTCTAATGAGTGCTGATGTCGATGATGATGATGACGGTTGTGATGAGGGTGATGATGTTAATGTAGACTAGACAACGATTATAATGCTTAAGAAAACTATTTGAGAAACTTGACTGTAAAGCACAGAAAGAGTTAAAACATAATCAATGAGCAAAGTGCCAGAGGATTCAGAAACATTATAAAACACTAGATGCAACGATTTGTAGATGTAGCCCTCTGTCTTTGTCCCTCACAATATTTAGCACATCGTCGTAGTTGCAGTTTGTTCCAATTCAAACGTCCCCTTTGAACAATTATACATGACTGTGCTTAAACTGACACACAATATTTTTAGCGCAACGCAATCTGACTTTCAAAAATCCCTACAAAAGAATGGCCCTGACTAGCATTACCCTATACGTTCCACAAATCACTTACCTCACAAAAATCTTCGTTACTTGAACTACTGCAATATAGCGAGCGCCACTACTGCCAGCTAAATAAAATATTCAAACTACTGATAGGCACGGTTAGCAAAAGAAAGATTTTGATAGAGAACAAACAATGTATTTACCTTAATATTGTTCAAAAGTCATATTATATATATCAGTCCATGATATACAATATTACAAATTTACTCTTTCTGCTGGACACACGTCCAGATCGTCCACTTTCAAAATTCCGCCATCTCTCTCCCCACATCTACCACTGATGGCGGCTCACCTCCAACTGCGCAACGCTACGCGCTGTTAACATCCAGCTGCCCAACACTACAGTTTTATCTGAAACATAAGGGAAGATTTTACCGCTTTGCTGTAACATAGAACGGTTCCTAACATTTAATGGTAGTCACCATACAAAATGACTATTCTTGCTCCACAGGGCTAGTGGTGGTCACCCTATAAATTGACTAACATTGCATCTGGGAAAGTAGTAGTTCATTGTAAATTGACCATCATTGCCTCTGGGGGTATAGGGGTAGTGATGGTCAGCTTGTAAACTAACAATCATTGCCCCCTAGGGGTAAAGGTGATCACATTCTACAATGATCATTATTGCCTGACACTATTATAATCATTTGTAAATGTAACAACCTTGTAAAATAACCATCACCGCCTCTGAGGCGTGGGGGGAGGGGGGAGGGGTGCGGGAAGTCACCCTGTAAAGTGACCATTAGTGACTGGATGCAATGATAGTCACCTTGTAAACTGACTTTCACTGCCGCTTATAGCGATGGTTCTCACTCTGTAAATTGACCATCATTGTCTCTAAGGGTAATATTGCTCAAATTTTAAACTGACTGTCATTTCCCCATGGGTAATGACGACCACCCTGCAAACTTACCATCGCTACCTATGGGGTAACGATTGTGACGCTATGAAATTACCATCATTGCTGCACCCTGCAAATTGACCATCGTTACCTAACCTGCAAACTAACAACCATTGTCCTATCGTGTAAACGGTCATGGACTGTATCACAAAAGGCTACTTTGTTTTTTATTTTCCTAAAATATATCAGTATGGAGCAGTCTGTTACAGCTTTTCAGTAACATGGAGGGCAATTTATTACAATTTTGATTCAGTGTCGGTAAACTTTCTATATTTTTGCTTTAACATGGAGGTGTTAGTGTGAAGGTCATGTTGTCTCAACTTCACAATGTCCACAGCTCGTGGTCTAGTGGCTAGCGTTGCTGCCTCTGGATCATGGAGTCACCGGTTCGCTTCCCGGCTGGCTTGGGATTTTCTCTGCCCGGGGACTGGGTGTTTGTTCTGTCTTCATCATTTCATCATCCGTGACAGTGGCTAGAACGGACTGTGTAAAAAAAATTGGACTGTATAAAAATTGGACTTTGTACGGGCGCTGATGACTGTGCAGTTGAGCACCCAACAAATCAATCATCATCAGCAGCAGCAGCAGCATCCACTTCGCAATAGCACAGGATGACAAAGATTTTTAATGCAGGATAAACGTAGTACTCCAGCATAGGGTCACTACAATGTTTCGCTATCTTTGGTATTTGTTTTAGCCAAACTCAGACAAGGTTTTGTCAATAAACCTATTTCCATTAGGAACACCAGCGCTCTTTCTTAGCAGTTCAGCCTCCACCAATTGATTCTAAGATTCAAATTGAATTCTTACTTCAAAAAATGAAGTTCTTAGGTTAAAAATGAAGAACTTATCAAATAGGGTCAAACTCTAGGCTCTGACTGATGGTGAGGAGAGGGAGAGCGATACCGAGAGGTGGGCTTTGCTTGAGAATGCAGCGTGGGTTGTCATCTTTTATTTTGATGTCACGTACAAGGAAGGCCAGCACACACTGCACACATTGTGACTATATTTAGCCCACAATTGACATTACATTCCTACTAACGTGAGTTCACCATTATGCTCCTGAAATCATCAAATTATGGCCTTGTGACATGGATTGTTATCTTGCTGGAAGATGTGAACGCTATGAGGGAGGCAACAATCATGAAGGGATACAAGTGATCCACAAAATTGTTGTCGTAGTCCATAACTATCATGGTGCCTCCGATTACCCCACTGGATGCCAGGTAAATATCCTCCATAAGATAATACTGCCCCTATTTGCCAGCATCCATTGTGCAATGCATGTGTTGAGCAGCCATTCACCTTACCCAGACACAGTCATCGACATGTTGTAACACGAAATGAGTCCACCAGCCATATGACGTTATTTCAATGATCCTGTGTCCAGTCTTGAAGACCTGTGCCCACTATAATCATAAGTGACTGCGTTGTTGGCTCAACATGGGAACACATACCTGTACGTGACATCTGCTACAAAGCTCAATGTTCTACATGTGCTGCGTCAGCATCGTACTCTGTTGTTAAATACGCCGAAGACCGCCACCTACCGTGCTTTACAGATGGGATAAGGCTCCCACTTCCATGTCCCGTGACGAGCTGTGGACATTCACCTTGTCTCTTTCTCGTGGTTTTGCCATAATCCAACTACTTTCCGCAGATGCTCGGAACAACAGCAAGCGAACATCCGACAAGTTCTCATTTTCTGAGATGCTTGTTCGCATGCACAGGGCCATAAAAATCTGCGTTTTGTCAAACCGCAGTAGATTTCTCTGTGTGAAGCCCATGTCATCACTATAATGAATCTCCATTCGGCTCTACTCCTCTTATACATTTCCCTTGTAGCGTCACCTGCCCGTAACGTAGCAAAGCGGCATTCACATGCGTTGTAGACGGTGATCATGATGTTTCGGCTCAACAATAAAAAGGGAGCTACTTTTACACGTTAGTGCACAGGGCGACAAATGCGCTAATGGATGTAGAGAGAGAGTTAAGAATTACAAATCGTTCAGTGCTACAAGTATAAAACATTACACAATTGTCAAGAACTCCTTATCGTAGATAGGAATAATGATGACACTGTAGTTAATAAAATATACGAATTTGTTAATCCTAGTTTCTGACACTCGCTGAGATAACTGGTTTTGAACGTCGGGAATTTAACAATGGGGAGAGGGAATCGAAGGTCTCGCGAGTTTTCTAATTAAGGTTGCATACTAAAGAGCAGCAAAACTGACGCCTCAGAAGAGTATGTAAGTGTTAGTAACTGCAGTGAGAAGCCTTTAGCTCAGCTCAGTTTGGTCCATTAAGCTAAGGGCACGCCGCGTCACAGCTGGCATCCAGGGAGAATCGTAAGAAATAACGAATACTAGGCGGCTACCTCTTGCTAACAAGGCGACACGGTTTTACATTCATTCCGCTACCGGCACAGCTTTGTAATTTTGTTGGTCTAATCATTCGCTATATGGAAGTGTTCTACGACCGCAAAGAGAGCTATGTTTTATTTCGCGGACTGCTGCTATTATTGTTTGCGAGTAAAGGAGTCTTAATTTCAAGACACACAAAACCAAACAAAGGGATTCATTTACAAGGTACAAGAATTGTTGAACATTCAAAGTTACAAGTATGCTGGATTTACTTACGACTGATAATGTTATTGTGGAGGCCGGCTTTAAGTGCCTACTCTATACCGAAAATTTCTAAGAAAATGACTTTCTGAAGAAATCCAACAGAGAAATTTTGTTGGAAGCATTGTCCTTGTTTCAAATGACGCATTGGATGATGACTTCCCAGATACACGTAGTTACTCAAAGCAGGGCAATTTCTGGTTCTTTCTTTTCCTCAACGTTGTATGACTGTTCCCTCCGTGAACTTCCCTTGTGTCGCCTTCCGTTTACCTCCCCTCTTCCAAAAAACGCGTCATTACGAAACACAGCAGCCTCCAAGCGTACAGCGACTGTGCTGGCGTCTTTGTCAGTGTTTGTTGTGGGAAGCAGAAGAGCTGTATTTTCTGCTTTGTCCCGAAGTTCAAAATAACATCCGGAGCTTATGAATATTTAGACGTTCACGCAATCAAAACAAAAACAGGTTTACGGTTTAAACTAGCGAGTCGCCCCATGTTCGCACGGCTAGCACTAAGTAACTACTGCCGAAAGATTTGTCTGACGTAGTGGTAATTTTATTTACGAGCTACCGCGTTGAGGCACGAATAAAATTCAGAGAACGACGTTAGGTAACTGATTATTACCTCTAAATTCTACTTATAGTATGACTCACACTTCGACTGCTTATCCGATCAACTAACGGGAGCTGCAAATTTCGGTAGCTGTCGATCTCGTCATTTGATGGAGTACGATTTCTCCCGCTTTTAAATACGAAATCAAGAATACTGAAGGACTCCATCGGTCTTCATTGTGTAGTGAGGGACATGTAACTCTCAAAACTCTAAGAGAGTCGTAAAAACGGTAGCCATTTTTAAAAACTGTAAGGTTTACATGGCAGGAAGTGAAACTGTTAATCAATTTAACCAGTGAACGCTAGGAAACCTCTCAGGTGGCACAACATAATCAGTAAAGATCATCATAATTCAGCCAGTTTACACGAAATATTTATAAACCACACTCCAGGACCAAAAGAATGCTCCGTTAAGAAATTATCCGAATGAGGCGGAAAGCAGCAGATGTGATGTACATGTACAGACAAACATAAGATTACAGTTTCAGAAAAATTGGATTATTTATTGAAGAGAAATAGCTTCACAAATTGAGCAAGTCAGTAACGCGATAGTCCACCTCTGGCCTTTACGCAAGCAGCTAATCGGCTTGGCACTGATTGACAGAGTTGCTGGCTGTCCTCCTGAGCGATATTGTGCAAAATTCTGTCTTACTGGCGCGTTGGATCGCAAAATCCCAAGATGGATGGAGGCTCTGCCCGTCATGCTTGTAATATCCTCAGTTGGATAGAGATCTGGCGACCTTATTGCCCAAGATAGTGTTTGGCAAACACGAAGACAAGCCGTAGATAGTCTCGCCGTGTGCTGGCGGGCATTATCTAGCTAAAATGTAAGCCCAAGATGGCTTGCCATTAGCGGCAACAAAATGAGGCGTACAACATCGTCGGGGTACCGCTGAGCTGTAATGGCGCCCCGGGCGACAACCATATGGGTCCTGCAATGAAAAGAAATGGCATCTCATACCATCACCTACGGATGTCGGGCCGTATGGCGGGCGGCAGTCACGTTGGTACCTAACTGCTGTGCCGGGCGTGTCCAGCCACGTCTTCGCTGGTCATCGTGGCTCAATTCCAAACGGGACTCGTCGCCAAGGACACTAAGGAGCCAGTCAACGATATTCCATGCCGAAGACGCGTCTGGAATTAGCCCGGACAGTGGTGGGATACAAACCTGGCTGTCTCTCGCCACACAGCTCAACAACCAAAAGTGATGGTCTGGAGTACCATTCATTTTCATGGCTACACTCCTGTGGTTGTAGTCCGTGGGACAGTTACTGCACAGGGACACACAGACTACATTTTATGCCTCCTTTTTGTTGCCCTTTACGGCAAGCTATCCTGGACCTGCACTTCAGCAAGATAATATCCGCCCGCACTCGGTGAGAATTTCTACTGCTTGTCTTTGCGCTTGCCAGACCATTGCCCATCAAGATCACCAGATATTTGGAGTACCATCAGCAGGGCTCTGCGACCATTTCAGAATTTTCATTATCTGATGCGCTAGTTGGACAAACTTTTGCAATGTGTGCCTTAGGAGGACATCCAAGAAGTCTTGTCAGCCAATGCTAAAGCGAATAACTATTTGCGTAAGGACCAGAGGTGGACCAAAACATTATTGAGTTACTCAATTTGTGAAACTCTCTCTTCAATAAAACATCCAGTTTCTCTGAAATTGTAATTGTGTTTGTATCTACACGTGTATCAGATCTACCGATTTCGTCCCATTCGGATAATTCTTCTTTTGTGGCTTTGAGTGTATAAAAACAAATGTTCGTCGTGAAGCAGTCTGTTAGTGAAAACAGTATCATAATCCCTCCAGTACCTCCTAAGATTAACCTTTTAACCTTCACGTACAGCCACAAAAGTAACGTTTATAGAAGAGGAGCAAGAGCAGCACTAAAGCATATTTTACTTCAACAAACCTCACAGACCTGCGGGACTACGTTAATATGGAGCGGATTACAAATGGAGTTAGAGGTGTTATTTCACTACAGCATATTGAAACATTTTCTTCGCATATAGTTTTGTAGCCGGAATAAATTGCTTGAAAGAAATTACTATCCGACTGTGATTGTAAAATCCTTACTGCAACGGCTATCTGACGAGTTACGTAATCATGTCATTTTCAAGCAAGCGCCTTATAAGGCGTTGTGCATCGTCTCTCCGAACAGTTCCGAGACAGATTTTGTACCTGGTGTAAAAAGGTCTTAAGGGCAGTAACTACACTGGTAGCTCGAGCTAACAACTATAAACAACAGACATGCAGTTGGCCGGTCGGTTACGTGCGGGTACTGTTAAATAGTGGATGTGCGGCCAGGGTTTGACGATGTTCCTTTGTCGCAAATCGCAGAGGAGCAACACTCGAAATAAAGTATTCGTATTATTGCCCAGAATATTTTGAAGAAGCAGGAGAGTATTCAAAGTTTTTCCCACACACCTTGACTTGGTAACTAAAACAACAACACGTAGACGCCTGCCACGACTTGATTGAAATGCAAAATGGGAGCAATTACTTTCCGGAAAAAGTTATCAGAGATGACGAGACCTGCTGTTATCAGTACGAAACTACCACAAAACGAGCAAGTGCAGATTCTCACTTGAAGAATGAACGCTGTAATGCCATAACCGACATTCAAGCCACTGTGACGCGCAATTTGAACAACATCTCAAAGAATAACTGCTATGACAGTTTCACATGGTTGTGTGAAGATTAAATGTGTTATATTCTGTTGGAGGGGGGCTGGAAGGGAGAGTCTATGCAGAAAGCCTGAAGCATAAAAACCATTAACTTTTCTCTATTTTTCATTTATGCGGGTCCTACATTTTTCGCACTGACGGGATGCTTTTGTCAGGCAGCATTGTTGACAACGTAGTTTTTTTTAAAAAAGATCTTTATTCAATCATTATTATTACACAAATTAACCTACTACCTAAATACATTAGTAGGTTCTATTTTTAACTATTATAATTTACAATCTGCAGCTTAACTTTATAACACTACAGGTTAACACTATAATGCCTTCACCACTATTGGGATTATTCTACTATTATTTACTACGCAAGTTGTTTTGATTATTGGATTGAAATTTTCTTCTATTGTTAGACTTTGATACTACTTTTAACAAGTTACTATAACTACTCTACCTGCAGCGTCACAGGTGTGCCAGAAGATAAAAACCTAATTTTGCTGGCCTTTACAATTGAGCTGATCCCAGCGGGAGTGCCCCTGGCACTGGGGTGGCCGATGACGGAGTTTGCCGGGCTTTGCTCGACATACGTGAGCCTTTGGACCGCGGGCTTGCGGCTCGTGAAGACTGAGTTCACGGCTAGTTACGCGCAAGTCAGGTGGAGGGGGTTACTTCTGTACTTGCCCCTCCAGCCGGCTGTTCCTCTACCCCGTAGCATAGCGGGAATGCAGCTGAGAAACACGCACTCTGCCTGACGTACGACGTCGCGTGTTGGTAACAGCGAGGCGGCAGCGCCACGCGCGCCGACTAATCACCTCTGCTGCTGCCTGCTATCCGCCTGAGCTGCTCGGGACGTAACGAATTAGCGGCGTGGGAGGCGAGGAGAGCCGCCACCGCGGGGCGGAGTGGTGGCCTGAGTGGAAAGAATGGCCGCCTCATCAGCGCCGGACCATTGCTCTTCATCGCGCCGCTCACGGCCGTCCCAGCCGTCACTTGAGCCGCCAGCGCCCCGCTGTGGTCGATCACGCGGGCGGCTGCTCACTCCAGATGTGCCCAATGTAGCAAACGAGATGGTGCACTAGTGTCAGAAATAATACATTACACAGCACACTGACGTGAAAAGAGTCACGATATACCTCCCCATATCGCGTCGGACCTTATTTTGTCTGGTTTAGTGCAGCAGCTCGACGTGGTATGGAAGAAAACAAATCGCAATTCGAAAAAGAAAGAGCTACCGCAGATGTAAGCGACGCTTACACATTACTTTAACACCAGGGTGCGGAAAAATGTGGACACAGCTGGGGAGTAAAACATATTAGCATGTACTGAAAATACCTGTGAAAAATGATCGCCAGTTGGAGCAGTTGGAGAAAACAGTGGATCCACGGACGTTTAGCCTGTTAAAGCACGAAAAATCTCGTATGATTCTACTTAAAAAACGAAGCTTACGCTCTATTTCAATGTGATGGACTTCACGTAGTATATCTAGCAACAGGAAACTCATACGTTGCGTTTAAAACGAATGGAATAACTACATACAAGAGTAATCAATTTGCAAAAATTGTCAACTAAAAGATCTCTCTGCAGATTCCGCAATAATGTGGAATTATATACCCAGTAAGATGTGGAATGCTGTAACATTAGTGTAATGCGAGATACACAGATAAGAAAAAGTTTTGTATCACCTCGGTTCCGAGAGTCCCATAACCTGTACAGGAAACTGTAATAGAGATCAACATAAAAGTCCTTTCCACCCTATTTATTGCTCATGAAAACCACACACTGCGTGTTTTACCACCATACAGCGAGACCTTCAGAGGTGGTGGTCCAGATTGCTGTACACAGAGGTACCTCTAATACCCAGTAGCACGTCCTCTTGCATTGATGCATGGCTCTATTCGTCGTAGCATACTATCCACAAGTTCATCAAGGCACTGTTAGTCCCAATTATCCAACTCCTCAACGGTGATTCAGCGTAGACACCTCAGAGTGGTTGGTGGGTCACGTAGTCCCTAAACAGCCCTTGTCAGTCCATCCCAGTCATGATCGATAGGGTTCACTTCGGGAGAACATGAAGGCCACTCTAGTAGAGCGATGTCGTTAACCTGAAGGATGTCATTCACAAGATGTGCACGATGGAGGCGAGAATTGTCGTTCACGAAGACCAATGCCACGCCAGTATGCTGCCGATATTGTTGCACTATCGGTCGGAGGATGGCAGTCACGTATCGCACAGCCGTTACGGCGCCTTCCATTACCACAAGCAGCGTACGTCTGCCCCACATAATGCCACGCCAAACAGCGGGGAACTACAGCTTCCTGCACTCGCTGCCCTGTGTGTCTAAGGCATACAGCCTGACCGGGCTGCCTCCAAACACGTCTCCGACGATTGCCTGGTTGAAGGCATATGCGACTCCCATCGGTGAAGACAATGTGATGCCAATTCTGAGCGATCCATTCGGCATGCTGTTGGGCCCATCCGTACTGCACTATATGGTGTCGTGGTTTCAAAGATGGGCCTCGCCATAGACGTCGGGAGTGAAGTTTTCCATCATGCAGCCTATTGTGCGTAGTTCGGGTCGTAATACGACGTCCTGTGGCTGCAAGAAAAGCATTATTCAACATCGTGGCGTTGCTGTGAGAGTTCCTCCGAGCCGTAATCCGTTGGTAGCGATCATCCACTGCAGTAGCAGCCCTTCGGACGGCCTGAGCGAGGCATGTCATCTACATTTCCTGTCTCTCTGTATTTCCTCCATGTCCGAACAACATCACTCTGGTTCGCCCCGAGACGCCTGACACTTCTTGAGAGCCCTTCCTGGCACAAAGTAAGAAAGCTGACGCGATAGAACTGCGGTATTCACCGTCTAGGCATGGTTGAACTACTGACAACACGAGCCGTGTACCTTCTTGCTGGTGGAATGACTGGAACTGATCGGCTGTCGGAACCCCTCCGTTTAATATTCGCTGCTCATGCATGGTTGTTTACACCTTTGGGCGGGTTTAGTGACTTCTCTGAACAGTCTAAGGGACTGTATCTGTGATACAATATCCACTGTCTTCAGGAGTTCTGGGAACCGGGGTGATGAAAAACTTTTTTTGATGAATCTATAGAAGGAAAAATTATAATCTCCGAATGCAGTCAACCAGAAGAATTTGCAAGAGAAATGGAGCTAATTATTAAGGGATACAAGCGATAATTTACAGGAATAGAATTACATTTATATTATAATTCGAGAACGTACGTTGTTTCTGTCAAATTTCTAGATGGAAAAAGAACTGGCTGGTTCAGATGGTTATTTAAATTACAAGTGTAAAATTAAGTGGGATATTACTTAAACTACATCAAACAAGCATTAGGGAAGACTTACTTTCTGTGTGCAGACGTATATAATAGACACGTATTTTGTACAAGACCATTTGTTCTGTTATTCCTTAACCTGCCTATAGCGACCGGAATCAAATAAGAGCGGGAACGACTCGAGAATCGGCAGAGACAGCTCACTCTGGCCGAGGGCTTCAAAAGCGAGCCTCCAGAAAGTAAACAGGTGCACAACGACGAGCGGACAGACATTAAAGACAGCACGGCCGAATAAGGAGTCCAGCGTGTAATACAAGATCGAATCCAGAATCGAAACAACGATCAGTACAATAGTGGACTGAAATCACTAGTGACTGACTGACTGACTAACTGACTGACTGACTGAACGGCTATGCTGCTGGCTTTAAAGAGAGCCACGATCGTTGATAGGCTCGGAGATTACAGGAGTGCTGTCTAGCGGCTGTGATTGAAGTCAAATCTTTCAGACTCGCTTGGACGGGATACTAGACTGCCAACAATTACAGAAATAACTTAGTTTCGTGTGCCTTTTGGAGAGTTTTCTCGATAAGGATTCAAAAGTAGGTAGGTGGGCGACGGTGAAAAGTAGTCAAAAACAGGTACACAAAATTATTGTAACCCACATTTCTTCCTTAAGTGGGGTAGGACGTCAAACGGGCCGACTTGAAGCAGGAGAGGAATCACAGGACATTTTAATTTCCAGTGTCTACCTGTATACTTTTACAAATAAATTCATAAAACTTTGTCAGCATTACCAGGAAGGACTCAGGATTCACACTCATTGCAGTGGAAGTTCCAAAACATAACAAAATAATTTTTTTGTACCTGCGAAATTTCAACATTTTTTCACTTACTAATGGCTGCATTTGTTGTTATAGGTACACTTTTCTTCATAAGTTAGAGAGATTCATCGATGAATTTTGCACAGCATACATACCATACTCACAGGTGTATGAAACTCTAGACTTTAATTAATTTATGACGAAACGAATGAACTGTTATATTTCAAACTTCACGTTTAGAAAAAACACAAATTTTATAGTTAATTACCTCAACTTTTACCACAGTTTTTAATAGATTTGGAAAATTCTAGAGTACCATACACCTGTAAGTATGGTTTGTATGCTGTGCAAAATTCATCAAAGAATCTCTCTTACTTCTGAAAAAAAGTGTACCTATAGCAACAAATACTGCCATTAGTAAGTGGAAAAAATTATGAAATTTCACATGTAAAAAAAATCATTTAGTTATGTTTTGGAACTTCCACTACTATGAGTGTGAATTCTGAATCCTTCCTGGTCATGCTGACAAAGTTTTATGAATTTATATGTAAACGTATAGACAGAGAAAATTAAAATGTCCTGTGGCGCCTCTCCTGCTCCAAGTCGGCCCGTTTGACGTCCTACCCCCCTTATAGGTTTTCATTGAAAGAATAAAGCATAAAATCAAAGAACTTTACTAATAAGGCTGACAGGGGTAAATGACAGTAGTCAAGGAAAATTCCGTCTAAAGCATGTTACTTGCAACGCCATCAAAAAACCATCGAGCGTATCTGATCAACATCTATTGTATATCGTGGCATCGCATTCAAAATGAAAAAAGCTTATTATTAACCCAGTATTGCTCACTTTAACAGATGTTTCAACAACTTCTTAATCACAAGTGTTTTCCCTTAGGAGAGGAAAAAGGGACTATTTAAGCCACAACCTTAAAGGGATGTTGGAGCAGCAACTTCTGATTACCCATCTCTTTGAGTTCTTTCTGCACTGTCCAAGCCTTAGAATATACGGTCCATGGCCAGCTAACAAACTACTTCCAGAACGATACATTTACTCCGTAACGGAGAGTGCACTGATATGAAGCGGGCCGCTGTGACCGAGCGGCTCTAGGCGCTTCAGTCCGGAACTGCGCTGTTCCTACGGTTGCGGATTCGAATCCTGCCTAGGGCATGGATGTGTGTGATGTCCTTAGGTTAGTTAGGTTTAAGTAGTTCTTAGTCAAGGGGACTGATAATCTCATATGTTAAGTGCCATAGTGCTCAGAGCCATTTCAACCACTTGAACTGATATGAAACTTCCTGGCAGATCAAAACTGTGTGCTGGATCGAGACTCGAACTCGGGACGTCTGCCTTTTGTGGGCTAGTTCTGGACAGTCTGAGATACTCAAGCACGATTAACGACCCGGCTTCACAGCTTCAATTCTGCAAGTACCTCGTCTCCTACCCTCCGAATTTCACAGAAGCTCTTCTGCGGACCTTGCAGAACTCGCACTCCTGGAAGAAAGGATACTGCGGACACATGGCTTAACCACAGCCTGGGGGATGTTTCCAGAACACAGTTTTAATCTGCCAGGAAGTTTCAACAAACTACTTACTGCAGACAACCATCTTCACGAATAAAATTCAGATTTCCGTGAAAAGCACACCAAAACATCTGGTTAGGTAACACATGATCAGAAGCTTGCGATGAAGGCACAAGAAGTGATTTTCATCTTCCACTTAGACCTCAGCAAAGCCTTGGAGATCGCTGACTTCGACATTTTACAGTCTAAACCCAGCAGCCTAAATTTCTCGCCAAGTGTAGTGGTATGGTTTCACTCATTATTGACGTCTGGTCAGCACTGCATCGTGCCCAGCACCATGAAATCACTATGGAGGCAGTTAGTGTCAGGCACCCCTGTGGTATTAGGTCCTACTCTCCTTTCAGTCTATTAGGTTGGCGCAAGAGATCGTAGCGTTATTGTGTTGCATGTTAGTATTCTGATTGCTGCTGGTTTATTTATCGATTGCCATTTTCCATTTGTAGTTCGCTGTGCCATTTGAGTTTACATATTGTCATCCTGTCATTTGCAGATAATGAGTGGAGCTGTGGACACTAGAAAATGAAGTGCCAACTGGAGAAAACGGAATATTTCCGACACATACGCCAGTCACTACTCTTGATGAACTGTGGTATCGTGTTGAAGCTGGATGGGCAGCTATACCTGAACACGCCATCCAAGCTATATTTGACTCAATGCCCTGGCGTATCAAGGGCGTTATTACGGCCAGAGGTGGTTGTTCTGGGTACTGATTTCTCTGGATCTATGCACCCAAATTACGTGAAAATGTAATCGCATGTCAATTCTAGTATAATATATTTGTCCAATGAATACCCGTTTATCATCTGCATTTCCTCTTGGTGTAGAAGGCCAGTAGTGTAGAAACAAAAGCAGAATTCTTAGTGGAGGTTCATGTCAAAGGTCAAGTGGTAAATTCTCTGCACTCCTGAGAACTTAAAGAATACGAAAAGTGTTACGCAATTTTCGGAATATACACGTTTATTTGCTAGAGAAAATATATACTTACAAACAAATCAGACAATACGTAGAACGCAGAAAATGGCGCCATTTTGCGTTATCCCGTGTATCTTCTTTTCTTGCTAAGAGCCGAATAACGATGAAATATTTTTTTCTCGTCCAGTAATTCTAGTTTTTTCATTGTTGAAACCATTTCCATTAAAACATGTTGATAGGTTTAATATTTATTTACCCATAGTGTACGTTTATTTCTCTGTAAAACGTATATACTTTCCTCTTTCTGATATTCCATCTCTTTTGTAGGAGAACGCTAGAAGGAAAAAAATACGAATACCTTACGTAATTTTTCAATGGGCCACGAAAACAAAACAACATAATAAAGAGTTTTTTGTGGTAATGTCTTATAGGACCAAACTGCTAAGGTCATCGGTCCCGAAGCCTATACACTACTTACTCTAACTCAGACTACCTTACGCTACGGACAACACACACACCCATGCATGAGGGAGGACTCGAACCTCCGACATGGGGAGCCGCACGGACCGCGACAACGCGCCTTAGACTGAGCGGCTACCCCGCGCCGCTAGTAAAGGTTAAGACGACACGAAAGCGTAAAATGAATTTCTATATTAGGAATGAGCTCCGCCGGAATAGGCTATAATTGAGATGTCAGCAGACGTCGCCATAGTCCCTAGTCTCTGCGCATGCGCAGTGTGCAGCATACTCTGCAAGTTAGAACTCCACACTCTGCACAATCTATCGTTCATTGACGTCATAGACACATTCGCATCGTGGTTGGTACGAAAGGCCCACGCACTTCCAGTAGTCGATTTGACGAGAAAGTCGTTCGTGTAAAACGGGCCTTAGAGTGAACAGGGCAGCAAGAGACGGTATCGTTTTCGCAGGAACCGGGTTTTTTTTCACGATTCTGCATAGATACATCTAAAATATGACACTTAATTTTCTCCCGGCGTATAAAATGTTTAAATAACTCAGAAAAGCCAGGCGGATGTAGTCCTCGTCAACCGCTGATATTTCAACTGCTGAACACAGCGTCAGTTTCAATGCACAAATACTACGAGAGGGGGGGGGAGGGGGCTTTGCAAACACACGCACACGCACGCACACGCACACGCACACACACACACACACACACACACACACACACACACACACACACACACACACACACACACACACACACGATAGACAGTAGCCTAACGCAAACAAAAAACATTTTTACATACTCTAAAAAGCCTTTATCTTACACACACACACACACACACACACACACACACACACACACACACGATAGACAGTAGCCTAACGCAAACAAAAAACATTTTTACATACTCTAAAAAGCCTTTATCTTAGATGATGACCGAAAAATACACTTTACACAATGTTTCAGCAGAATATGATCAGTACTTTTGGAAATGTTACCTGAATGAGGCAAAACGGCGATATAGACCTAGGTGCCACTTCGTTATTTTCATCACTCATCCGACCCATCGTTGATCGATGGCGTGCCTGATCGGATTTCACTATAGCCGTTCTGGCGAACGGTTACTTCGAGGCGGGCTAACTCAGCTGACAAGATTTCAGCGTCTGAGAGGGCGGCGCTATGAACCAAGGTACAGAGTACCCCCGCAAGCTGAGCCAGATGGTGACAGCTAACTGTCTGTCTGGCTTGCTGCAAAAAGCATTTCCCAACAAATCATCACTCTTCCTTCTGACCAACACGTCAAAGCAGGGAAGGCAGCCATCTTTTCGTCTGAATACTGAAGCAAATATTCGGATAGACTGAATTCAGATGTTCCGAAAAGTTGTTTAAAGGTTCTCTCCGTGATACCCTACAACAAAAGTATCGTCCTCATATCTGAAACAGCATGCAGGTTTCAATACCATGGGATCAACTTTTACGGGATGTTTTGCGTTAAAAATTTCTGTTCTAACGAAAGTCTGTTGGTAGAAGCCATTTTACTGAGGAAAAACGCCCTACACTGCACGCTAATGACCGTTGCGGAGACGGTGCTGGTAGTCCTTTCGTTCATCTATGCGGGCCGTTGCTCAACGGTTGCACGTCTATTCGCCCGTAAACATCTCCACAGCCGCTGTTCACCCCTGTCATCTATGGCCCATGGTGCACCACAGTTGCCTTGACGTCGATTTTGGGTAGCGCCATTTTGCCATGCATGGTACACTTTAACCACGGTGGCAAGCATGGAGTTCACACATTTACCCGTTTCTGAAATGCTTCCACTCTTGGCCGTAAGCGAAAGATCATGCCGTTTGGAGCATCAGACAGCGGCCACACGGTTTTCCGCATCCCCCTCCCTCCTGAGACGCTTTATACACTCTCCACTTCTAGTGGTGTCAACGACCGTCTGTGAATGGTTATTGCTCGTCGATTTCGAACAAATGCAGTGATCATATCAATGAACTGTTGAACTATGTGGCTATCTGCTTAATAGCGTTGTGGTCTACTTTTGGCATGCAATACCGCATGACATGGATCTGACAAGTGCATAGTAGGTTTCCGGAAGTACTTGCCACCAAATACTAGTACGGCTACTTACTAAGTGGGACATTTTGTTTACGTTTGTTAAGTCACTTAATTTAGGTTACTGTCACAGACCGTGCCCCCTTATGTTTGACGTCATCGTTGTGACATCGCAAGCCAGGACCTGTTTTCTATGATATCATTAAGATGATGGAAAATTTAAAATTCGAATAAATTTGAAAACTGGTGGGAAATTCAAAATGAAAAATATCTGGAGGTGGTAAATTCAAATTTGACTATATTATTCACACACACACAGACAGATCAAAGGTAATGCATTTTTTCCTGTATGTGCAGGGAAGAAGCTACACAGGACATGAAGCCAGCAGTGGAGTATCAGGATGAGAGGCAGTATACTGGAGCCTGGGGCCGATCAGTGACAGTCAAGCTGAGTGGGTTTCTACTAGTTTTTCGTCCGAGCCAACCAGTGACAAAATCTGTGGTATCACATATCGATACCACCCCACGGGCATCACAGCAACGTACTTGCAAGTCTCAGTCTGACTTGGAAAGCGTCATGCGGACCCTGGCGAATTCCATGGTGTGCACGCAGTGAGGCACGTCTCCAGCCGCTCTGAACTACGAGCGGCCTCTGCCACTGCGGTGTAGGATGGCCGGCGGTAACCGCTCATCCCACCTGCTACGACACCATCGTTCGTGCTTTGCACCGTGAGCCCCGTCCTAGTTACTATTGGAATTGCTGCACTATGTTTATTGTTGCTTTTTTATTTGTAATGAGTCTTCGTATGCTTGGAGAATTACAAGTAAATCTTCTGTTTGTTGTGTTAACTTGTTCGCTAATGACATCTGCTCCTATCCAGCTATACTACAACTACTACTTTCACACTATTCCATAGCCCACCTTGTACACAATAAAACCAGACCGGTCACCAGGAAGAACTGCGACTTAACCTTCTGCCAACTACGACAGCCTGTCACTGCCTTCATTCAAGATAATTCGACGCGATTTACCAACGCCACCTTTGCCGCCGAGTCAGCCCAAATTAACCCGTCAGCATTCGACCAGCTGGACAGTAATGTGACGTCCAGTCTACAAAGATGTATATGTAGATGCAGTCGCCTCCGAGGATACCGGCGGGTCCACTCGGGGGTGAACCGTGGACGGAAGGGCTCGCGAGGGAGGGTATCCAAAGACGCCCCAGCAGCTTAGTCGTCAGTGCCGCTGAAGATGGCGACGTGGCTGATTGTCGACATATTGTGCCCATTTGACACTATGAATCGGCGGTGCACCTGTGCGCTGTTCGATCAACAAATACACCGGGAGAAACTGAAGAATCAAGTGTTATTAACTGTCTTTTGAAACTAGAGAGGTTATTTAGTTCCCTGAATTAATGAGGGAGATTGTTCCAGTGGCTGGTTCCTACTACTAAGAAGATCTTCGAAAAACTGGCTGCAACACAAAGGAGAGAAACAGAAAGGGTTTTGCTCTGATGAAAACGAGTATTTTGCGATGTTGTTCAGACAAGTGTTTGAAGGTTGAGACGAGATATGAGGGGTACTGTACGTTGATAAGACAGTGTGAGAGAAAGGAAACAGAAATCTCTGCGCTTGTTTGCACTCAGTCACGACAGTTTTGCATATGATGGTGAAAATGATCGAAGAGTTGAAAGTCAGGGATATATCTAAGACAGGCTTTCATAACTAGTTGCAGGCGCCGTGAATTTTCCTTTGAAAGACCTTGGAGTATAACATCGCTGCAATCAGTAATTGGAAGTAGACGTGTTTGTCGAGTTTCTTTTTCGGGTCGAGGAGGAAGCGCTTTTCATATTCTTTATGGTCATGGAGACTTTCTCATCCCGTCTTGCACACAGCAATTACGTGTTCAGTCCAATTTAGATTTTGATCTACATTTACTCTTACACACTATGCCGAGGGACAGAAATTGATATTTCTCTCAATTATGATTAAAAATGGTAGGGATTCCGAATATTTAGGGCTAACTAGCCTAGAATGGCAAACCATAACGGTTGGATTTTGGTTTGGTTGAGCTTTAACCCTATATTTTGAGCTTATTTTAACAGAGCTTGCATGTCAGTACTCAGATTCTCGACAGCTGTCTTCAGGTTTACTCATTTTGCACTTACGTTAGATACAACCGCAGGTCATCAGTGTACATGTGGTATTTGCTGTAGGCCAAAATTGATCACATATTATTGACATATTGGGTTGGTGCGTAAGTTCATACCGTTTCTCTATAAGTTTATTAAACATAACGGGTACGCGTAACAGAGATTTTAGACATCTACAATATATTCTCTTTCACTATTTACAATGTTTGTCAGCGCTAGGGTAACTTTCCGATTCCGCGTCTGTAGAAATAACGTGGTTTTGAGGCGAAGAACTCGCCGAGCCATGTTCGGAGCTCATTTTCATGCGGGAGGAACTTCCTTAAAGGTTGTTCGATAGAAAGGGGAAAAGGTGAATTTCTGAGGGTCCAGGGTCTGGCAAATAAGGTGGATGCGAAATAATTTGCCAGCCCAACTCCAGTATAGTGCATTTTTGTCAGTCAAGTAGAATTCGGACGGATGTTGTCGTGGAGCAGCATCAGTTCAGGCAGCCTGCTGGTCTCAGTTGCTGGCGATAAATGTCAGTAGTTACGGTTACACACCGGGAAAGCAATTCGTAGTACAACACACCGTCGCAGTTCCACCAGATGCACAACATTATCCTTCATGGATGAGCGTATGTCTTTGTACGGGGAGCTGCTGCTTGGTCAAAACGATCCTTCTCAAAAGAAGAATACCGTTTTGTTGCAGTGCACTGTCCGATGGCAAAATACCCAAACATGGCGTAAATGTACCTGACTGCCTCCTCTGACATTACGCGTCTACTGAAGTCAGACATAAGAATGTGTCGGAAATGTTCCGTTTTCTCCGCTTGGCAGCCAGTTGCTCGGCCACCATTGACCAGACGTTTTCAATTGGTGAGAGATCTGGAGAATGTGCTGGTCAGGGCAGCAGTCGAACATTTTCTGTATCCAGAAAGGACCGTACAGGACCTGCAACATGCGGTCGTGCATTATCCTGCTGAAATTTAGGGTTTCGCAGGGATCGAATGAAGGGTAGAGCCACGGGTCGTAACACATCTGAAATGTAACTACCACTGTTCAAAGTGCCGTCAATGCGAGCAAGAGGTGACCGAAACGTGTAACCAATGGCACCCCATACCATCATGCCGGGTGATACGCCAGTATGGCAATGACGAATAGACGCTTCCAATGTGCGTTCACCGCGATGTCGCCAAACACGGATGCGACCATCATGATGCTGTTAACTGAACCTGGATTCATCCGAAAAAATAACGTTTTGACATTCGTGCACCCAGGTTCGTCGTTGAGTACACCATCGCAGGCGCTCCTGTCTGTGATGCAGCGTTAAGGGTTACCGCAAACATGGTCTCCGAGCTGATGGTCCATGCTTCTGCAAACGTCGTCGAACTGTTCGTGCAGGTGGTTGTTGTCTTGCAAACGTCCCCATCTGTTGACTCAGCGATCGCGACGTGGCTGCACGATCCGTTGCATCCATGCTGATAAGATACCTGTCATCTCGACTGCTAGTGATACGATGCCGTTGGGATCCAGCACGGCGTTCCGTATTACCCTCATGAACCCACCGATTCCATATTCTGCTAACAGTCATTGGATCTCGACCAACGCGAGGAGCAATGTCGCGATACGATAAACCGCAATCGCGATAGGCTACAATCCGACCTTTATCAAAGTCGGAAACGTGGTGGTACGCATTTCTCCTCCTTACACGAGGCATCGCAACAACGTTTCACCAGGCAACACCGGTCATCTGCTGTTTTTGTATGAGAAATCGGTTGGAAACATTCCTCATGTCAGACGTTGTAAGTGTCGCCACCGACGCCAACGTTGTGTGAATGCTCTGAAAAGCTAATCATTTGCATATCACAGCATTTTATTCGTGTCGGTTAAATGTCGCGACCGTAGCACGTCATCTTCGTGGTGTAGCAATTCTAATGGCCAGCAGTGTAGTAGACTCTATTGTCATTGCTTGTTCCTACATTTTGTTACTATATTTCAGTTTTTCCGTAAAATGGGTCACTTATAACCTCACTTTCACCGTTCAGATGCTAAATTGCACAGCAGACAGCTCTCACGACATCGGAAACAGACGAGACTCAGTACAGGAACAAAACCAAAGGGTGCTGCAGTAAACACACTTTGCTCGATTGTACAACGGACGTAAGAAAGTAGAACGTGTGAAGGAGACTTAAGACAAAAAATGAGGCACCACCAAGTAATTATCCAAATGGGACGGAAATCGGTAGCTACTATGCACATGCACAGAAAACAAATGATTACAGTTTCAGAAAAGAAATGGGTGATTCATTGGAGAAAGAGATCTTCGGAAACTGAACCACCTCTGGCCGTTATGCACAGTTATTCGGCTTGGCCTTGATTGACAGAGTTACAGGCTGTCCTCCTGATGGATACCGTGCAAAATTGTGTAATACTGGCTCGTCAGACCGTCAAAATCCCGAGCTGGTGGGAGGGCCCTGCCCAAATGCTCCATACTTTCTCAGTTGTGGATTGATTCGGCGACCTTGTTGGCCAAGGTAGAGTACGGCAAGCACGGACACAAGCAATAGAAACTGTCGCCGTGTGCGAGCGGCGTTTATTTTGTTTAAATGTTAGCACAGTATGGCTTACCACGAAGGGCACAGTATGGCTTACCACGAAGGGCAATAAAACGGGGAGCAAAATGTCGCCGACGTACCGCTGTCCTGTAAGAGTGAGACGGATGACAACCATTGATATCCTGCTGTGAAGAGACATAAAACCACAGACCACCACTCCTGGTAATCGGCCGTACAGCAGGCCACATGCCGCCATCCATTGGATGTCCATTTGCAGTATTTCCGTGCAAATTGCAGCCTTCGATGACTGTTAACAGCAGTCAGTGTGGGTGGATGAACCAGGCGCCTGATGCGGAAGCCCATGTACAGCAACATTCGTTCAACGGCCATTAGTGAATGACAGTCAGGGTGGTAGCTCACCGCTGCCCGGGGCATCTCCAGACATGCTCTCGGCCTTGAATGTACCTAAGCTTACGCACTACTTAATCTACCTTAAACTAACTTACGCTAAGGACAACAAACACACACACACGCCCGAGAGAGGACTCGAACCTCCGCCGTGGAGCTCGTTTTATATTATCGCGAAATAGAACAAAGAGCTCTACAGATATGGTATGCGAATTGAAGTGACAGTCATTAAAACAGTGGAGTTTTTCTTTGCGACAGGATTTTCTCATGGAATATCAGTCACCAGCTTTCTCCTCCGAGTGCGAAAATACTTTTTTTGCGCATGATTACATAAGGAGGAATGGTCATTATTACGAAATGAGATAAATCAGAAGTGACACGGAAAGATTTAAGTCTTCAACTTCCCTGCGGGTTGTTCGAGAATGGAATGGTAGAATGGCTCTGAGCACTATGCGACTTAACTTCTGCGGTCATCAGTCGCCTAGAACTTAGAACCAATTAAACCTAATTAACCTAAAGACATCACACACACATCCATGCCCGAGGCAGGATTCGAACCTGCGATCGTAGCGGTCGCTCGGTTCCAGACTGTAGCGCCTAGAACCGAACGGCCACTCCAGCCGGCTGGAATGGAAGAGAAATAGCTTGAAGGCTCTTCGATGAACCATCTACCAGGCACTTAACTGTGAATTGCATAGAATTCATGTATATGTCGATATGGGTGGATTATTTTACAACTCGCCTTTCACATTTTCTTGAAGGTCTCTGACGAGTATAGTATGTAGGCTCGATACAAGTGGGATACAGGTTTACAAGAAATTGTGTTTTTTATTGTGTTTCGAACTCTGATTAACATAATAACGTGTAGGTATTGTATATTACTATATGCTGAGTAATATTTGTTGGTTTATGCTTCATTTTATTTTGTTGTTCCAGGTGAGTTTTCCGCTAGCTAGCAATTCTGCGAGACGGAGTGTTTGGTAAGTATCTAACGACCAAATAATATGAAAAGCATACGAGCTTAAATACGGGGTTTCGTTATTCCTAAACTAAGAAAAAAAATTATTTGTAGGCCAGTATTGTCTTGCAGAAGAAACATTAAGGTAAAAACATGATTAAATAGTTATTTATTGTCTTTCCAATAATAATGATTACGGTCTTAACTATTGACCTCATGTTTCAATATAAGTATATACAATCGTTGGAATATTTGGGCTCAAATCTAGTTTAACGGAGAAATAACGTCCTCAGCATTGTGATTTTTGAAGTTTTCCTGGAATAATTGGTATTCCATAAAGTTTCGTTATTGCACATAATGACATTCACGTCTTTGCAAGATATTTCATGTTGAGGTTAATGTTTCACACTGAAATAGAGTGGCACGGTCTTTAAGTCATACGACTGCAATCCCGAAATCTCATGGAATTCTCAGCACTGGACTGAGACTGTATTACTTGTAATTACTTTTGTTTTGGTGTTAAGATTTACGCATTTGTTTCAGAAAAAGAAACGTCTATTTTCCGTATTGTGTGCATTTTTTCCATAATAGGAAGTTCATCGGAGAACAGGACAGAAAACCGGCATCCTTACGTACAGTGTATGTAGTGATAGGAGCGGAAGTGGTGAGGTGGTGGGCTGAAATTACGTCACACATTTTGCTTAAAAGATGTTACTAGACAAAAATTCGAACTTAACCCAAACTTAAAACACAAAACGTTGTTTTAAGTATGACAGTGGAACGGACAACAGCGTGCGTTAGGCATGAAAATGTTTTATAAAACCAATGGTAGTTCGGTAGTGGCGCACGGGGAGTTTAGACGTTTTTATAATTTAGGACGTCATGATGCAGGTCCGTCGAAACACACGATAAAAGTTGGATTAATAACCCTGAAGAGACTGGATGTGCCACCAAGAAGAAACCAACAGGACGACTAAGAACTTTGCCTTTTCCAGCGACCATTGATGTTGTACGCGAGTCTGTCTTACGGAGCCCACGGCGTTCAATTCGTAAGCAAGCAGCCGCGGTTGGGACGTTCCGGGAGAGTCTCTTCAGAATTCTTTATCTCGATTTACAATTTCATCCGTACAAACTACAAATGATGCATCAACTGAAGGACAACGATTACCAACTACGACTAGGGTTCTGTCATCAAATGTTAACAAAAATAAACAATGATGATGAATTTCGACACAAGTTGTGGATGTCAGATGAGGCACATTTTCGTCTCACAGGTTATGTGAATAACCAGAACTACCGTTAACTTGCAAACACAAATCCTAAAGACGTTCATGAGTGCCCTTTACATGCTAGTAAAGTGACAGTATGGTGTGGCGTTTCAGCACATGGCGCAAGTTCCACTGCAGGAAAATAAGACCGTCATACAGAGAAGCCACGACGTGCCGCCATTTAGACCACACTCCGGATGTATTATCGACTATGCATTTTTTTATGTTTAATTAATAGTCACTGTTCGTTAATTACATTACAATTACGTTTACGGTAAATGATCTGTCAGGCTGGAAGATTTTTTTGTAGGCATTTTTGATCTTATACTTTTTATACTGACTTTCATCCAACTGTATGTTTTACCTTGCCAGGCTAGAAGCTTCACAATGTTAATATTTACACTTTAATGTAGATTTTATGTATGGATGCAATTCCACGAGGAGTACGTCAGTACATGTTTTACTGTCAGATGCTCGTTTTGCCATGTGAAGTAATTTTAATTAATGACTAGGCATACCACATTTTAACCGTTATATTTGCTATACTGGTTAATCACGTACCCTAGCTATAGTGCCCCCCTGCTGGCCACGGTTTCCTTGCATGAATACCAGACGCATTCTGATCATCACCAGCACTTACTATGTACCTACATGTTTAGTTTGGCGTTGATACTGCATGAAAACATTTTATGGTATTTATGGCTGGCATACATGGCTGTAAATCATGTAAACATTTTATCTGTCTTATGTAGCACCAGGGCTTTCATAGATTTAGCGTCAGCAAACTAACTTAGCTAGTTACAATTTGTTTTTGTAACAGATAGGAAGATGGCCGTAGCTGAAACGGGTCATAGTGAAATGTAAAAACAAAAACAAAAAAATTATGTGATCAAGACGGACCTGTAAAATAAACAGCCAAAAATATGATCACGGACTCATTTTCAGACTTAATGTGTTCAATTGATAAACCAAATTGAAACCGCAAATTTTACCCGCTAACTATAGCCAAGGAAAACAAGGTCTCAAAACTGACAGCAGTTTCACAGAGCTTAGGTAACAACTATACAAGCTAAAGCCGGAATTAGAAAACGTATCTACGCTTTCGCGGGATTCAGCTCCAGAAGAGTGAAGCTGCAGTTACCATATCAGTTACTAATGCTTACAAAAAGCCTTAAGCGAAGTTAACTTAAGCAGACAGATTTTAAAAAGAGCAACAATAAGTACACAAATACAGCTAGTACACACTTTAAAATTTAAAGATCAAATACACAAACACAAATAATGTAAATCTTACGTACCCAGAATTTTCAACAGTATCTGCATATAGGATCTGAATTGAGAACACTCCCATAATAGTCTCCATAGCGTCACCAATTCATTGCAGACTCCACAACAGCCCGCTCCACAGAATTCCAAATTAGCACACGGTCTCCTGCTCTGCTGTTCAGGATGATAACAGGGCCCTTCGAGATATACGTGCCTCTAGCAATGGCTAGCCGGACCTCACTACTACATAAGTAACAGCCACCTCAGGTACACTGCAGCCGACTGCCCCGGCACCAGTTGTCGCATTCGGCGTCACTCGCGGCACCCACGGAGGGCCACCACACAACCCACGGCGCTACTCTCCAAGAGAACCCCACGGAATCGCGCACGAGCAGACACAGCCTCGAGCTTGCTGCAAAACAAACCCTCTGACTGGAAAATTTCAAGAGAAAAATCGAATTATTTAACCAAAACCATCGAAAAAATCTCATAAAAGCAAGCTGGACGGCTCAGTATATGCACAGTAAATAACGCTAGGAAGAATGCACCTAGGAGGGGGAGAAATCACACGCTAAGGGAAAAGATTTGCGAGACATGATCAGGATCAACACTAACAGAAAGATAAGAGAGTGGAGAACGTGCGAGAGGGAAGTGGGAAGATAGGAAGCAAGTGTTTCGTAGAACTCTGGAATTGAGGATGAAGGTGTAAGGGACACAAAATTGGAGAAGCAAGTGCACACCGACCAACATACCACAGGTGAAGACTACAGCAAAACGACACAGAGGCATCAGTGGTGCAAACAAGGGAAGAGGATACCGAAAACATCGAAATAAGGATGGGAGTGAAGAAGAACAATGATGAAGACATGTTGGAAAACGCACTTCATGAAGAGGCTACCCATGATCTTACAGAGGCAGTAACGAAACAAGACACAGAGGAAAAAACCACATGTCTGCTCTGCTAGAGACCATACGTTATCTGGTGGAACATACTTAACACACCAGTATCATGCTTCTTCCTTGTTGTGTTAGATCTCTAGGGTGATTTAGGCGGCTGCACCAACACACAGGAAAAGCTTGTGCCACGCGGAGTGGCCGCGTTGTTTGAGGCGCCATGTCACGAATTAGGTGGCCCCTCCCGCTGGAGGTTCGAGTCCTCCCTCGGCCATGGGTGTGCTTCTACCAAAGCAGAAAGTCACTGATGAAACTTTCAACTTGTTAACTTCCTCCTAGCACCAAAACTATTAGCCTATTGTCGGTAGTAGTTACCTTGTTAAGGACGCTCGTACTTTTCTGATGAGTTGGGGCTCCGTACATTTTCATTTCGCTGTTAATGGGGTGCCTTAAAGCAGATGCGCGCACACGTAGTGTAATGGCACGAACGACAGTTAGGGCTTGGAGTGACACCTTACGAGAAAAAATATTGTAAATCGCATTCTCATAGTACGATCTATGTACACGAGAGACGTGTAATAAAACCGCATCCTCTAATTGGCATTTTGCACCGGTGTAAACTGCATATGAAAGCATCAGAAGTATTGCGAACAGATCTAATTTAATTGGATTAAATTACATTTTTAACCGAGGTTCGCTTCTGTGACGACAAAAAAGTGATTGTCGAGCAACCTTACGACATTTACTCATAAGTCATTAGTCTGTACGTGAGTTTCTTTGTATACCGAACGCACATAAATCAATTCGATAGAATTAATAATCTTGTATCACTAGTAACGGACTTACTGACATAAAAGGAGAGACTGTGACTTCGACGGTGAATGTGTGTGGCGTTAACGTGATACGAGGAATGAACCGGTGTTTTAGAAATAAACTGAAAAAATACTCATAGTTAATACATATTTATGAAGTTTTTCTTATATTAGAGTTTCCTCTTACAGATAATTTTTCATTTTCGTAAAATCACGTTTCTTCAGCCATTTCGCACTGAATCATCTCATAACAAAAAGTAATTCAGTTGCTATCTAGTACATCAGTTTTATTCTACTTGAATCAGATTCTCAGTATGGGGTATTTGTACTTGTATTTCTCGTTATTGGTTCCTTTTGTTAGAAGAGCGGGTTTTGGGGCTGAAATGACACTGTCGGTGTGTTGTGCAGCTTTCTCACTCATCAATATTACATCAGCGCTGTGTTTATTACCACTTCCATGTTATACAAGTTTGGTTGAAAATTTAAACATTATCCAATTTATGACTGACGGTCATTGACAGAAACAAAAGCGATCCACAGATGAGAGACCCACTGCTAGCGAATCAGTCTGACGCCAATGTGTTCGTTGATTTCTAGGATTTCCTGTAGGGTCATCTTTCTACTTTTTTGAACGGAGTCGTAGCTTAGTACTACTTGACTAAACCGTTTCCTTTTCCTTCCCTGTTGAAATAACCTTTGGTTACAGATACTACACTGAAATTTAAATCCCAATTTAGTTGTCATCAGTTGTTAAATGTATCTCGATTGTAGCGTAACGACCACGTATGGGAATAATTCTGTGAGCCTGAGCAGTTCACTGCAGCAGCACAGACGGTGGTTGAGCCAGAATGTCGTCACTGTAGTGATGCAACAAGTCCAGTGGAATGCTGAAAGGCGTCTCAGCTTGCTGAAACGGAGAACTCTGCAGTCCTGCACCGACTAGTGCAGCAAGGGGCGAGGCAGATTTACAGACCGTCAGTGGCAGTAGTTCTTTAAGATCTGTGACTGGTTGTGGTGGACATCCACAACAGGCAAGCTGCTGCACACTTTAAACACCGGTAATAGAATTATTCTGTGTCTCGCAACCCAAATAGAACGACGGGCTGTGCTGGACGGAAACATCAGTGCACCGCCAGGAGAGGTCACCGGTCAGAGGCCTTAGAAGGGTGATAGCTCTCCTTAGACTCCTTAGATCTGGCCACACCAGGTCATCTCCACGAGGACGGCCAACTCCTGCCCAGGGGGCAGCTGATAGCTTCCCGAGCACACCAGCCGCCATTCGCCACCACAGGGAGGGCGTCCCCCACCGCGACGCGACCAGATGGCGCACCGGTCGCCGGGGTCCGTGCACCTGGATTACGCAACAAGCCCGCTGGTGTTGTGCGGGCAACCAGGCCAGCAGAATTTAGCGGCCAGCCGGACACCGACCCAGTATATCAAGCAGCGGAGATGGGTCAACAAAAGAACTACTTACATTTGCGGCTGCCTTTCTCTGGAGACACCTGGGCTACCATCTCGCCTCCAACGTCTTCTCCCATCGCCCAGGCTCATAGCCACCCCACCCTGCATCAGGGAGCGCTATACTATGGTTTCAGAATATGGGGGATCATCTTCATGCAGCGTGCCATCTGGACCACATCTTATGGCGTCAACACAGTGCAGTGAGTGATGAACTATTCTGCTACGTTTTGGAGCGTATGATACATACTTCAATTTGAAGTTTACCTTGCTTTGGCCGAAGAAGGCAACTGATTTATTTGGCTATAAATGTAATGGCAAAGAGCAGTGTCTAGCATTTGGAAAGTGTATACAGAGTAAATAAACTACTAGGGCATTCTGTGCCATGCACGGAGTCAGTGCCTTTCACCTGTAGCACATGTGATCGATGTGGTGATATTGCAATGCCCTGTAAAAGATCTAGATGGTTCATGATGTGATGTAAGGACTTATTGGCAGCGATCTTTTGGAACTGAAATTAATGTTATCTGGTTGTCGTATTATTTTGTGTAGTGGAGAGTAAAAGTGTCGCAATGGCAGAGTCAGACACGAAAGGTTTGGTGGAGCCGGAAGCAGTAAGTATGTTGTCAGAAAAAGTAGCGCAGCTCATAGCGGATAATACGCAAGTACATGGGCAGTTAGCAGTTAGAGGCGAATAGTTGGCACTGCTTCAGGTACGGCAGCATAACGTGGATCCAGCAGCCACAGCACTGATTGTTCCCTTTCCTGCAAAGTAATCTGACGATATATGATCCTTTTTAGAGGCCCTTAAAACATTAGCGGAGTATGCTGCTTGGACGGATTATCAGTTTTTGTGGGTAGCAAAACTGCGAATAATTGGAGAAGCAAAAGCGTATGTGGGTGTAAGAAAGCCTTAAGGAACGCAAAAATTAGAGGGAGAGATTTTGCAAAGGTGTAAGAAACAGAATAGTTTGAGGCATTTTCGGGAACAATGGAGCACTGTTGAAAAGAGGTATGGGAAACTACAGAAAAATTGACAAACAGGGTAAGGAAATGTAATAACCACAGGTACGAATCAGGGCAGAGTGATGCAGCAAAAGCACTTTCGTTGGAAGAAGCTAAGCAAAGGACGCACAATGTTTCTCTGAGGGGACTGCCGTCGGACATGTCGAGGGAGTGCATAAAAGTGCACCAGAGTATCAGTATTCTGCTATTAGGTTACCGATGGAGTGCGAAGAAATCGATATCAACAGGCGTATGAAAGGACGTGGGGTATTTTCTTCAGACATTGAGTGTTACAGGTGTGGGCGGAAGGGGAATTTGTAGAGACAGTATCGCCAGCCACAACGAAGTAGTGGAAATGGAAGATATCAGCTGCAGAATTTTGGTGATAGAGGAGGTGATAAGCAGCCGTTAACAGGAACTGGGTATCTGAAGTCCACCTTAAGGCGTTTCCATTAAAATTAGATGCAACAAATACCTATGCAAAGGTGGAGCGTGAAGTAAGAGGTATTGTAGCAGGAAAAGAGTGTAAGTTCTTATTTCACATTGGCGCAAATGTGTAGGTTGGCAGCAGAGACTGTGGGCCGAATGAAATCAAATACGCCACGTTATAGGTTATGTGGGATCGGAGATACCGATTACATACTGTCGGGGCCGGTGATAAAGGTTTTCATATACGGGCTGTTCGATTTAAGCCGTGTAGTGGTGGTACTGCATGTAGGCTAGGGCTACGCCTTGATCTCGAGCTTCGACATTTTGTATCAACGTTGCGCTGAAATTGACCTTCGGCAACGTACAGTAGAACTCAATGGAATTACATTCCAACAAGGGAAAATTGTTGCCAGTGTAGAATTGTCACTTGGGTCATGTGGCATATTGGAGGAGCCAGTTGACCGGCGTACTACTAGACTAAAGTTTGATTCACATGATTGTCAGCCAGGTGGCACAGGTAAGTCGCTTTGGGTGAATGTGGAGCCAGGCTTACCTTTGAATAAGTGTTGTGTAGCCTCGGGAGGAAAACGATATACTAGATGCATCAAATTGTTTTACTAAGAGAAGTGTTGTACGTGTATAGGAGAGGTGTGGTGGGAGAGTTATAAGCGTAAACATAGATATTCTTGGCGGTGAAGTTAATCACGAAAGTGGATGTTAATAGCGTGTTCAGGCATTTTGGATGAGAATGAATGGTGCACAAGGAGTGAGCACCACAAGCAACCGAAATCCCTGGCAGTACTTCATTACATAGGAAAGTGAAGCATCTAAGGGTAATAGAGACATAGCAGATGAAAAAAATTAGTGTATGAATTCTAGGACTTTTTCTTTTTTCTTTTTTTTCACCTGGTTTGCTACTAGCGAGGTCCATAACCCACCCAGAAAAACTTTAGTACCAATCACTAACTCTTTTCGGAACACATTATTTTAAGACACACAGTTCAGGAGATTCACAATGTGATCAGAAGTATCCGGACACCTGGCTGAAAATGACTTAAAAGTTCGTGGCACCCTCCATCGGTAGTGCTGGAATTCAATATGGTGTTGGCCCAACCTTAGCATTGATGACAGCTTCCACTCTCGCAGGCATGAGTTCATCCGGGTGCTGGAAGGTTTCTTGGGGAATGACAGCCCATTTTTCACGGAGTGCTACACTGAGGAGAGGTATCGATGTCGGTCGGTGAGGGCTGTCACGAAGTTGGCGTTCCAAAACATCCCAAAGGTATTCTATAGGATTCAGATCACGACTCTGTGCAGGCCAGTCCATTACAGGGATGTTATTGTCGTGTAACCACTCCGCCACAGACCGTGCATTACGAAAAGATGCTCGATCGTGTTGTAAGATGCAATCGCCATCCCCGAATTGCTCTTCAACAGTGGCAAGCAAGAAGGTGCTTAAAACGTCAACGTAGCCCTGTGCTGTGATAGTGTCACGCAAAACAACAAGGGGTGCAAGCCCCCTCCATTAAAAACATGACGATACCATAACACCCACCACATCCGAATTTTACTGTAGGCACTACAGACGTTGGCAACTGACGTTCACCGGATATTCACCATACCCACAACCTGCCATCGGATCGCCACATTGTGTACAGTGATTCGTCACTCCACACAACGTTTTCCACTGTTTAATCGTCCAATGCTGACGCTCCCTACACCAGGCGAGGTGTCGTTTGGCATTTACCGGCAGCCTGCAGCCGCTCGACCATGAAATCCAAGTTTTCTCACCTCCCGCCTAACTGTCATAGTACTTGCAGTGGATCCTGATGCAGTTTGGAATTCCTGTGAGATGGTCTGCCTTTTACATATTACGACCCTCTTCAACTGTCGGCGGTATCTGTCAGTCAATAGGCGAGGTCGATCTGGTACCGTTTTGTGCTGTACGTGTTCGTGTCCCTTCGCGTTTCCACTTCATTATCACAGTGGACCTAGAGAATCTTAGGAGTGTGGAAATCTCGCGTACAGACGTATGACACAAGTGGCACCCAATCACCTGACCACTTTCGAAGGCCATCAGTTCCGCGAAGCGCCCCCTTCTCTTCTCTCACGATGTCTAATGACTATGAGGTCATTGATATGGAGTACCTGGCAGCAAGTGGCAGGACAACGCACCTGATATGAAGAAACCGTATCTTTTTTGGCGTGTTCTGATACTTTTGATCACATAATGTACGTCATAAACATTGAGAAACGTGAAAAACTAGTTTCTCCTAAAACTAAGCGCGTATTATCCAGACTACACTGATTTCCAAGGTAGTGAAACGTCTGAGGCTGTTTTATATACAGTATAGTCTGTATACTGCTTTGAAGAATCAGGGACGGGGTTTGGGGGGGGGGGGCGGGGGTTGGGGGAGGGATTATTTGTAACTTAGAAACGAAGCTTTCCAGTCACAGTTCTACACTATTTATTTGACTTGTGTTTTTGACCAGGGAGCCCACAAAGTTTCTTTTGAATAGTGAAAGTAAACACCTGTTAGCTAAAATTAGTGGGCACAATTAATCTGTGGGGGGACGAAGAGACGGTGTGGCAGGGATGTGTCGGAAAACATATCAACGGTGTACTAGCGGAAAGAGGGGACTGTTATTAAACGCATACGATGGCCACTCCTGGTTTGCCACCCAAGGGAGCCCCATCCGCACACCTTCGAGACAAGGAAAGTCGCTAGTAACAGGACCCCCGCCATACTCTGCACTCGAACGATCCAAGCATGCGAATTCCATGCGCATTAGCGCCCTCTATTATCGAAGTTTGAATGACAACTACGGAAGTAGCCCGGAAATTGAACAGAGCAACTTCCACTTTACAAGAACAAGAGAACGTTCGTAGCGGCCTAAGCTCGCTAACGTCGTGAAGAACCGAGCAAAGAGGCAGGCGTCACCTTTTAATCATATATAGTATAATATGTGGTTGGTAAGCGTTGGGTCGGGGTCACCGCACGATTTGGCTGGTATTTATCTCACTACTTAGAGAGAGGGCAGCGACTGTGTCTGTTAATACCTAATATAGTTACGTTGATTAAGCTTCGTTTATAGTAGAGTGTATTGTGTGCTTGCGTGCGCCAAGTCGACTCTTAACGTTGACGGAATAAACGCAGTTGCAACAGTTCATTTATTGTCCACTTCGTTGATTTATCCCTATCACTTCGCTGATTCAGACATAGTGCGGCAGCGACTGTTTAAAATAGCCGAGTGTTAATGTATTTGGTTTTCAAGAAATTGGTAGTAGCCCAGACCCTTGAGTCACAGAGGCTAAGGGTCTAGGAGTCTGTCGAGTATTATGTGAGATGGAGCAAGAGGAGCCTCAGCAAAAAACCCTCGTAATAACCTCATATATGTGAAAAAAACCATACAGAACGTTCACATTACTCTTCTCCAGACAGCTCAAAACTTGGCACTGCAACATAGTTCTTAACTATCCTTAGTACTTCATGTGTATCCAATAAGACACTCATAGTGAAGGTGATAAAACAGTGACAAAACAATGATGAGTTAAAACTAGCTTTCCTCAGTTTAAAGGCGCCCCGCTGGTTTTTGGTGTCTGTCTTCCGCGGCCACTACTGAGTGGATCCACTGTCGAGACTCCAGTAGGTGTCGAGACAACGAAATCAGTTCAATTTGATGTGCCAATAGACTATGGCAGTTGTTGTTGCCAAGCGTGGTAACTCTGTGTGCTAAATATCACGCCCTATAAAGTCCAAAATACATATATATTATGGAAATGGATGTATGAACATATCTATGTATGGAAGTAAGTTCCATATCTCCTTCTCAACCACAGGACAGATTTGAACCAAACATGGTACCTATGTCATCCACTGTCTGGAAAGAATCGCTCCGGGGGTAATAACCACCTAATTATCAAAGGAGCAGGAGCAAAAAAGAGGTGTAGCCTACTACGCGTGAATACTCAAAATTGATTCATCCAGTGTCTGAAGAAGAGAGCACTTCTTGACTTGCAACAAACGTTACACTCAACTTAAAACCGTTACCATACTTTTTCTCGCTGACAACCCCCACGAAATGGTGAGAGTGAAAACATTAACTTCTGCTGTTCCTCCAGTAAAACTGCCGTATAAGGGAGGACGTTTTAGTTCGTTACTTCTTTACTACTGACTGTATTCATGACCCATTTTTCAGACAGTATTAATGTACATCACTGAATGTACATGCAAATTATATTATTGACACATAGTTTAGGAGATGCGTGAAAATCTCCTTCATCATGCATGACGTTAAAATTCATTACTCATTTGCTACTATCTCTATTCGCAGCACGTTTTGCATATAATATCTACATACACCTTCACTCTATCTGCAAAATTGTAACATAGTTTAGGAGATATGACGCATAGAGATTGAGCTGCATGGAAACGAAATTACGGAACTCAATTCGCTAGAGAAACAGGTCAAATATATGCACGGTTACAAAAAAATGGCTCTGAGCACTATGGGACTTAAAATCCGTGGTCATCAGTCCCCTAGAACTTAGAACTACTTAAACCTAACTAACCTAAGGACATCACACACATCCATGCCCGAGGCAGGATTCTAACCTGCGACCGCAGCGGTCGCGCGGTTCCAGACTGAAGCGCCTAGAACCGCTCTGCCACCACGGCCGGCTTGCACGGTTACACATGAAATATATTAAATATATCTTAAATATATGCAGCATTTGCGTATGCAGCAAAGCCGAGGGCAGACGACTCCTCCTAATCCCTTGGATCGATTTCAACCAAATTTGGTGCACATATTGCTGGCAATCGGGGAAGAAATACTGCGGGGGTAGGAATCAGCTCCTATTGGAGCGTGGTTGACAACGTGGAGAGAAATGATGGAGGAGGACATGGACAGAGAGAGGGGGGAAAGAGGACATGGATTCACATGAGGCAAGAGGAGATCAACGGAGAGAGGGGGAGCGGGAATTGGCCAGAAAAATGGAAGGGGAGGAGATGGGCAGAGAAAGGAGAAGGGAGAGATAGACAGGGAACGGAGAGAGGAGGTTACTGGTGGAGAGAAAGAGGGGAGGAGGTGATGGACTGAAAGACAGGGAGGACAAGGTGGACAAAGATGGGGGAAGGAGGAGAAGGGCAGAAAGTTTCGACAGAAGCAGTTGGGCACGCGAGGGGGCGTGAGAAGATGGACACAGAGAGATGGGTGCTAGAGATGGACAGAGGGAGGGGGAGAAGAAGACAGATAAGTACAGTTGGAATAAATACATACCTAGGCAACACCAGATAATACGGTATTCCACTGTAAATTTGATCATGCGTTTTTACCCCTATATTTCGCAAGCACGGTAAGTAAAATTTCGATATGTATTATGTATCCTTTTCTTTCAATTGTAATGGAGACAGTGTAGTGTGACGTCCGGCTTGGCACAAGCGCCTCTCCCGGGACAGCAATAGGATGATATAGATACAGGCTTGTCACGGTTGGACTGCACTGCTAAATGCATCGCCTGACATGGCAACGTGCGTCAGCGCGAACTTTGCGGTGGGTGACAGCTGCCATTACTAAAGCTATGAGACTGCAACATGTCGGAACTAGCGGCCGCTGCTCGGCGGATGTGCTTAAACACACACATCCTCTGACACGGGGGTCAGGGCCGGCAGAGGGGAGCAACTCTGGCATAAGCCGCTGGGTGAATGTAAATACTTGACGATATGGGGTGGGATCGCGTCACGTGAGGTGCCTGGGTGATGATTTCCGAGGTAACCTTCCCGAATATTTCCAAACTGGTTTTCATCTGAACTCATTCCAGCGGGTTGAAGTGACGCTGACCCGCATTTGAATTGGTCACTGTCCTATAACGTGTGACTTCACTCCCCGGTGAGAGACCCCCCCTCTCCCCCTCCGGTCACCTATGGCTGTGGCGCACAAATCACTGTGCACCACACTTCAACTAAGTGCACTTCATATTGCGATGAGAGGGCAGAAGCAAATTTCTACCCTCTGTTTTAGCTGACGACAAGACGAGTATGGTGATGCCTTTAAAATTTTGTAAAATGTCTGAACCTAAGCCTCAATTTTTAGGCTACAGATTTATACTTTCATTATGATACTCCTAACTTACATCACATCCCAAAAGCTGAAGTCATATACCCGTACAACCTATTTTCGATTTCGCATTGTAATGCATATTTTCCTTTGAAAGCCGTAACTTGGTTTTACTGTCTGTATTTTCAAGTTGTAGAGTTCGCCTAAAAAGTCCACATGATGTAGAACAAAGTGTAAATCATCCTCCATCTTCTGCAAAATTATTTGGTCATCAGTGAAGAGTGCAGAATTTAAATGTGTGTTTCGAGAAATTAATTTTATTCCTGGATTAACTTCTTGTTACCATTGTCCAATAGCGTCATAAGCAAACGTATGTATTAATTCAAGTGGTTGAGAGGCTGCGCCGTTGTTGTACTGTAACTGTTGTGTGTCTTGTTCTCTCTTTGCCTTTATTAATTAAAATGTTATTTAGATAGAAATTTTCTAACGCTTGCCTTAAATGCTTGGGATAACCTCGTCTTACCATTATATTCCACAGCATATACATGTTGGTCAGTCTAAGGGTTTTTCATAATAAAAAATGCAATATGAGTCTCCATATTATGTTTTGCTCTCCTTATCGATACCTGCTTCACTGTTGTAACACTGTCACTGCATCGCTATCCTTTCCTAAAATCATTTTGTTTCTTCAATAAGAGTCCGTTATGTATCTCTCATTAATGATGCGTTCATCTAATTTGCAGTCTGTGTTCATCAGACTTCTTCCTCTCTAACTTCCACACACAGTTCTAGTTCGTTTCTTTTTTTTTTTTTTAGAGTGATACGGCTTCTGGCATTGTCCAAGAGTCAGGTATTATCTTCCAACATTCATTTAATAAATTCAAAAGCCTCAGTTCCAACATTAATTCACCACATTTGAAAACAAACCCACATTTTATTACTGGGTCTAGTAGTTTTTCTATTCTTCACCTGCTTTGACACTTCTTGTATCCGCTTCAACGGAATATTCTCTCCTTGGTGTATTTTATCACCTTCTTCTTTCTCGTGGTCTACATTCGTTAATTCAGTTTTTATCATTGATTGCTACCCGTAATTCTTGTTAGTGTTTTATTCAAGTTTCTTTGTCCATAAACTGTAATCGTGCAGAAGCTTTTTCTGTTAAGTCGTTAACTTGCGTCGGGAGTTCATAAGCCATTACTTGTGTACCATGCAGCTTATTTCCAATTTTGATATCATTCTATCCCAGGATTCCTGATTGGCATCTCTCACGGTTCTCTTCTCTTTACCATTTTCATGCTGCGCTTTCGTCTCTTCTTTATTGTGCTGTAGATTTGTAATGCAAAGTTTTTCTTTTTTAAAATAATTTTCTATATCTTCATTCCATATTTTGACACCCTTTCTTCTCCTAAATTTCTTTTCTTCCGTATTGCTTCTTCGCTCCTTTGATCACACATGCTTTTGGGTTTTTATAGTGTATTTATGTTAATTTCTGTAAATTTGTTTGTACATAATGCACGAATCGCTGGTGAAACAGACTTCTTGCATTGTTTTATTGCAGAAGGTAGACTTTGAAAACTTCACCATTGAGATTACTCCTTGTAACAGTTTCTTGCTTCTGTCTAGTAATCATGATTATCTTGGCGGTCACCAGGAAATGATCTGACTATATGTAGCTTCCTCTATGTACTCTTACATGAGTATGGTAATGAGTCTCAAATGAGCTAAACAAGGTTCAAATGATAAGTGGCAGAATACGCGCAACATTAGCCAATAAAACCAGGAAAGACACAAAGTTCTACAAAGTCATGGCAACATCTGTACTCAAATACGGAATTACGACCAAGACAGTAACTAAGAAAGACCAAAGAATGATACAGTCAACTGAAATGAAATTTTTGAAGCAATTAATCCGAGCGATGAGACAAAGAATTCTGATATAAGGGAAGAGTTAAATATATTTTACACAAATGAAAGGATAGAACACGGGATAACGAAATGGAAGAAGCGTACTGAAACAATATGGAGCGGAAAGATAGCCAGGCACGTAAGAGACTATAGACCTAAGGAAAGAGACGCACGGAAAGACCAAAGAAAACGTGACTTTGTTGAAGACTGAACAAGCTAGACATTTACTGTCCGAAGTGAAGAAGAAGAAGAAGAAGAAGAAGAAGAAGAAGAAGAAGAAGTTTTTAGCGTGTATCAGCTAGCCAAAGTAAACTGTTGCTCTTTTTTAATCCTTTCCTTAGCTACAAATTCTGGATCTGACAAAATTCGTGGTTTCATTAGTATGTGTGCGCGCGCGTGCACGTGTAATGTGACTGGAAGAACAATACATTCCAATTTGGATACACTACCCACTGACATCTTTGATTTTTAAATTTCCCTCTAGTTTTCAAATTTCTTTAAATTCTAAATTTACAACCATCTTGATGACATAATCTAAAAAGTCAGTGGCCTGAGATACTCGTATATACATATTTCTCATTACACTATTTTGTTTTACATTGTGGACGCTTTACACTCATTTAATAAGTAGTTCTGGCAATTGATGATATTCTGTCCCATAGTAACAGTTGAAATTTCTATTTAAAGTTACATAAATGCTGAGAAACTTCCTATCGTTAAGAATGCATTAATACTTAAATAGTTTAGGCAACCGGTTTCGGCAGGATTTGCTGTCATCTTCTCGTCTTACTTTTACAACACGTGTTCATCGTGCGTTGGAACCTCGTGCCAGGTTGTATATTTGTGGATAAAATGTGGCACATCATGCAAAGGTTTGCGAGAGATGTTTACAGTCAACAAGCTCCTCGTGGACATTCCCATGTCCGTATATATGGCACTCATAGACGATTGTGAAGTTTTTAAAACCACAATATACTGTGAAATGTACAACAGAATATCTGTTTTTCGTTAGCCTGATATGCTCCAATAATCGTGGGTTGTCACCTAAGGCAAAGTTGTCATATCAGTGGATAAAATGTAGCGTATTATGGAAATGTTTGTCAGAAACAAAACGTTTGTAATCAAAATCACATGACCATGTCCGTATACGTAAAATTCACAGATGGTTTTTAAGTCTTAAGAAACACAATACACATTAAAAAGTACAATAGCCCACCTTGTTCCGTTAGATTGACACGTTTCATTCATTGCTGATCCACCTTAGACTGCGTATATGCTTGAACTCAACAGCAGATGTGCTGTAATAAATTTTACTGTATATTGTGTTTCTTAAGACTTAATCATCTGTGAGCACTACATATATGCGGACATAGCCATGTGCACACGGTGCTTTCCAGTTGTAAACATTTATTTCTGACGAACTTCTGCATAATGTTATACACTTTACCCATTAAAACGACAATTTGGCATGAGTTTCTAACTTGACACAGAACGGAACATGTCAAGCTAACGTACGTAGATGTGATATTGTACATATCACTGTATATTTTGTTTTTCAAGGTGTTTGCTAATCGTCTGAGTGCTGAATATACGGACATGGTCATGTGCACGAACTGCTTTTTGATTGTAAAATGTTTTATTTCTGACAAACCTTTGCATGATGGGCTGCATTTTATCCAATAATATAATAACTTGACATGACGTTGCATAACAATGAACGCGTTCTGTAACATTTATTTTTGAAGAACAAAAGATGACAGCAAAGCCTGTCGAACACGCTTGTCGAAAATAAGTATTTTTGGAACCTTGGCTGTAGAACGCTTCTTACGAAGTAAAGCAGATCGCTCATTCTCGATTCTCAACAAAAGAAATTTTAGTCTATAAATACATGTGTTCTTGTTCCAGTTATAGACTGTTCTTCTGTCTGCTGCCACAGCGTACAAAACTGTGTAAACACTTCAAACAAACTCACAATAATCAACAGTCAAAAGGCATAAAGCTCAGAAGTCAGGAATAGGGAGTCTGAAATGTGAAAATTGTGATGCAGAAGTTTTTTAACCCTTTACAAATAACACGAGGCGTTGGAAATATGAAACAAACCATTCCATGTCTGCAGAGCACCTAAGCACCATAACCACCTACCAGCTTAGAAAAATAAATGATCAGCATAAATAACCAAAAAAAAAAATCCTTATACCGATGCAGGAAGACTGCCGTATCTAGAAAGGCATTACAAAGAGGAAACATGTGATAAACCACCAGACGCGCCTCGGCAGAAACTCCATCCTAAACTTGGTAGAAGAAATGATAAGGTAGAAAACCAGTGCCCTTTAATACAACAAAAAAACAGTAAAAAATATAAATTCAAACAGACACACAATGTAAAACTAAAAACTACTCTTTGCATACACAAACATAACCATACTAAAGACGTCACAAACACGTTCAATAGTTGGGAATAACACCCAACATTTGACAACAACGTCCAAAACATAACATGAAGTCAATGAGTGTGCATATCCTAGTGTTGTGCAAAAGAAAATTTCTAATGCCATTAAACAGAAGATCGACGCTAAAATTGAAACAGGAACAGGAACAAACGTAGAGCAGCATCTACGAAATTTGCAAATAGAAACGCAAACCATCATTACGTCACAGAAAGCCAGAAAGTGCCGCAACGGTTTACAACTTCAGTCTCCAACATATAAAAGCAATATATTATGCACATAAATACGTATGTATTTCAGGCCACCGATACTTCCATTTTGATAACATAGGCGAAACACGTCCGACACGAAAAAAATTAGTTTTATTCAGTTCTTATTAGATGAATACAAATCATAATTATCAACATAATGAATGTAGTAACGAATTCTAAGGATGTGGCTTGAAATAATGTAGCAGAGGGTTGCGGGCGTGGCTTCCAGCAATTATATGCTTGAGTCATACCAACCTGCACCTTCCGATGCTTACGAGGGAGAGCTTGCGACAGAGTGGCTAAAATTTCAAATGCTTTGGTGCATCTTTAATCGACGCATTCGTGTTCTGATAGTGTTTGGAATGCGATTTTATTTTTGGCACTGTCATTATATCCCCTGTAGCGAAGGCATGCTAAGTCTGTAAATGTCTTTCTAGAGGGCAATACAATACCTTAACGAATCGCCACCTACCGAGTATTTCACGAACTAGTAGCTTAAATAAGGGCGCGAATGAACTTAGTTTCAGTTACCAACGGATTCCTTGTTTTCTAATGGTGTTTCTTGATAAAGTGCGGTATTTGAAAATTTTTTCATGTTACTTAATGTAGGTTTTGGCGGTTTTTGCATCGTGTGCAATAGATAGAACTGCAAAAACCACTTACTTTGAGGCGTAATTGAAAGCAACAAAGAAATTGGTAGAAATATTCGACACTCGAGAATTTGGCCTCTTTGGTAACAGAACCGCAGAGTTCCCCGGTACAGAAACTACTCGCCACCACTGCTCCAGTGTTACTTCTTGCCCGAGCAGCACATCGATCAATCTGCAGCAATAACAGCACGTAACTCCCCATATTAGATGTGTTTTTACTGTTTAATCTTTTCATGTCTTTACGGAAGAAACATATCTCAAATTTTTTTCTCGTATTGAGTTACCATTCTGATGCAAAAAATGCCATAGCTCCATTTGAGAAAACAAAGTTGGCAGTGTCTCTGTGATAAGCGAAGTTGCGAGATTGTATTTGTCTTTAATGAGTCCCTCGTCGCTATTGGTCTAGGAGGAAATGTATTACTACCAATTTTAAAGGCTCAAAGATTATCTGAGGTGAAAAATTAAGGCACTTCCACCGTGTATACGTAGACACTTTACTAAGACAGAAGCGGCCTTTAATTTGTTTATGTTCAATTTTACTGTTTAGGGGCCTTTCGTACTAATACCAGACTGAATTCTACAGGGAACATAGTTTCTTTATGAGTAGGTAATAGTAGAGAGCTGTCGTTGCCTCTTGCGCCTCACGCAATCTTGCTGCAGGTACAAGCGTCAATCAACAAAGTCAGTTCCCCAGTGTTGCTCTAAATTACATCCTTGATTACTACCATTTAGCACGAGGCGCTGTCTTAATGGCAGGCATTACAGTTGTGTGTAGATTCATTAAGCTCTTGCTGTTACCCTCACGAGAGGAACCTCGCTTTTCCCTTCGATTACAGTCTCCTCAAACACAGCAAGAACCTCGTGGTGCACAAACACAGGTGGCAAGTTGCAAGTAATGTCTCATTTCAGAAATTGGTTAAAGCTGCTGTCTCGTTAATTTCGAGGACTGACGATCCGGTTTTGATGACGACTCTCAGTAGGATCTGACACAATATCCATGTGTGATAGAAACATATCGTTGAATTCCCTTTATATTTACACGCATATTAGCCTGCGAGAAGCGAGTCAGATATTCAAGAAAATCCAGACAGCACAGGCAGCATGTATGTCTACTGCCTGTAATTGGTAAGGTCACCTAAATGCGATACAAAATCACAAATTATTCTATATTTTTGAAAGAAAAAAATTAACAGTTGGGAAAAAAATTGGAAATATTATAGAGAATAGGCTGCCTTAGAATGATTTTATATTTAATTCTTTGAAGTTCCCAATGTAGACCAGAAAAATTTAAATTTTGCATCTCACTTTGGACTCAGATTCTAAAGTATGACACGGCTCCTTCAGAATATAATATTCATGTGATATTGTTATGTGTATTGAAGCCAGGAAGTTGGGACATCAAAAATGAAATAGACAACACCCAAAAGATACGTATGTATAACTGAGATCTTTCTGTGGGGCATATTTGTAGGACCATTATGACATGAATACGTACATCAGAGGAACTACAGAGATATCTTCATTTCTTTTGTTATTTTAATACTGTTTAGTCCACTATCAATGGGTAAGAACTATGTACAGTTATACTTAATATATTGCCACTAATACAAAAATGATACCTAAAACAATCATTGTCTCATATTTTTTTCATAAATATAAATAGAAGTGGTAAATGCAAAGCCAATTCCTCGTTTGATGTTCCCCACCCCATTAGTAATATGAGGAACTGGCTCTGGCTCTGAGCACTATGGGACTTAACATCTATGGTCATCAGTCCCCTAGAACTTAGAACTACTTAAACCAAACTAACCTAAGGACATCACACAACACCCAGTCATCACGAGGCAGAGAATGAGGAACTCACGAGGCAGAGAATGAGGAACTGACAATATCCCTATAAAATCAGTCTTATTAATAAAAGAAACGTCTTTTCCATTGAAAAACTATTTTATCCTTGTCCACAGATTTTAGATACATATCTTTTAGGTCATATTGTGTGATACAGACATACCTTTAGCTGCTTGAATTCCTCTTTCCTGCTCGGAATTGTTTGTTTATCATTACAATCGGACGTAGTGTTTAGCCTCCAAAGCGATCAACATCTTCCAGACTGTCGTCACTCTTCAACGATATGTCGGAATGAGAACCAAGTTCCTCCGTTCCCTTTCTGTTTTGTGTACTTGCAACAGTTTTGTTCACAAGCAGATATTTCTAGTTCTCCTGGATTAAGCGTTCTCCTTTTTCTTTAGATTTTTTTTTTTCCTTTCTGAGCAATGAGTTAGGTTTGGTCTCTGGCGGCTGTGCTGCTGGCATATAGAAAGGGCGACAACCCGCGGTACACCACTGGGAGACTAATGGCTAGGCAGTAGGCGACTATGTATCACTTCTAGGAATGAAGAGTGTCACATTTTCGAATATTTAAGGATTATACTGATTTGTTAAAAATCAATTCCCTATCATAAATAAGACAATAATGAATACCTAAGTACACAGAGTGAAATTTTCTGTCTCTGAAACACAAATTTGTTGGGAACATTGTCAATATTTGGTTAAGTGTGGCATTTGTACTGGAGCTGTATGCACGTTTATTTTTTGGCTGAAGGTGCTTTTTGTCAATATTATTTTCTACCTCCAACGTGAAGTTTCTACCGGGAAAACAAATTATTACTGATTATTCGTAATCAATAGATATGGCTTTTGTGTGAATAGACTGTACAAATCATTTTCTGGAAAGCTTTAGTTCCATCAGCTTTAGAACACCTTACGCTACAGCGTGAACCAGAGCTCACCGACCAACTTTCAGAGGTTGTTCGTGGATAGCTTCTGAGTATTTTGGTGTCAGAGGCACACGGTCTCCGGCAGTTGGTTACAGTGTCATTGCATTTCGTTCGGTCAATAATACATTGATTGCGGTGGCCACGTTCAGTAGTCATGATGGTCACCAGATGTGATAGTAGCGGACTTGCTGTGCTGCGAGCATGTGAAGCCCAGTGTAAGAGACTCCGGTCGATACTCACGTGGACCTGGTTTCTAGTATTACCGCAGCCTCGGTTGTAGTGAGTCAAAACAAGGGAGAGAGACTACCACGGATACAATACGAGTCTTAGGATAGCAATCATTAAAAAGAAGGTTTTTTCACTGTGGCAGGATCTTCTCGTGAAATTTAAATAACCAACTTTCTCCTCAGAGGGCGAAAATATTTAGTTGGCGCCCAGCTACATTAGAGGAAATGAACATCATCATAAAATAAGAGAAACCAGAGCTCTCACGGGAAGATTTAAGTGCTGTCTTTTTCCTGCACACTGTTCGAGACTGGTACGGTAGAAAAATGGCTGAAGGTGATTCGATGAACCTTCTTCCAGGAACTTAATTGTGAATTGCCAAGTAATCATACAGATGTAGATGCGAAACTCCTGGGATTACTAGGCGTGTAAGACAGACGTTGATGGATCGCTGCATAATCTGGCATGATCACGGTGGTCGAAAGTTTGAACACGACCTGTAAGTAAACACTTCTGCATTTCTTACATGCTCTATTGCACACTGTAAGACCAGACTGAATGCACTGTGATAAAATTACATGAGTATGTGTTTGATACGAGTACATGTTTCATATGGGTACATGTTTCATACGAGTACATGTTTGATATACGTGTGTCGTACGAGTTCGTGTGTCGTACGAGTTCGTGTGTCGTACGAGTTCGTGTGTCGTACGAGTTCGTGTGTCGTACGAGTTCGTGTGTCGTACGAGTTCGTGTGTCGTACGAGTTCGTGTGTTGTACGAGTTCGTGTGTCGTACGAGTTCGTGTGTCGTACGTCCTCAGGGAGTCACACCTAGTGATACGTGGCTGGCGACCACGGGGCCCCGAGCTGAGTCCTGGCATTGCTTCCACTTACTTACGCCAGGCTCCTCACTTTCATCTTTCCTATCTGGCCACCCTCGGCCAGCTCTTGTTCTTTTCCGACCCTGCCGCTGTTAGGTTTCTAGGGCTAGGGGTCTTTCATTTTTCCAACGTATACTTGTCATGCAGCGTCTGACCCGGAGCGGACGGCTGCAAAAGGCGTCTGTATCCCATGTTAGGGGCGGCCTCCAGAACTGCGGAAGGCAACGGAATACCACCGCAGATTATCTTCCCTGCATAATGCAGTCTCCATTTTATGCAGAAATATGGCTTCCTCTCATGTTAAATCAGTGTCCGGAGGTAAAATAGGCCCCATTCGGATCTCCGGGGGGGGGGGGGGGGGGGGGCGCAACTTGAAAGGAGGCAAAAAATCAAAACGAGAATTGGTACCTGGAATGTCAGAACTCTGCTACAAGCAGGAAAACTAGAAAACCGTAAAAGAGAGATGGAAAAGAATCATATGGACCTCGTAGGAGTTGCTGAGGTAAGATGGAATGGACATGGAGAGTTGCAGTCAGATGAATATGTATTCTACTACTCAGGAGGAGAAGTAAAAGGAATTAATGGAGTAGGAATGATTATGACAAAGGCATTGGCTAAATTTGTGGAATATGTAGACTATGCAAATGACCGGGTTATTGGTGTAAGGCTGAAAGGAGCACAAAAAGATTTACTGATTGTCCAGGTGTATATGCCAACTTCAGAACATGATGACCAAATTGTAGAGGAAACGTACAGTGTAATAGAGATAATAATGGACGAAAATAAAAAATGCTGCAAAATAGTAATGGGAGACTAGAGCGCCATTGTGGGAGAAGGGAAAGAGGGAAACATAGTAGGCAGTCATGGTCTTGGAAAGAGAAATGACAGAGATGAATGGTTAATTGACTTCTGCAGGGAAAGGCAGCTGATAGCGGCAAACACATGGTTCAAGAACCATAAGAGGAGGCTCTACACTTGGAAATCACCAGGGGATAAATACAGAAACCAAATCGATTTTATACTGGTAGAAGAAAGATACAGGAATGGAATCAAGAAGGTGCACACATTACCAGGTGCAGATATTAATAGTGACCACAACTTACTTATGGCAGAAACAGAAATAAGAATGAAAAAACTGAAAAAGGCGACAATGGTGAAGAAGTGGGATTTAGAGAAGATAAGGTCCAACAAAGAACAAATTACAGAAATACTGTCTCGGGACTTTCTAAACACATTACGAGACAAAGAAGCACCTGATAATGCCAACGAGTACTGGAATATGTTGAAAGAAGGAATCATTAAAGCAGGACAGCAAAGCAGTAGGTACAGATACAATACCGGGAGAAATACAAAATGCTTGAACCACAATGGAATAAGAGAAATATTAAGGTTATGTAATAAAATATATGACAGTGGTGAATGGCCTGAGGACTTTTTGACAACAGTAATGATTCCATTACCGAAAAAAACAAGGAACCAAGAAATGCAGCGAGCACCGGACAATCAGCCTCATTTCACATGCAGCCAAAGTGATGTTAAGAATAATTAATAAAAGACTTGAAAAAGTACTAGAGGAGAACCTCGGCGAGGAGCAGTTTGGCTTTAGACGGAATACGGGCACCAGAGATGCAATAGGGCTCCTACGAATCTTGGGAAAAAGGTTTATTGAAAAAGGAAGAGACCTATATATGTGCTTCATCGATTTAGAAAAGGCATTTGACAATGTGGTTTGGGACAAGCTGGCGACTATTATGAGGGAAAAGAGAGTGGACTGGAAAACCAGAAGACTTATAAACTCATTATACCTTAATCAAAAAGTTTCAGTTAAAGTGAGAGGAGAAAGTACAAACTGGATCAGACTAGGGAAAGGAGTAAGACAAGGATGCTGTTCATCACCTACTCTTTTCAACCGGTACTTGGAAACTATGATTGACCAATGCTCATTAGATGACAAAGGAGTAGAAATTGGAGGAAGAAGAGTAGGGTGCTTGAGATTTGCTGATGACATGGTCCTTCTAGCCACAGGGGAAAAACAATTACAGGATTTGGTGGACACCATTGCAACTCACGGAAAAAAATATGGAATGCAAATTAACACATATAAAACAAAAGTATTGGCAGTAGGAGGAAATAAGGAAATAAAAAATGTGCTGAATGGAGAAACACTAGAACAGGTGCAAAATTTTAAGTATCTTGGAAGCAGGATAGACACCGACTGGAAGTGCACCACAGAAATTAAAACAAGGACAGCAATGGCAAAAGAGGCGTTTTATAAGAAAAGGAGAATCTTCTGCAGCAGTCTGGACGGAGAACTCAGAAAGAGACTCATAAAATGTCTTGTATGGAGTGTTCTTCTATATGGCGCTGAAACATGGACTACGAGGAAAAAAGACAGAGAAAGGCTGGAGGCTTTTGAGATCTGGACATTGCGGAAGATGGAAAGAATAAGTTGGATGGACAGAGTAAAAAATGAAGAGGTACTGAGAAGAGTGGGAGAGAAAAGACAATTACTAGATGTAATAAAGAGAAGAAAAAGAAATTGGATTTGGCATATATTAAGAAAGAATGGACTGATAAAAACAGTTTTAGAAGTTTTTGTAGAAGGGAAAAGGAAGCGAGGAAGGAAGAGATTCCAGATACTGGATGACATGATGGACGGTACAACATACAGCAGCCTTAAGAAGGAAGAAATGGGTGGCAGAAAATGGAGGGGCAAAGGACCTGCTAATATAGCAGATAATTGATGATGATGACGAGTTCGTGTGTCGTACGAGTTCGTGTGTCGTACGAGTACGAGTTTCATCTGAGGATGGATGCATAAGTCTGTAATATGTATTGTAGGCAAAGGCGTCTGCAGAGAGGAGCAAGAGGGGGGACCTAACGCCGCCGCCCTCTTCCCCCCCCCCCCCCGACCGAATCCCACTCCTTTATATAAAAAATGGGAAGTTTAGAACCTTGCTCCTCCCCACCCACACTCCCATCCCATCCTCCCCTGGAGCATTTCGGCGGAATCTAATAGTTGTAGTTCCTCGTTGTTGCTGATTACAGGTTCCTATACATTCGTGACGGTAGTTTCGCAGAAACAATGGCGACTGCGATAACAAATCGAACAAATCGTACACTGTCCTGTCACATTAATGTGACCACATACTATGTTCAACTTCAACCTACAATAACCACTCACAGATGGCAGATAACAGCACTAGCAGTGGAGGGTATACAAAACGTTTATAGCAAACGCGGGAAACAGTGCAGTCGTCGTAATACGGTCATTAAAAAGCACATGGTCATTCGCATTCGGGCGAAGTGTGGAAGCATTTCCGAAACGGACAAATTTGTGAACTGTTCGCCGTTCTTAAAGTATACCATGCATGGCAAGATCGCGCTACATAAAATCGGCACCGAGGCAACAGTGGTGCACGACGAGATCGACAACGGCTGCGCCGAATAAACGTGAAACTGTTGAGCAACTGACCGCTCAGATGAACAAAGGGGCCACCGGCAGTGCCTACGCAACAACTGATCAGCAAACGTTGCCGTTTATGCGCCTCTGCTGCAGGCGTCTGGATCATGCACACATGCTAACTGCTGTTCATTGGCGACGAAGACTGGAATGTGACGACCACTGAGTGGCGGCAAGTGATCTTGTCTGATGAATCAGGTTTTACGCTGCATCGGACAGATGACCGTTGGCGTACACAGTATGAAACATCTGAAAGCAAACACCTTGTAACAATCGTCGGAAGGATCCTTGCCTGACGAAGGAGTGTTATGGTCTGGACATTGTTTTTGTGGGTGATTTCGTTATTCTGGAAGGCACAGCGGGTCATCACAATTATTTATCTATGCTTGAGGACCATGGCTACCCCTACATGCAGTTTGTTTATCCTCGGCCGATGGCATCCACCAGCAGGACAATGCAAAATGTGTAATAGCTCTAAGTGCACGTGCGTGGTTCAAACAACACTAGGATGAGTTTACTATATTGCCCTGACCCCAAATTCCCCAGAGAGAATCCCCAGTAGAGAATCTGTGGAACCACCTCGATCATGCTGTTTGTGCCATGAGTCCCCAACCGAGAAACCAAGTGCAGCTTTCCATGGCACTGGAGTAGGCATGGCTCCACATCCCAGGCGGTACCTTCCAGAACCTCACTGACGCACTTCCTGCACACTTCGCAGCGGTCCACACAGCAGAAGGTGGTTACCCAGGCTCTTTAGAGGTGGTTACATCAATGTGACTTTGACAGCGTTATTAAAACACTATCTATAACGAATCTCCGGACCCCATAAGTCCCTTGTACCAAAATACTTGAAACGTATCCCAGAGCCACCTATGAAACTTTGTGGATGGAGGTCTGGTTCACCCTGTATGCATTGCACTGTATAATATTACATACATTAAAAGTGTTATGTTACGATTTCTTTGGAGCTGGGGGAGGCACTTGATATTTGAAGTTTAATATTAGCTGTGCAAGTTAATTCTAATATCTTCTCTAAATAGTCCTGACTGAAATTGATTAAACTCCCAAAAAGACATGTAATAATTGTTAAAAAGTTAGTTTGTAATATTATAAAACTTTTAATCATGTCTTCTGGTGCCAAAGCTTCTGAAATGATTAAACGGTGCACACAAAATTTTTACTTTCTTACTAACTGATTCCAGCATCAGATTCCCATCAGATGGACGAGAGCGTTGACCGACGGCGTTGTTCAGAGGACACTGTTCAGTATCAAAATTACGTAATTCACGTAATTAGACTGCCCAGATACTGACAGAAAAGATTGGTAAAAGAGATCTCAGGAACGCTGAAATAAAAGATTGATAAAATTAATGCGTATTGAACACTAGCAGCGTTCAGCTGTGGCCACCAAACAATTCGTCACCGACTCTCCTTCGCTTCAGCCAAAAACAGTTCTAAAATGCAGCATAATAAATTCACATGTGGCATTAATGGAAGAGGAAAGTAGATTTTTTGATTCAAACACGTCCGTTGCCATTAAATTAACGTAATTATTTAACCAGAAGTTACAGATAGTATGAGACAGCAATCAATAACAAACAAGAGATAGAGAACAGGAGTGCAGCTCCTGCCCTTATACATTCAAAACAACTAACAGCAACTGTATATATAGAACTTGTTTTACAGAATGTCTTTCATATAGTTATGATATATAAACATTTCTCTGGAACAGTCTTCATACGAACAGTAAAAAATATATTATGTTAATTTACAACCTTTCCTCCTTAATTTACAGATTTATTTACACAGAGAAAATTTGTCCTTAATTTCTCTTAGCATTGATCAAACGCTTGGGGCTTACTTAATTAATTACTCAGAAAGCAGCATTTCATTGCCTCTTCGAACCCTTTTTTCTTCTTTTGTCTCTACAAATATAGAACAAGGGTTCAACAGTGGTAAGAAGAGTAAATTAACATTATATTTCAGCAGAATCATTAACAAAATAATTTCTTATAGAGAAAGTTTCCACTACATACACTATAAACTCTGCTTTCTTTATGTATCTGCTTCTTAAAGTTCCTTCAAATACAATTGTTTTTATATAAAATAATCATAAACTTTTAATATATATACAGAAATACAATATTGCAGACTTTCTTTCTGAGTTTGTTACCTCTTATTTATCTTTTGCCTTTTTATTGATTTTCTCTAGAAGAATCTTGACAGGCTTGTCCGCAACTACGAAGCACGTGCTGTACGTCTGATTGACACATGACAACACTTCGACAACTGGCGCTATCTCTTGAGAAGGAGTCGAACTCATCAGCTCCTGCGGTGACCTTTGGCGACGATTCCAGGAAACTCACTGGCCAGCTAGATGGCCATCGAAGCTGGAACGCGTGCGAACGGCGCATGGCGGCTGTGGCTGGTGGCAACGCCCCCACTCCAGCATGCTCAGTGCACGTGACGAACGGCTCTCGCCTTTGATGCATGAAAATCAAAACAATCCGTATCAGATCTACAAAAATCAGCTCAACATCGCAGAGTTGTCCTAGGGAAAAATTCGATTAGTACAACAGTTCATTTACACTATTGTCTTTTGTGTGTATTGTCCTTGGGATCCAGATCTATGTTTAGGGAACTTTGGTACTCACTAGTTCGTAGTTGGCACCGCTGTCTACAGATCATGACGTATTTTGAGAGAGAGTGAGTCCAGTTCTTGTCCGCTGGGTTCGTCAACAAACAATACTCAGTATGGTTTTTAGTGTTCACCACTGGCGTTTCAACAACGTCTCTGCGGAGTCACTTCTTAGAGTTGATACTTAAAAAAAAAGTTTACTCAGTATGTAATTGAGAAGTTCACGTGCGGCGACAATTAATCGCGTTTTCACACGGTGTTTGTTTATTGACAAGGCGGTTTCCTTCTTGGTCATTACCTCGCTAGTGCAGTAACACTTTTTATAACATCACTAAATCACTTTTGTGTAGAGATACACGTGTCAACATGTGTGTACACATCGAAGACAAGTAGCGTGCGCTGGACCTCTCACTGCGTTGACTGGCATGTCATTCACAAGACTGTTAACTTCATGTAACACTTATTTGCATTATACATTTTGGATTCGACACGTCACTCACTTGAGTGTCTTATTGTGTCCATGTAACCATCGTCCGCCAGCTCATGTCGCATTCTTTACTTACAAAAACACTCACAAATAAATGATCACATTTTCTTATCCCCACAAGTCTGTCTACTCCCCGGGTCGCATTTACTTCTTATACAAATTAATTAACATAGTCTTCACAGTTGTCTTTCTTACAATTGGCGTACTTTACACGAGTAATGTGTGGCTCACGTAGTTTTAGTACGTTAGTAATGTGTGTTACAGTGCATTTCTCGTGGTCTGATGTTGACAAAATTCTTTACTCCTCTCTTTTTATGTTCCACGAATTGAGTACTATTATCCTCATGTTAACAAGCATTCATGTAATAATCCTACTCCAGGTATGGAACAGCAAAGAGCAAAGCACAAACAAAATGCGAAATCAACACAGGCCTCTGAAATTGCGTGATGCAAAAATCTACACTCCTTCTCCACATAATGATGCTGATAAAATTGTGCAGTACACCTTTAGAGAGCAATTCTGTTTCAAAACTGTATTCATATCAACTCGTATGAAATAGATAAGTAAGAGATTAGCACAAACAAATACTTACATACAAAATAAAATATCACCCCAATACCACCTTGTACTGGCTTCTGCTTGACTTGCCTGTCTCTTGCCCTATATACACATAGTTGAGGAAAACAGTCCATCTGTTTATGTTTGTACTAAGCAACAAATTATGAAAATATAACTTTAGTTCTCGTTTGGCTTTTGTTCACCACGTTCCTTTACCCTACACTTTAAATGATCTACGCAGAATATCTTCCAAAATAAACTTGTCAGACTTCTAGAGCTCATATAAGTAATACTGAAAATAATTTTTTCGCTGAAAAAATATGCAGTCCTCATTTTATTTGTTCACTGTCATAGTGCTGTTCTGAGCTACTTTCGCATTACATAGTCAATTTCGACAACATAAAAATTTTTTTCATGAAAACATGCAGAAAAATTTCCTAAATACTTCTTGTATTCAGCAAATACTCAAAACTAAAAGACCAGTACCGCTTCTAATGTCAGACAAAGGTCAGTAGTTTTATGCACTTTCTAGTGCTATATATACAGGGTGAACAACTCCGAAAGTATAACAGGAGCTGAAAAGTTTGTAAGACAAAAGGTGCATGGCACAACGAAGGCCATAATATGACAAAGGTTTTTTGTTGCTAGGTGGGGTCGCTTCAGAGATATGAAGGTCAACTTTGTTTTCTTCAATGGGATGCTATAGTATGGTGCTTATTTTCTGAAAGCGGAAATCGAGACAAATCCAATGATGTGTAGCAGTAAGGTCTTTGAAGGCCAACAAAAGTCGCAAAGGTGGCATAAATGTCCATTTAGAGAAGGTGTTCAGGGTGATGAACATTGGTGTCAATGCAGTGCTGCACTCTTATCATGGATTGAATGATATTCCTGAACACATCGACATTTATCGAAGCACATGCTTCTACAATTCTCTCTCGTATATCGTGCAAATAGAATATAAAAGACAAAATACTTTAACATCTGGGCAAACACCATCATAAACACACTTTTTTAAGATGCTTTTCGTGATAAAGTGATTCAGAGTAGTTCAAAAAGTATCTTCCTTCATGAAGTATCTGGATAATCTTATATAGACAGTGTACATTAATTGCCATTTCTTATTCTTTCTTGATACAAGAAAAGATGTGGTTTATGTTCTCTTCAGTTTTGAATTCTTGCACCGTTCACAGTTTCTTACCATAAGCTGTTTCTCTCAAAGCAGCTGCTCAACTAAAAGCTAGCAAAGCTCGCCTATTTCTTTCCTCATGTGACAGTTTACTGTCTGTAAACTGGGGAAGAGGACACAAACATTCATCTCTCTCAGGGGTACCAATCATGAGAAATGCTGGCGTTTGCTGTGTGGAAGTATGCAGCAGATTGTCTACCACTTGCTCAAATGATGTAAAGAATTCAACCGATTTGGTTTGCTTGTGAGGTACATTCGTTCTAATGAAGCTGTTGAATTCTGTAAAAATCTGTGTAGTAGGATTTGATTGAGGATGAAAATTGCTAATCAAAACCTGCTTGATGCCATTTTCAAGAAAAAAATCTTTCAATTTTCTGACTGTGAAATTTGGTGCGTTATCGGATAATACGGCATCCGGTTTTCCGAATCTTGGAATATAAACTTCCGTGATCCACTTCATTATGGGTGCTGCAGTGACGCACTTAGTGGCATACAGTTGCACGTATTTTGAAAATAAGTCGTTCAAGGTGACAAAGTATTTTACTCCAGCCCTTCCTTGTGGATGTGGGCCAGATAAACCGATCGAAATAATTTCTCCAGGTTTGAGAATCAATATAAGACGCACAGCCATTTTGCTGGAACTATTATATTGTTTACTTTCGTGACATACTGTACAAGTGCATAATAAACGATGCAAATTTAGCATGTTACAGTACTGTACGACCTTTCGTTTCCATTTCTTGGCAGCAAAGTGTCCCCATGAGATATGTGTGTGTCATACAACATTTTCTTTAAATCTGTCTGGAATGCACACACACCAGGAATCAGAATAGTTTCTTTGCCTATGAAACAGTACGTTGCTGTGCACTTGGTAGTACCGTTACAATTTATGATCAGGGTATTCTACGAGAACGTACATTACTTTAGCGTCTCCATATTTCTCCACAATTCTAGATAATACTGTTAACAGAGAGGACATTGAAATGTGTCATCTGTTCTATACGATTCAAATAGTCTTATAGACCTTTCAGAAGCCTGGATACAGCATCTTCTACCACACTGTCGTTGCCGCTGATATGGACTATTCCATAGTCCTATTCCTGTAATAGGAGAGTCCATCTGGATAGTCACTGTGTAACAACTTACACATCAGCAAAAAAAACTCTAAGCTTGAAGGTCAAAATACACTTTGATATGTTTAACATGAACTTTTTAAAGGACTAAATCACGGCTAATTCCTCTAATTCTGTGGCTGAGTATGACCCACATTCTCTAAGGACACAGCTTGTGAAAGTTATTAACTTAATTTCACGTTTGCTCTCAACATAGCTTTCCTGAAACATGCACACCTCTAATCTGGAGCATGATATGTCTGTCACTATGCAGAAATCCTTCTGCTCGTACAGGTGACACAAGATATTCGACTTTAATGTTGCCTGTTTAACTCTGTTGAATGCCTTCTCACAATTTTCGGACTAGTTCCATACCACATTCTTTCTCAGTAAGTTCAGCAAATCAGAATCATTCACAGATTGATCAGGCATGAACTTTCTGAAGAAACAAGCAAGGCTGAGAAATTCCTTTAACTCCTTCTTACTTGAAGAAGACGGAAAGTTTTCCATGGCCTTGATCTTTTTGGGTTCAGGCAAAATTCCTGGCAGGAATTTGATTTTCCTTGCGAATTTAGCCTTGTCCAAATTGGTAGTAACTCTGTACTCTGAAAACTTATTAAGCACTCTGTGTAACAAACACAGGTGTTCCGGCCAGATGATCAGCAAATCGTCCACATATAGTGTGACCTGGTTTAACAGTCTGAATCCTAGAACTGTATCTAGCACTGAAATAAATACTCTGCTACTGACATTCAGACCAAAGGGAAGCACTCGAAATTGGTATGATCATTTTGCAATGATAAAATCGATGTATCTCCATGAAACTTCTGAGAGTGCTACTTGCCAGTACGAGCAGCAGAGGTAGATTAATGTTGGATATTGAACTCCTTGGAATTTCTGTAGCTGTTCCTCTAAAACCTCTGGCCTGGTTCTTACTATAACAAATATTTTGTTAATAGTTTGGGCATCAAGAACAAGGTGCACCTCTACACCTGCCTCGCCATAGCTAATAATAGGCTGCTGTATGGCGAAAGGGAATGCTCTATAATACGCCAAGGTATCATTTTCTGGAAATCCTGCTTGACAGCCTCCCTTTTGGACCACAGGATGGAATAGGTGGCGACCCGCCGTTACGGCAGTTACTGTGACCATGTCCGTACTCAATCGCGGACTGCGGACCGCTGTTGCCAGTGCTGCTTTTTGTATCTTCATCTACTATGTGTATGGTATCGAGCACTGACAAAGAGTGTTCGGGATCAAAGTCGGGGACTGTTATTAACTTTTCCCTTATCTGCACAGGTAAGTTAAGTTTGACTTCAAGATGCGTAATACATCTTTGTGTGCGACCAGCTCGTCCCAGTGTCTCGTTAAATTAATACGTTTTTCGAAATACTTCCTCAAGTCACCCTGCTTTGGGATGTAAATTTTTCGGTTGAAGACCTCTTTTCTAAGGTGTTCTTGTATGGGCACTGACCAGTACTCAGCAAGAAAAGCCTTTTCGAATTGTTCATAATTTATACCGTTTTTCGCAGCTTCGGCAGCCTATAAGGCACCGTCTCGTTGGATATGTGAGGCAACCAATTGCATTTTCTGCCTGTCATTCCATGACCTGGACAATATGTTGCGGGATGAACGTACAGAAACTACGGGATGGACAGGTCTTATTGTAGTGGCGTGGCAAGACAGCCAAGCCACTCGGAGGTAGCTGAAAGGCACGCGCTTAAGCTCACGCAGGCTGGCGCGAGGTCTGTAACAGTTAAGGGAATTAATAGTAGCAAATAAAGTACGAAGATCTTGGAATACTTAACTTTAACCCATAATTGGAGAACACCGCTCTTGACGGTACATGTTTTATAATTTCAATATAAGCTGGTAATGGCGCCTTGCTAGGTCGTAGCAAATGACGTAGCTGAAGGCTATGCTAACTATCGTCTCGGCAAATGAGAGCGTATTTGTCAGTGAACCATTGCTATTAACATCGGCTGTACAACTGGGGCGAGTGCTAGTAAGTCTCTCTAGACCTGCCGTGTCGTGGCGCTCGGTCTGCAATCACTGACAGTGGCGACACGCGGGTCCGACGTATACTAATGGACCGCGGCCGATTTAAAGGCAACCACCTAGCAAGTGTGGTGTCTGGCGGTGACACCACACTTATGTCTGGGATAGAGACGAGCAGAGCGGTTGTTCTGCCGTGCCTAGTTCGGCCATAGCTTCGCACCCCGCGCGTCGTATTACTCCTTTCCACTCTGACTTTATTTTATCGGTGAGATTTTTGTCTTTCTGCTCAAGCCACTGGATGAATTCGGTATTTAATTTTTCACCATGCTCATCTAGCCTGGTTTTTAACACTTCTTCTGGATCTACAGACAGGCTGCCGACATGTTATGTTAATTCATGCAGAGTATGTTCCATCGCCTTCTGTGCTGAATGTATAGTTTCTACATCTTTTGGTGATTTGAAAACGGTTTCTGGTAAATCCTTATATGCCTCCATTAGGCTGGTAATTTCGGATGCTGTTGTTCCTAAACCAGTGTTCAATTTTTTTTCTGATTCCTCATTTAACTGAATTGCAATCTGTACAACCAACTATTGGTCATGTTCAGTTGAGGTACTACTTATTTGAGGCGTCAGTGCTACATCTCTCTCAGCGAGAGTAGTGTTTACCTGCGTAGAAGTTCGCAAAGCCAATTATTTGTCCGTTTCAGAAAGGCTGTTGTTTATGCTTAGAGCAAGCGTTTCATCGCGTTCATTAATTGTCTTTACCAGGTCTTCATAGCGACCGTCAATCGTCTCAGCATATTTAGTGAATAATAATGAAAATGGATCTACGACGGGAGGAGGTATTTGCTCGACACTTCCAATTGCTTGTGCCTGCGTGTCAGCTTCTGCCTCAACATTTTGAGCATCGAATTCTGCCACCTTCGGATCAGTACGATTACTATCGCCATCGCCGTTATTTTCTGAAACATTATGACTTGCAGAATACATGTTTTAAAATTTATTTATCTTTACCGTAAGACAAACTGAAAATATACTTCGAAATAAAATCTATTAATAACAAACTAAATAATTAGCGTAAATTGACCAGAAACTAATTGTTGTATCACTAAAATGACAACATGGATGATTCGAACGAAAACAATTCATCATCACTCGTCTTCATCTTGCTTGCTGAATGAAAGCATGCAAACTTGCATGCATTGTGTTTTGCAGGTGCAGGATGTCAGTTTGTGGGATGGCCTTCCTTGCTTCTTGCACTTTGTCGGTTAATACAGGGATGGTTAACGCAGGTTGTGGTTGACGCTGGAATTGTTGTTTGGTGATCCTGGTGATCGATCAGATCAAGGCAACGTATGGACACTCAGTAGAGCATGTTGGATTACAACAGCGGCATGTGGTCGAGCGTTATCCTGATGGAAAACACCTCCTGGAATGCTGTTAATGAATGGCGGCATAACACGTCGAATCGCCAGACGTCCACTTTTACCATCTGGGTGCGTAGTATAACTACGAGAGTAGCCCTGCCGTCATACGAATTCGCACCGCAGACCATGACTCCAGGTGTAGGTCCAGTGTGTCCAGTATGCAGACAGGTTGGTTGCAGGCGCTGAACTGGTGTCTTCCCAAATAAAAGAGTCCGCAGCTCGTGGTCTCGCGGTCGCGTTCTCGCTTCCTGAGCACGGGGTCCCCACTTCGATTCCCGGCGAGGTCAGGGACTTTCACCTGCCTCCAGATGACTGGGTGTTTGTGCTGTCCTCATCATTTCGTCATCATTCATGAAAGTGGTGAATTGAACTGAGCAAAGGTTAGGAATTTGCACGGGCGCTGATAACCACGCAGTTGAGCGCCCCACAAACCAAACATCATCATCTAACCAAAAGACGACGGTCACTGGCACCGAGGCAGAACCAGCTATCATCAGACAACACAACAGATCCCCACTCTGCCCTCCAGCGAGCTATCGTTTGACACCAATGAAGTCGCAAGCGGCTCTTGTTTGGGGTCAGTCGAATGCACGATAAGGTGCGGCTCGCTGGGCGTGCAGTAACCGATTTGTAACAGTTCGTCGTGTCACTTTAGCGCCAACTGCTGCTCAAATTGCTGCTGCAGATGGAGTACAGTGCGACAGAGCCATACGCCGAAAATGATGGTCTAGCGCCTCGGTAGCGCCAAGTTGCCGTCTGGAGCTCGGTCTTCTTGCGACCGTACTTTCGGGTCAGTACCGCTACCAGTAACCATGTACAGTGGTTACATTCCAGCAGAGTCTCTGCAATATCGGAGAAGGAACAACTAGCTTCTCGTAGCCCTCTTACACGACGTCGTTCAAACGCGGTCGGGTGTTGACAATGGCGTCTTTGTCGCCTTACAGTCATCCTTCACTAACATCAACTCACCAGTTTCAAAGGTAACTAAGGCTCACGATGGCCACAGTGTATATTCAGAGAAAACCTGATTTTCATCCTCATGGTGTGCTACTAGCGCCAGTCTTATGCGACTGGCTCGAAATCTGAATAGACATCATCTTTCATATGTAGAAACAGTCCTGTCAACTTCAATTTATGTCGCACAACGTCTTCTTGGTCTTGCGGACTTTTTCGATTAGTATATTATATAGTGAAACACGATTCAGATTAAATTATTTACATTTTTCACAAATAAAAACGAAACAATGTTCCTCAACTCCTGCACAAATTTCGTGGACCTGGAGCGAGCATAAGTTACACTAAATCCACTGCTATTCTGCCCTCGAATTTCAAAATTTTTCTCCATGGTACATACACACACTGTTCAAATGTTCAAATGTGTGTGTGAAATCTTATGGGAATTAACTGCTAAGGTCGTCAGTCCCTAAGGTTACACACTACTTAAACTAAATTATCCTTAGGACAAACACAGACACCCATGCCCGAGGGAGGACTCAAACCTCCGACGGGACCAGCCGCACAGTCCATGACTGCAGTACCTTAGACCGCTCGACGCACACTCTGTCTCCATTGTTGTGGTCAAAAAGAGCTCTTATAGGGTTGGATTTCCTACTCTTCGCAGTTTTCTTTTAGCTACATTTCTCTTCTTCGGCTGCTTTCCGTTTTTCCTTCTTCTTACACTCTTTTTCTTGTCGTTCTTTATTTGCCGCTTATAGGTCACCCTCGTAAGGACTTGATGTGAGTATCTCCACGGAGCCCTCCCCTCGGACCCTGCTATTACCTTTTAGCCGTGCGCAAAGTGACCGGAAACCATCGCTGAGATGGTTACAAAGCACGCATTGACGCCATTACACAAAAACTGTGTACCCTCTGATAGCATTACCGAACGTTCAATAACTAAAGTAGA